>NC_088364.1:65847999-65877999 GCF_034508935.2 Berghia stephanieae
CCGACTCAGCCAGGTCGTTTGTGCAAACACAAAGAGACAGATAGATAGATAGATAGATAGATAGATAGATAGATAGATAGAAAGATAGATAGATAGATAGATAGATAGAGAGAAAGAAAGATAGAAAGAAAGAAAGAGAGAGAGAGAGAGAGAGAGAGAGAGAGAGAGAGAGAGAGTATTATTATTATTAAATTAATACATGACTTTTAGAAACTATTCCTGTAGTTGAATTCATAATGGCTAAACATACACTTTCGAGAAGAAACAAAATGAAAATAACAAATACAAAATACAAAAAGGAAAAGAAAAAATATCAAACACGGAATGTTTTGGGCTCAAACTCCTTCTTCAACCAAAAAACAAACAAACAAACAATATAAATATAAATACGTTATTTTAAATACATTTCTGCCATCTATCTGGCTTTTAAGTAATGTATTTATTTGATTATATTTTGTTTTTGTTGTTCTTGTTGTTGTTGGCTGAAGAAGAGTTTTGGTATTGTGTTCTATGTTGAAGCTGTTATATTTACTCTTGTTTATTGATTTTTACAGTCCACAGCTTCTAGCAGCTTAGTATCCCTTTTGACTTTCTAGATGATTATGTTTAGCGCTTCAGAGAAGAGTCATTATCGACCTGCGCCTACTTATTTGCTGGTCTGATAACCCAAATTGTTACGGTCTTGTTGTTGTAATGGAAATAGGCCACATGTATTCTCGAACCAACGCTAAATATCTTATAGATGGTATGCGCTTGACCAAGAAGCTCACAACATTGTCATCCGGAAGTATAACGGACCAACAAACAAAACTATGTGTAACCTTGAACGTTTATAGTCTGGCTGAAACAGTTTAGTGAGAATTACTCATTAACGCGGATGGCAAAAGACAAAACCAGAGAGCTGAGTGATCTTCATACTATCTATGGAACAATGTTAAACGAGGCCATTAATTACGTTCGGTTATCAGACCTGTTCAGTTGTGCAACTAGGTCATTATCAATAGAAAGTTAACGATTACTTTCCCCGAACCTAAACGATCGACTAACGACAAGGGAGAAAACCAGGATCTGACCTCAGACGTCGCCATTTGTCACCCCGGGCGCGCGCCGGGCGTCGAATGTCGACGTCTGAGGACAGCAGATCCTGGTTTTCTTCCTCGTCGTTGGTCGATCGTTAAGGTTCGGGGAACGTAATCGTTAACTTGCTAATCACCCTTGAAATAGTTACGTATTACCTATTGATAAAGTGCACTGGAAAGTACAGGATAGGCCTTTGACTTATTACGTCATACCGATAAGTTTACGCATTGGCGACTACATCCGCTTTGACATGTTGAATCTCATTCATACAAACAAGACATAACTCATTCAAATCCTATCGCCGACCTTCACCTTATAGATCCATCTCATCATAATCAATTGCACTGATAACTGGTAGATAATGGATGTACTGGGGGTCCATAAAGAATTCAATAACTTATAGAGCAGTAAAGTTAGGTGCCCCAAACGTAAACAAAGGTCGAGAAGCACGTGGCAAACCACATGTTCCTGTCTTGACAGCTCACGTTCCAATGTAAATAATAGAAAAAAATAACCTTTAAAATTTGGCTGTTAGGTGGCAAAAGAAACACATATTCATAAATACTCGATCATGCATCAAATAATGTCTAGATATGGATATTTTATGGAACAAAAGGTAAAATTTTCTAAAATTTATCAAAAGTTACAGTCTATCTATTTTTAGACCAGAGCAAATTATTGCGCTGGTGTGAACAAAACGAGAATTATTCGGAGCCTGATTTTCATAATAATTTAGCCTTATATTATTATTTCTGCAACTGTTAGATTTTATGTAAACATATTTTCAATACTGAAAGTGTATTGCCTACAACTCAAACTACAAAATTGGGAGACCTATATTGTGCGTAAATTATTCCGGTCCCTAACGGAAATCACTAGCAACTTGTTATTGTTTACGTTTGGGGCACCTAACTTTACTGCTCTATTGTTCTAAAACCGTTATAAATATTTGCATTTGGTTTTCGCAATCTTCTAAGGAAAAGTCACACGTTTATGCCCATTAGTCAGCAACCACTAAATTTAGCAAAATCAACCTGAACATTAAAAGACATAATTTTTCTCTCCTTCTCTGTGATGACATATACATACATACATACATAAAAAAATAAAAAATTGAGCTTTTATATAGCGCAATATCCACTAAACGTGCTCAGAGCGCTTTACAAGGGGTCCCTGGACAACATCAAAATTTAAAATGTAGGACGGGACATGCCGCCTGTTAGGCAATATTACAATTTTTTGGACAAAGACAACGCTCTTAACGGCCAGGTACTCATTTTACACCTGAGTACGGTGAGAGAATGTGAGTAAAGAGTCTTTTCCAAGGACTCAACTATGCGCAGAGCGCGAGGCTCGAACCCAGGACCTTCCGATCCGAAAGCGAGTGTCATACCACTAGACCACATAGCCGTACATACATACATACATACATACATACATACATACATACATACATACATACATACATACATACATATAGATAGAGAAAGAAAGAAAAAGAGAGAGAGAGAGAAAGAGAAAGAGAGAGAGAGAGGGGGGGGGGCAAGAGAGAGAGTAAGAGAGAATAGAGAGAGAAGATAGAAAGAAAGAGAAAGAGTGCGAGAGCGAGAGCGTGAGAGAGAGAGAGAGAGAGAGAGAGAGAGAGAGAGAGAGAGAGAGAGAGAGAGAGAGAGAGAGATCATTAATACATGTTTTCGATTGCATGGTATCACTCTCGTTAATTAGCAAGCGAGATAGTTCTCCACGACAGGGCCAATGCTCGTCCATCCTGAAGCGATCATTACTCAAACTCTAAGCATTGAATACAGTGCTGATACTTGGCTCGATTAAAGAAGTAAAAAAAAACGAACAAACAAACAACACATACAACAAAAAAAACCCATTCAAAACAAACAAAAATGACACATCAAAGCATATGATGCGCCTAAACATTCCTTTCTATCATTTTGAGTTATTTTCTAATTTTGATGTATAAGCATTGTTTCATAACACCTTATCAGGTTTTTAAACTATTAGTGTCTGAACATTTATTTTGTTTTTGAGCGTAAACAGTCACTAAAATCATTTTGACGTCCACGCAAACAGTGAAAGAACCGACCTGCCATGAGTATCTAACAGAAAAACAAACAAACAAAACCAACCAAAAAAAAAAAAAAAAACAAACAAAAAAAAAAAAACAAACAAACAAACATACTCTATACATTTTCTGCGCATCTTGGAGACAAAAAAATTATCAGTCAACTTTAAAGGGTTTATTTCAACAATGCAATGATACATATGAAAACCTCTAGGATATGAAAATCATGTCGATGTCATGAACCTCCAGAATGAAGTCATTTTGCAATACGTACCCGATATTGGACCACCACATACTGTGACGTATTCGAATCGCCGTCGACTGAGGACGAGCTACTCTGGGGCTCGTCGGGACTGTTCGATTTGAGTTCCTTCAGACATATATCCTGATGGTCGACCGGACCCTCATCTGACTTCCTCTCCCTCCCCTCCTCCTCTTCCTTTCTCATCGACAAACTTTCTAGTTAACTTTTTGGATAATTCAGTATTCAACTGTCTTGTCTTTAATTAAAATTAAATCATCACATCTAAACTCCAGGCCTACTAGGACCAGAGCCAAATAAGATTCATTTCAATTGAAATAAGGTTAGATGGCGAAGTCGAATCCAGATCATTTGATCGTCGAAGCGAAGTTCCACAGTGAAAATAATAAACATAAATAAATGAATAAAAAAAAAAGAAATCAAGACACACTCTACGATTTGTTTACATTATGAATTTTGTGACACCAAAATGATCATAAAACAGCGGGGTCCACGTGAAGAAATAAAAATTGTACGCCCCTCCTCACGGCATTATTAGATACTGTCGGTCAGGTATTCCATGAATGTATATTCTATAAAACCATCCAAACAAACGTCTGATGTCACCAGGAACCACCCACGATGTCCAATATGAGTAAAAATATGTCCATGTCAAGAAAGACAACTTAATTTCCAAATGTGAACGTATCAAAATAGCAAAAATGGTCAGCAAGTACACGGTAAGAAAGTAAACAATGCATGTTTTCCCAATGGCAGAAGAGTTATATGGCTGATTATTCCACAATCGTAAAATCCTTACAACTCTTTGTTATTTCCACCGAGAATCTTTCATTAAAAAAAATATAACAAGATGATAAAAAGAATCAAAATTGTATACAGATGTAAAACTAAATTTAAAAAACAAAAAACAAAAATGAATAACACAGCTTCAAAAAAGAACAAAGTACCAACCACGGAACGTTTCGAACTCAAAACCCTTCTCCAGCCAAAAACAAAAAGTAATAAAAATATAATTACATCACTCTAAAAAACCTGATGGACGGCAGAGTGATTAGTATTTTGTTGTTCTTCTTCTCATTTTTAAAAACCCTTTTTTGTGAAGCTGTTATATTCAATTTTGTTCATTATTTTGTACATGCTACAACTTCTAGCCGTTTAGAATCACTTTGAGATGTAAAAATTAAACTGTACCAGAGAGAGAAAGAGAGAGAGAGAGAGAGAGAGAGAGAGAGACAGACAGAGAGACAGAGAGAGAGACAGACAGAGAGACAGAGAGAGAGAGAGAGAGAGAGAGAGGGAGAGAGAGAGAGAGAGAGAGAGAGAGAAAGACTGACAAATAATATTAATAATATGGGGATATCCACACTACGCGCCACCCGATCTCGTTAACGTATTTGCACGATCAACATTCATCACGTTTTAATATCCATCTATTGTTTTTAAACTGAAAACAAAATCCCAAGGGGGAAATCTGGACATGTGTAGAATGGAAAGGATGAGAGAAATGCCAGACTTAATACTAAGAAAACCGATATTTATATATAACTGAAGACAAAACGATAATTATCGATATACCGTCAGGTCAGATCGATTATATTATTAAAGTTGACTTTAAGCAACAAAGTGAACCATTTAATAATCACACTATATCAATTATCACAGGAAAATGTCGCAGAGGCAAAGCACTCATTTTCAAACTTGTTGATATTGATATTCTATCAGGAATCCTTCAATCACTAAACATCAATTATCCGTATCAATAATTTTATCGATAATCTCCAAGTAAAAAGCGTAAACAGAATAATTATAATCTTAACTCCAATGCAGAAAGAGCGCCCTAGGAAGATACCGGTGGTATTTTGTAAACATGATGTTCCAGGGAAGCATGATATTTCATGAGTAATGTCACGACTTATGAAATATTCATTATGAGCAGCTTGAAAAGATCATTTCCAATCGAAAATCTGGCAATAATTGAAAATCGATACGTCAAATTGTAGATATTATGTCATTCGATTTATTGCAGACAATTATACAAAAGCACCGGTTTACATTAATACAAACATTCTCGGGAGAAAATAAAAACAGTAAGAAAAGAAAACCACAAAAAGAGTAATCCTTAATATTTCCATTGAATCACTTTGTTTCGTAACTAACCTAGATCTAATATTCATTTTCAATGCCCGTGAATGGTGCGTAAACTGTGCCTAAATACTTAACACAACAAGAATCTGTTGTCCACTTCTGAGATATTAACTAAATGTCAACTCGAGACATTTTGACAAATTGCGGGAGATCTTAAACGATCGATAACGTACTAAAAAACAGTTCTGGCCAAAACGAAAAACAAAAACAAAACAAAAACAATCAACAGTAAAATTCACGTGTTCTATCATTGTGCGGCACAAATTTTTTCTGCAAACAAAATGAACAACGACAATTAGGACTAAAAACCATCACATCCATATCGAGCAAGTAAAACAACAAATTGACATCAACCTCTATCAGACTCTAACACTAAAACTAAGTCAACACCCACTCCTAAAAGTCAACAACCACAAGTCAACATTAACCAGTTAATTGCCATACTCTGATAAGACGCGTAATTCCAAAAATTTGGCCAGAAATACCATCCTTCAAATATTGATCGATTCAAATGAGCCTCAGCTTGGCAAAAACTCTCAAAGGCTGGGACTCGCAGAGTCCCGGGTTTGAGAGCTTTTGCCAAGATGGGAAAGTCATTTAAATCGATCAATATTTGAAGGACGGCTTTTCTGGCCAAATTTTTGAATACGTGACTTTTCAGAGTACGGCAATTAACTTTAACTGGTTAATTATCCGGTAAATAAATGACGACGTACCTCGTACCAAATCACTACTTTTCTATTTTAAAAAAATAGTGTTATCGGGGTTGCTAAGTAAAAGATAATCTGGGCTGATTCTATCAGTACGGGAGTACAACGGTGTATCGCAATATTGGGCAATGACCCATTTCGGGAAAATCCACATGAATCACTTTAAATTATCTGACAGATTTTGAATAAACCACATGTTCTGGTAGACTGTTACCAATAGGATTCAATAGTCTGATGTCACGTCCGCCCAGCAACGAGCAGCTTGGTTCTAAACAAAGAAAATCGGTACTTTTTATTCTTTATGCTGGCTAGAACTTTTTCACATGTCATGTGATCAGAATGTATAAAAGTCAAAATACAATCAGATTTATAGTGCTTTTCTCCTCTGGATACATTTTTATGCTCGTCGGAGAAGTATTTCATAAGGGCGTCCGCCATTGTTCCGATAGTTTAGAACCAGTTGCTAAGTTACTATGCGTATTACCAGGGAAGTAACGTAAGGATTATTGAAGCCTATTGACACCTAGATAACCACGCCTCTCGGACAGTCGTCATAATGTAAACAATGGCAGTGATTTGGTAAAAAATAGCACACTGCACAGGTTTTATTATTGATGGTACGTGTTGTAAATCAATAACGTAGATAATATGAATGCCTTGGCCAGATCACACTTGCATTCCGGAAGAAACCCCCTGTCCATAATTTGTTAATACAATGAGAACCTCAAAGGATGGCAGAAACAATAAAACTGAGTGATCTGTTATTATAGATGTAAGATACGTCACTCTTTAAGGTAAACCACAAAATAATTCATATGTATTTACCGCTAGATCAATAGAACCAAAACAGACAACTTTGTGTAAACTTAAAACACTTATCATATGATCGAGAAAATCGTGACTAGTCACCCATCTGATGGTAAAACACAATAACAATGATCAGAGTTGCGGCCAATTTCATTCGCGTTATTGTTTATATATACAACCAACTATACTTATCCGAGCACGTGTGAAGGTGTATCACAAATTCCATGTTTTGATTGGTGAAAAATGAACTGGTAAACTGCTCTTTGGGTACAGACAAGTTTACGGTCATCTAATCTACATCTGGTGGTTTGAACAGCTTGAATGAGATGATCATCAATACATACAAAATAAGGCCGCTGGAATTTGACAGCACAATACATCAATGGAGGTTTGAAACAGGAAGCAATGAACGAACTGATAACAAAAATGGATTCCATAGGACACTCTACACACACACATATACACACATACACCCACACCCACACACACACACAGTGAATCGATGAACAGAAGGCGGCCGAGATATGACAGAGATACCAATATGAAGTAACAAATCAGGGAGCAGGCACTGGAGTAAGATAAAGATTGAAAAAGTGTGTATGAAACAGTGTTAGACAAAGCAAAAAAAACAAAACAAAAACAAACAAACAAACCAAAAAAAAAAAACAAAAAAAAAACAACTTTGGAAGCGATAGAAAGTTGGACCCACGACCCGATTTTTATTGTCTTCTGGCACTTTCTCTACTTGCTTCATTTCTTGTTATTATGGCACAGCAGGACTTAGAATACAATTCTGTAAGACATTCATGAATAACCTTTATGTGGATCACATATAGATTTTTATAAAAGCCATCCACAAAAATAAAACGAAACGAAACAAAACTGTGGAAATTCTCGAAATCAGATGCTAGTTTTTTTAAGCGACACATTTCTTCTCGAATAATCATGAAATAATTCAGCACCAATACTGTCAATAAGATGATAACGACACATCCAACCAACTCTCACTTCTAAAACTAACCCACTAAATAACTACACACACAAAATAATAATATACGTGTCGAGCGAAACAAGAGTCATTACACTAAATCACTAACAGTACTATAGCACCCAAACAACTGAAGTGTATTGATACGGGTATTATCATTGGCGATACTGAGGGAAATATCCCATTATAATGGTGGACAGGAACAGGACACACACACCACAGACTATAGACAGTATAGGAGTAAGGAGTTTGCATCCCATTTCACTAAACTGTATTGACATAAATTCAGGTTACACAGATTTTTGTTCCCACCCGGACAATGTGTGAACTCCTTGGCAACGATCTATCTATAGGGAGAGAGACACAACAGGTAGAACGGTACATTTCACAATGAATGGACGCCGGACTTCGATCTTGATCGGATCGGGTGACGAAGGTTTTATCAAATACAATATCCCTTACCCCTCCACCCTCACCCCGCCCCATTGGTTACCCTCAACTCTTCCAATGCTAATAATACTTGACTTTCCTCCACTCCACTCCACTCCCCCCTCCCTCCCCGCCCCCCACCCCCGCCTTCCACACACGCCCACTCACCCGTCCTCCACACAACCAACAAATTGTTATCTAAATATCCTAGCTTCCCATAATGTAAACATAACCCCGTCGGGGTCAAATCAAATACTTCTCGTATTACAATTAAACAATGAGTGTGCCCCACCCACCCCTGCTGTGTTCGCTGACATTCCATAATAGATGAGAAATAGAATAAATAAATCAATAATAATAAATAATAATAATAATAATAATAATAATAATAATAATAATAATAATAATAATAATAATAATAAAAATAATAATAATAATATAATAATAATACTTTATTGCATCCAAAAAAGGATTTTTTTTTGTACAGACGTGTTATAATTTACACAATAATATAAACAAATAATGGAAATATGATGTATATATAGTCAAGGAGCGGTTCCATAACCAGAGCCGCGCTTTATATGAATAATTTCACCATTGTAAATAGTTAAAACTGTCACTATAAACTGAAAATTGAAAAGATTGCAAAACAAATAAATTAATAAATTTTCAAAATCAACCCACTTCATTAATATTTCTTCTGATCCGTAATTTTGACACGGAAGGAGGAGGTGTTAGAATAATTTTCCTGGCACTTAAACGCATAACATCAATAACAATGTTAAACCAAGCCCACAAATACAGACCTGCGAAGTACTACGAAAAATTCGTAGAATTACGACATTTTGGCTCCAATTTCAGAACTTCATAAACATTTCTAAGTCATTAAAACTTATTGAAAATGAAAGTTGATGCCATAGTGTATAATTTTAAGGGTTGTGAGCAGTTCTTTTATCATTGTGAGGGTAAATTGTTGATCTGTAAAGTTAGATATAGCGACTACAATTTTTATCCTCTAAATACTACGAATTTTTAAATTTTAAATAAATAGGGCATTTATATAGCGCTATATCCACTAAACGTGCTCCAAGTCGCTTTACAACGGGTCCCTGGCCAACAGCAACATTATTACGATATTACATTTTTTTTTTCGGACGGACAGAGAACGCTGTTAACGGACAGGTACTCATTTTACACCTGAGTACGGTGAGAGAAAGTGAGTAAAGAGCCTTTTCCAAGGGCTCAACTATGCGCCGTGCGAGGCTCGAAACCAGGACCTACCGGTTCGAAAGTGAGTGTCATACCACAAGACCACATAACCGCACAATTTTCAAGTCGGCAGGTCTGCATAATTGCGTTCGATTATCAGATGTGCTAATAATAATATCATGCACACGTAGTTTACAACCCTCTCATCGATTCACTGACAGCAGAACAAATACACATTAATTCTATAAATGTCCTTGTGTCCACGAGGACTCGTAGATTTGTAATGATAAGGGAGGGGGAACTAAAGTGATGATTTCTGATCTGATCTCACAGTTACCGCCCTTGAAATAATTTTACACAAATTATCGATAAGAGGACAGCAGAATAAACAGACGAAAAGATATTATGCAAATAAAATTATAGATAGGTAAGAAGATAGATAGATAGATAGATAGATAGATAGATAGATAGATAGATAGATAGATAGATAGATAGATAGATAGATGGATGGATGGATGGATGGATAGATAGATAGATAGATAGATAGATAGATAGAAAGTAGGTAGATAGTATAAATAGATTAGCGTGGATTTAACCCTGCGTTCTTGAGTCAACGGTGCGTGACTTTTCCAGCCCAAAATGATGGCTGGACCATCCCCGGTATATTATCTATTTTTCTACATCCAACAAAAGGTCCTGTTGAAAGAAGTGAAGTCTGAATGGAACATTCCACATAGACAACGAAAATAACTTGTGTTTTTCCAGAGTACAGCAGTAGATAGTGTTCCCCGTGCCGACTCCATTCATCACCCTGACATTATCGTCTTGGGAACAATCACATCAAAATTCCACCAGACAATCTGTCATGGATCTCTCCTACAATACTGACATACTAAGTAATGAACAAAATATGAATATGTCCTACAATACTGACATACTAAGTAATGAACAAAATATGAATATAACAGCTTTTAACTCACTCAACCCTAACACCACTACATCTGTATTATAACCGGGGTTACTTTTACCCCATGCCTATTTATTACATTTTTCTGAGACAAATTATAGGCGTATATAGTATCAAAGCTAATGTGCTGAATGTTTACATGGTAATGTCAATTGAATAAAACTGTCATATGCTCATTTTAAATACATTTTTCCAATTTTGAAAAGTAGCAAAAATCTCCAGTGAGTTAAAAAAAAAGAGTGAGAGAGAGAGAGAAAAGAGAGAGAGAGAGAGAGAGAGAGAGAGAGAGAGAGAGAGATAGATAGATAGATAGAGAGATAGATAGATAGATAGATAGATAGATAGATAGATAGATAGAGAGAGAGAGAGAGAGAGAGAGAGAGAGAGAGAGAGAGAGAGAGAGAGAGAGAGAGAGAGAAACAAAATACCAAAGCCGGAACGACTTAATACTTCTTTGAGAGAGATATGTCACAATATTCCATTTATGAAATGGTTGATACCTACCTATCTTGTCAATAGGTATCAAAATCTCAAAGATGACGAAATAGGAATCGATTGATGGGTAGAATAAAAGATTTCTTACACTCTTGCGTCTTGGAATTCGAACTTTGTTCCCAACGCCCATTTGAAGCTCGTGCAGCGGTTGGGAACACGTCTGGAATTCCAAAAAGGCAAGAGTGTAAGAATCATATAAATAAAAAATAAAATAAAATTCCCCTTTTCCATCCCATAGGGGAAATTTTTCTCTAGGGTCTATTTCAAGGGAAGACTGGAATAACCCAGGCGTCCGCCGCAGTGCAGCGCCGCAAATTGAGCTAGGGCGAGGTGACTTGCTCAAGGCTAAACAGCGCAGCGGCGAGTGATTGAACTCGGTACTTTTCGGGTACTAAGCAAAGACCGTACCGCTGAACCACGCTGCCCCCAAGACCCAGAAATAATATTGTGCGCCGTGAAACTGGAATTCCCATAATATAAGTAGTTAATTTTTGTTTACTTGCGTTGGCGCTTACGTCCCTTTACTATAATATTATGACGACAGAAATGCTCTGGTCTTTAAAAATTAAGTTTTCTAGCCAAAATTTAAAAAAATAATCGTGATTTGGCATTAGCAAGGCAGCATAAATCACTAAACAATGTTAGAGACCGCATGCTATGATCGCTACTATACTTATTTAAACAATAATCTTCCCTCTTTTCAGCGTCTACTGGACCAGAACAGAGAGGAACCTGTGACGATATCTATCGATCCAACAACAAAGTTTGTCACGTAGTACCTACTAGATGATATAAAATCCGTGGATTGCTTCACTTTAACTATAAACACTGCCGTACTCTGGAAAAACACATATATAAAAATTTGGCCAGAAAACTAGTCCTTCAAATATCGATCGATTTAAATCACTCTCACTCATCTTGGCAAAAACTCTCAAACCCGGGACTTCGCCGACCTTCCGATCCGAAAGCGAGTGTCATACCACTAGACCAGGTGTAAAAAATGAGTACCGGGCCGTCAACAGCGTTGTCTCTGTCGGAAAAATTGTAACATCAGCCTAACAGGCGTCATGTTTCGTTCTACATGTTACGTGTTGCTGTTGGTCAGGTTAGTGGATATTTCGCTATATAAAAGCTCAAGTTTTTTTTTGAGGCGGGGGGGGGGGGGGGGGGGGGGGATGTTTGATCTAAACGCATTGCATAAAATAAGTTTACGAAAGCTGATACGCTTCGGTCCACTATCTGTTCTATCTATCAAACGCTTTATCACGATACTATTATGCTTTAGGATCACTCACCGATGTCGTAAGATTGCCGCGAACGTGATAACAACACACTGGGTGTTACCGATCATGTGTACTTATTTACATGTCTGATAACCCGAATTGTAATGGACTCATTGTTGTCAATGAAAAAATGGAATACTCTCAACTTGACGTGCACTTTATTTGCAGGTCTGATAACCCAGTTCCTTATGGGCTCATTGTTGTAATGGAAATCTCAACAAACAAACAAAAAAACAACAAAAAATGACGCAAAACATTGTCCATTATGTTAAACTAGGCCCATAAATGGGTTCGGATGTCAGACCTGCATACATGTACACGTCGTCTCAAACCAAGGCAATATATCGTCCATTACAACAATGTTAAATCACGCCCATTACCTATTGCGTTCGGCTATCAGATCTGCCAATATTATTGTGTTCACGAAAGGTGTGACCATTCGACTACCTGATAACAATTTACTATGACACAAAAGATGAGGAAGGCTTTCGACAAGTCAACAACATCCCGGTTGCCAGTGGGGAGAAATAAACAGTTTCCAGCAAATTTCGATAAAATGAATCATTATGACCGACGTGCGCTTATTCGCAGGTCTGATAACCCAATATTTTATTATGGGCTCATTGTTGTAATGGAAATCTCAACCAACCCCCCCCCCCCCAAAAAAAAAACCGAACAAACAAACAAACAAAACAAATGACGCTAAATATTAGCCAAGACAACAATGTTAAAACAACTAGGCCCATAATTGCGTTTGGATGTCAGACCTACATAATGTACCCGTCGATTTTGACCGATGTACCATCAATGTTAACACATTGCAATGTTTTATTCAGCTTATTTATTTTAAAATCTTATTCGTTTTGTTATAACAACCCCCCCCCCCCCTCAAAAAAAAAAAAAAAAAAAAAAAAAAAAAAACCAAAAAAAAAAAAACCAACAAACCCACATAATACAAACAAGCAAACAAAAAATAACAAAACAAAACAGATGTAGAACAAAGAATGAATGTTATTTTTTAAAAACTTAACAAAAAACAAAACAACAAAAAAACAAAAAACAAAAACCAACAACAAAACAAAACAAAACAACAAAACAGAAGTAAACAATGAATATTACATAAAAAGGGAAAAAGATTTGTTAAAAAACAACAACCAAAAAAAAAAACAAAAAAAAAAAAACAACAAAAAAAAAAAACAAGAGAGAAAAAAAAAGCCCCAGCAAAAAAAATCAACAAAACTAAAACAAAACACAAAGGCGACGTTATATTATGGCTTATGTACCTGGTCAGCTTTTCGCATTTCACATTATTATGCATATAAATATGAATACGAAGCGACCAAGATTGCCTTCAAGTTTTTATTATTATAGCGATCGTCATGAGCGTTCGGCCTAGTGCCGCGCTGAAGATCGGTCTGGACCGCGGTCCGACGGTCTTTTAGCTGTGAACCGAAGACCGGTCCCAGAGGGGAAGACCGGCGACGGTCCTCACTTCTTATCACCTTTCAACTAGTGCGGGGCGGTCCTTGCAAGGACCACGGTCCTACGGTCTCGCGCCATAGCCTACTACTTCCCCAGCGATTCGTTGCTTCGGTTGCCTATCTTTCACCAATCACCACCCATCCCACTTAATTAATCGCACACACCCCCCTTTGCCATACACTAAACGACACAGACGACCATACAGGCAGACGACCACCAACCTCCACTCCGCAAACCGCCCTTTCGTGTGTGAGATGGGGGGAACAGGAGGCGCACGCCTTGGACGATTCCATTATACGGGGTAAATTTCAAAATTTACTACACCATAATGATCGCAATGACAATGATCTATGGTGAAGGCATGACCCCTCTTCTCTAATGGGTTATTGTTTGAAATGTATGTGACTACAAAAGATGTGTGTGTTTGTGTGTGTGTGTGTGTGTGTGTGTGTGTGTGTGTGTGTCGAACCTAGCAAGTAGCAAATCCGATTTTTTGTTTTCTTTTGTCCATCTCTTGTCACCACTCCTTTCTATCGCAGTGTTGTCATTTAAAATAATACAATAATATTAAAATTTCGTTTGGTGTTTTTACTAATCAAATAATATGAGTTTCATTAGTTTCTTCCTTCCAAAAAACCCAGTTATAACGTCTGAATTTTAAAAAAGTCCAATAGAATATTTGGGGACCCCGATAGCTCAGTTGATAGAGCACTCTCTTTATACGCAAAGGGCCAGAGATCGATCCCGGGTGCAGTCGATTTTTTTCTGAATCCCTGTCTACTCAGCAATGAATGGGTAGCTGAGTTTGTTAGATCTGGCGAAAAGTCACCATCGACCCCTCTTATCACCTCATCCACCCCCTCTTATTATAACTTCACGTCTCTCTCTTACTCTTCAATGCTCGCTGCCCTCTAATGTGTGTGGTGGGGGGGGGGGGGGGGGGGAGGGGGGGGGGTAGAGTTGCGTGTGTGTATCAACGCCACGAACAACTCGATCAACGCCTTGGGCGATGCCATTATCTCCGTTAATGGGATAAATTTCAAATTTTATTAAATTATCGAAGTAACAATGAAGTACGGTGAGCAAATAAAGAAGGCATCACCCCTCTTCTCTAATTAGGTTACAATTTGAAATGAGTGTGACTACTCCGTGTGTTTTACTCCTGTAGGCCACGGTTTTCATCGTGTAGCGGTCTTTAACGGTTCAAGAATGAACGATCCCACGCTCTCAAAGGTCAAACCGGTTCGAATTTCCAACAGTCTCTCAGGAATGTTCAATGTCGAAAAGGACCGGTCCTACTAGGACCGGTCCTTGCGGTCTTCATTTCCCAAGGACCGTAGGACCGTGGTCCTTAAGCTTGCCAAGGACCGCCCCGCACTAGTTCGGCCTCGTTTTGTTGTTGTTGTTTTTTTTTATTTATCTCATGTTTTTTGTTTTTTGAAAAGGATTTACGGCGCTTGTGACAATTATAGGTCACTTCAGCGCTTGTAAAAAAAAAAGATGACGATAGAACAGTAAAAAGATTTAGTCCTAGCCATAGATAATAGTCTGTGGTCCAAGCTATCGAGCAACAGGGGGGCGAACTCATATGTATAATGAGTTCCTGGCCAATAATATCGTTGTCCGTATGAAACTTTTGTTTATTTGTAATATCGCTTAACAGGAGTCCTGTCTCGAGTATCATGTTAAGTGCTGCTGTTGGCTATGGAACCCCTTGTAAAGCTCTTTGATACGAGTTTGACATTGCGCTATATAAATGCTAGATGTAACAAGGCATCCCAACCAAAGCCAGCAGCATCACTGATCACAATATAGCCCCCCCCCCCCCCAAATGACGCTTGTTACACGCCATAACATTTATCTCTTTTCGTGGGACAACGTTGTCATTCCAGGAACTCATTTTACACCCGAGTATGATGGGTATTGGAAAATGTTAGTAAAGAGCCTTGACCAGGACATTCCATAATGTGCCTCTTATTTATCCGACCTGCCTACTATCACGAAAAAATTCGCAGAATTACGAAATCTTGGCTCCAGTTTCGGAACTACATGAGCGTCTCTAAGTCATTAAAACTTATTGAAAATGAAAGTTGATGCCAGACTAGCTACATAATTTTAAGGATTTTGAAGTTTTATTTAATTCTTGTGAGGAGGGTGAATTGTTTTGTTGATTTTTAAAATGAAATTTTCTCCTAAAAATTACGAAATTTTCGGTTTTCAAGTAGCAGGTTTGTTTTTACGGAAGGAACGTATACGGGTGAATTGGGGAAAGGGGGGGGGGGGCGTAAATTGAAAAAAAAAAAAGATAAAAAAAGATAAGAAGGGTGCCACTGCAAGGTCACTGTCTGCGCATTACTCGCGTATCAGTAAACGTGTTGACTTGTGCACGGTTCTCAAACGTTCCCTTTCTGTACTTTTTTTTGTGTGACCCCGACGATATGGCGTTGGTTATGCCCTTACAGACCTACTTGTAAAATTTATTTTTAAGAGATAAATATTGTAGTCGCTATAATATTGAATCAACTTTGAAAATCACACAATCCAATCTCAAAGATAAAATAAATAACACGTCAAAATCCATAAAATGATGCACTTTGGCATCAACTTTCATTTTCGATAAGTTTTAACGACTTAGCAATGCTCATGAAGTTCTGAAATTGGAGTCTGAAATGTCGTATTCTACGAACTTTTCGTCATAGTGGGCAGGTCTGGGCTGCCATTCTGAAGCCAATTCCACGGCCATTTGATCCTATACAATCAACGTCTACTTATAGATGTCGCTGTGTACAATACAATGCCTTACCCATAAAATTCCAACGCGAACGGACTCAGGTCTCTCTTTATTTGCAACAACAACAACCACAACAACAATAATAATATGTCGCTTAGCTATTTTTTTGTGGTGCTGTAAAAAATACAACATAGAATATAGAGATTATATTTTTTTTCACCATGGGCCAACTTCTCCCCGAGGTAAAGTCGGTATCACAATCAAATCCAATCTAAGACAAATTACACAATACTTTTCTTTCATTCTGAATGGATTTTTCAAATGAAAAAGAAAAAACAAAAACAAAATTTTAAAAAAGAACTTCATTTCAAATTGCCACAATGAAACAGAAATTTCAACGAGCTGACAAACCTGTTTGGCCTTAGGGTGGAATTTGAGGGGGTCCCCGATCGATAGCTCAGTTGGTGGAGCACTCGCTTATAGATAGTTCGAAGAGACGTCACTAAGGCCTTTGTTATTGTTTTTGCCATCCGCGTTTGTGAGTTGTTCTCACTAAACTGTATTAACCTGACTATAAACGTTCACGGTTACACAGAGTTTGTGTGTTGGTCCGTTATACTTCCGGATGGCAATGTTGTGAACTCCTTGGCCAAGCGCATTCTATCTATATTTATTATTATTATGCTGTTCTGCCGTTTGTCCGTGTCTATTAAATTTGATGAATTCACGTTTTTATTGTTTTTGCTATTGGCTGACGAAGGGTTTTGAGCCTGAAACGTTCCGTGTTTGGAATTTTACTCTTAAAAAAACCCCCCAAAAAAACCCCCAACTTTTCTGAAGCTTTATATTCACTTAATTTGTACATTGGTGATTTGAGTGTAATGTTCATCATGAACTGGCAGATGTTCAGGGATGCATAAATAAGTAAGAAAGCAAGTAATTAAATTTAAATAATATTAATAATCTTGTTAAGTCGGGAAGGGAAGGAATTTAAAAAAAAAGAAACTAGTAAATTCTGGGGGCCTTACTTATAACATCTTTATTTTATACATTAAATCCAGTTAGCTCTTGAACGCCCATCATCAGACCATGACAGCATGGGTGTAATAAAATACCAATCTATATAACTTAACGATAAACAAAGAAATAAATAGATAGAAAAATAAATAAATAAAAAATAAATAAAATAAATATACACAATATATTTTTTTTAGTTGGAAGGGTGAAGAGGACAGTAATGAGTGTAAAGGCAATTGTGTTGTAATTGTCCTGCTGTCCTTGCTGTTCTTTGGAGCGTGAAAATTCCTCTCGTCAACGCGTACCGTCCCTGTCCTTGGCAGAGAGCAGCAACATCTCAAGAGATGCAGAGAGAGAGGGAGAAGAGAGGAGAGACAGCAGACGAGAAGACTGAGATGATAATGGCATAGAGGGCGTATGTTTGTATCGTGTATATATTTCATTGTGTATGTGTATAATGTAAGAAAGGAAATCACATGTCGGAATGTCAATGGTAAAAATTCAACGAAAACTTTATCTCTTTAAGTACACTGATAGTGTGCTCTTTAAATCTTCATCTGTTCCCTATTTGTGTCATCCTTTTTCTTTGGTACTTTAATAGACCTTTTTACTATACCTTTTTCTTCCTTTTTACTGGCGCTGATATGACCTGAAAAGTGTTGCAAGCGTCGTAAAACTCTTAAAAACAAAACAAAACCTCTCTATCTCTCTCTCTCTCTCTCTCTCTCTCTCTCTCTCTCTCTCTCTCTCTTCCTATCCCTCTTACACACCCAATGTCTCTCTCTTACATACACAAACACACAGACATAGACACAATCTCTGTCTCATACACAAGGGACACATTCTCTCTCTCTCATAATACACACACACGCACACACAGTATATATATATATATATATATATATATATATATATATATATATATATATATTATACATCACACAAACACACACACAATCTCTCTCACACACACACTCACATACACACACACACTCTCACACACAAACACACACACACGCACACACGCACACACAAACACACACTCTCTCTCACACACACACACACACACGCACTCACACTCACACACACTCTCTCACACACAAACACAAACACACACACACACACTCACACTCACACACACTCTCTCACACACAAACACAAACACACACACACACTCACAGACACACACACTCACACACACACACACACACACACACAACACACCCAGACACTGCAAAATTATTGGCGTAAATCACGTATGGATTGTCACAATCGTTCAATACGGCAAATTGAAATAGAGCCAACCTGGCCTTCCATAAACCATTCTGCCCCGCACTAACAAAACGCCTCTATTAAATCTTGGACTGAACATTATTATTACTTCAGGATAAAAAAAAGGCTATAGAAGGAACGAAGCTGACGTCACTCACCCAAATCCCAAGTTTAAGATTGTTTGCCAAATTGAAGGTCATTCAAATCGATCGATATTTTGAAGGACGAGTTTTTTTTTGCCAAATTTTTAAATACGAGTTTTTCCAGAGTACGTCAGTTAACATGTTAAACACAGTGAAGCTGATGTATTGATGCTGTGCGTTTGACCAAGATACTCACAACATTGCCATCCGGAAATATAACGGACCAACACACAAAACTGTGTTTGTTACCTTGAACGTTTATATTCAGGTTAATACAGTTTAGTGAGAATTACTCAGAAACGTGGATGGCAAAAAACAATAACAAAGACCTGAATGACGTCAACTTAGTTCTATCTATACCGCCATGTTTGTTTTTAAAAATGAAATGTGGGGGATATCTTATTGCTATAATATTATTATAATGATCAGACGCATGGAGCCCGTGTTAATTCCGGATTTCTGTACATGCGGTTATGTGGTCTTGAGGTATGACATTCGCTTTCGAATCGGGAGGTCTTGGGTTCGGGCCTCCATCGGCGCATAGTTGTTTCCTTGGAAAAGGCTCTTTATTCACCTTCTCTCGTCGTATTGAGGAGTAAAATAAGTGCCTGGTCGTTAACAGAGTTGTTTCTGCCGGAAAATAAAATGAAATATCGCCTAACAGGCGTCATGTCTCGTTCTAAATGGCATGTGTGAGCGAAAGAAAAAAAAATTCCACTAAACGTGGTCAAAGCGCTTTACTAAGGGTCCATACCCAACCGCAACATCATACCATGAAGGACGGGACATGAATTTTTTTTTTTTCCGACAGAGACAACGCTGTTACGGCCATGTATTCATTTTACACCCGAATACGGCGAGAGAATGTGAATAAAGAGCCATTTCCAAGGACTCAACTATGCGCCGCTCATAGCGTGACTCAAATCCAGGACCTTCTGATCCAAAGGCGAGTGTCATTCCACAATACCACAAACCGCACAAAACAACAAGAGATGAAGAGAGAACGAGAGCGAGAGAGAGAAAGAGAGAGAGAGAGAGAGAGAGAGAGAGAGAGAGGGGAGAGAGACGAGAGAGGGGGGGAAGAGAGAAAAGAGAGAAAGAGAAAAAGAGAGAGAGAAAGAGAGGGAGAGAGAGAAAGAGAGGGAGAGAGAGAAAGAGAGAAAGAGAGAAAGAGAGAGAGAGAGAGAGAGAGAGAGAGAGAGAGAGAGAGAGAGAGAGGGGGGAAAAATTATCCTACGTGACACCCGTTCAAGCAGGTGCTTTTTCATGCTGCTCTAATACTCTGTGTGTGTGTGTGTGTGTGTTTAGGTGTATGTGTGTGTGTGTGTGCAAGAGAGAGAAAGAGAAAGAGAGAGAGAGAGAGAGAAAGAGAGAGAGAGAGAGAGAGAGAGAGAGAGAGAGAGAGGGGTGGAGAGTTGACAAGAAAGATTTTTGCCTCGTCATTCTGTGCCGCCTGACTGGTGACAGCTCTATTGGCCGAGAGAATGATTTAAAGTAAGGGTTCATACATAATGCACTACAGTCGATCTTCTCCTCTTCCTTCTCATTCTATTTGTTGTAATAATAATAATAATAATAATAATAATAATAATAATAATAATAATAATAATAATAATAATAATAATATAATGATGATGATGATGATAATAATAATAATAACAATGATAATGATAATATAGTATTAATAATAATCATCATCATAATAATAACAATAAAATAATATTAATGATAATAATATATAATGTATTAATAATAATATCATCATATAATAACATATAATATATAATGATAATAATAATAAATAATAATAATAATAATAATAATAATAATAATAATAATAATATAGTATTAATAATAATCATCATCATATAATAATAACATAATAATATAATAATGAATATAATAATAATAAATAATATAATATAATAATGATGATGATGTGATGTGATGATGTGATGATGATGTGATGATGATGATGAGATGATGTGATAATAATATAATAATATATTAATATATATAATAATACTGTAGTAATGTAGTAGTAGTAGTAGTAGTAGTAGTAGTAGAGTAGTAGTATGTAGTGTAGTGTAGTAGTAGTAGTATTATAGTAGTAGTAGTAGTAGTAGTAGTATTAATATATAATAATAATAATAATAATAATAATAATAATAATAATATAGTACGCAACAACAACAACAACAACAACAATAATTATAACACTAACAACGACGTGCGCAATATCCAGTCCACGACAATCTATTGTGTTAAACGTCAGGATTGTTACTCTCTGTTGTTATACAGTTGGCTATACTCGCCATTGAGTTTTGTTTGTATGGGCTACGTAGTAGTATGTATGTAGTATGTATGTATGTATGTATGTATGTATGTAGTATGTATGTATGATGTATGTATGTATGTATGTATGTATGTATGTATGTATGTATGTATGTATGTATGTATGTATGTATGTATGTATGTATGTATGTATGTATGTATGTATGTATGTATGTTATGTATGTATGTATGTATGTATGTATGTATGTATGTATGTATGTATGTATGTATGTATGTATGTAAGTATGTATGTATGTAATGTATGTATGTATGTATGTATGTATGTATGTATGTATGTATGTATGTATGTATGTATGTTGTATGTATGTAAGATGTTGTATGTATGTATGTATGTTGTATGTGGATTATGTATGTATGTATGTATTAATGTATGTAGTATGTATGTATGTATGTATGTTGTAGTAATGTATGTGAGTAGGTAGTATGTTGTATGTGTGTATGTAGGGTATGTATGTATGTATGTATGTATGTATGTATGTTGTATGTTGTATGTATGTATGTATGTATGTATGTATGTATGTATGTATGTATGTATGTGTATGTAAGTATGTATGTATGTATGTATGTATGTATATGTATGTATGTATGTATGTATGTATGTATGTATGTATGTATGTATGTATGTATGTATGTATGTATGTATGTATGTATGTATGTATGTATGTATGTATGTATGTATGTACAGTGTACTACCAACCTCCAGTCGACGTCACCCATCAAAGGCGATCGATATCTGGTTTTAGTAACGAGTTTTGTGACTGATTGATTGGGAAACCCTGATCGATGAAACCAAGTGAGAGACATGGCTTTACAATTGGAGGAAGGTGCGTGGGGTGGAGGTATGGTCGTAGTGGTTGTGGTGGTAAGGTAGTTGTGTGTGTGTGTGTGTGTGGGGGGGGGGGGGTAGTTGAGAGAATATTATTATAATTACGGGGTGAAATATTGTCCTGGTAGACCCCTTTGTGTATGAATACAAGCATTATGACGTAGCATTTTCATGATCTCCTGTTATTTATTTTGTTTTGTTTTGTTTTGTTTTGTTTGTATTTGAGACAGCAACCGTTGGATATTAATTAATCGATTGAAACACAAATGATTAAGTTCGTCTCAACGATAAACATATAAAACAAATATACCGTTCAAGGTCTGTATCAACATGTTAAAAGCACAGTATCAACAGCTTGTAAAGAGACCTTAGTGCAGACCTGCCTATAACCACGAAAGTTTCGTAGAACAACGAATTTTTTTTTGTCCTAATTGACAATTATATAAAGATGTTTAATTCTATACACTTCTTGAAAACGGTTTGTTGCCAGAGCGAGTATAGAAAGGTGTTTAAAGCATGAATTGAATGTGTTTAAACACAAATTGGTCATTTTAAAGGGTAGTTATTATAATGTCAACTATGCAATTACTCTTGAAAACTAGGAATTTTTCCAATTACAAGTAGGCGTGGGGGGGGGGGGGGGGGGTGTGGGGGAAGGGATGTAAAGTGGCCGGGTTGGGCCATTTCCTTTAGTAGTGACCTGCCTACTTGCGAATTTTAAAATTCGTAATTCTTAGGAGATAAAAAATGCAGTTGCTATGACTTACTTATGCCTCTTGGCTCCTGGCGGAGCATAGGGCCTCAACAGCACTCTTAACTTAGATCTTCTTCTGTCCTTGGCACAGGCCTTTGCCTCACTCCAGGTAAAATTACTATTATTTTTTACTAATTACTATATAGTTGCTATAGTTAGTTTTAAAAAACAACAATTTACACTCCCGTGGATTAAATCGCACTTCAAAATCCTTAAAACGATGTATTCTGGCATCAGCTTTCATTTTCAATAAGTTTTAAAGACTTGGACATGCTCATGAAGTTCTGAAATTGTAGTCAACATTTCGTAATTTTACGAATTTTTCGTAATCGTATGAAGAAAAAATAATCAACTTCACCCGCGATCGATCTCGGTCCCTTTGCGTCTGAAGTAAATGCTCTACCAACTGAACTATCTGGACCCCCCCCCCCCCCACTTTTTAGACCAGAGTACAACCGACCGAATGTCACCCATTCAGTACAGTTTGACGACAACCATTTTATTCGATTTGTTGTTTGGGGAGGACGAGATCACCTAGCGACGGCATCAAAATCACCAAGGCGTGAACAACACTTATTATTATTATTTCCAAACAATGGGAGTCTCTAGATTGTAATGGGGGGCGACATTCATGGACTTAAACGCTGTTCTGTTTATTGAACTATGTCATTGTATTTACCTACATCTACAATCACCAAAACACAACGGCTCAGATTAAAGACAGTGTGTTTTTTCTTTTTTTTTTTTTTGATTTGATTCACACGGACTTGCGTTATTTTAAAAGAAGTCATTTTTAGGCAACCAACGACACCAAAACAAAACAAAAATAAACTAAAAACAAACAAACAAACGAAAACACACACACACACACACACACACACACACAAACACACACAAAAAGAACAAAACAAAACAACTACAACAAAAAAAATTACAGAACCAAAACAAAAATAAACAAAAAAGCAAACAAATAATAATAACAACAACAAAACAAAAAACAAAATATGAATACAATTACCCCCCCCCCCCCACACACACACACATAAAATATAAACAACAACAAAAACAAACAAACAAACAAAAAAAAAACAAACAAAAAACCCCCAGAAAAACAAAAAACAAAAACAAACCATACCCCAGGCACACTAGAGCCGAAGTTTATCCCGATTTATGTAGCGTGCAAGGGACAGTGACAATGGGAGCGATCTATATTTGGGTTTTCGTCCTACCGAGTCATCGATCACATGATTTGTTGCCGTCTAACGGTTGGACATTTCTTAACAAATGTAAACAGGCTGCTTTGTTTATGAAAGTTGTAAACATACCCATGTGTCAAGCTGAACAAAATGGCCAATCGTGATGTTAGATATTTCAAAAGCTGTGAACACTTTTCACTATGTGGGTCATTTTGATCACATTTTGCATTGTGACCAATGACTTCGAGCACATGGGAAGGCAATAACAAAGACCTGAGTGACGACATCTTCGAACTATCTATAAAAGTTCAAGGTTACATAGAGTTTTGTGCGCTGGTCCATTTTTCTTCCGGATGGCAATATTGCGAGATTCTTAGTTAAATTTTGGGTGGCGTATGTTGTGAGTGTTTTACTTAAACTCATAACATAAATAATCCTGGCACCCTATCGACTACGCTAAACCCAAAACAAAACCCTAACTTGAAAACATTCTTTCTTTTTAAAGGAAGAAGTCAAAAGAATGGATTAAAAATAATAATGATGATAATGATGATGATGATGATGATGATGATGATGATGATGATGATATAAATGATACGAACATGATAACGATAACATCGAGACCATTGACATGAGACAACACCACGCATGACTGCATTTGAAAACTGTTATGTGCAATGTAATGCAATGCAATGCCCTGTAGGCTAAATCAAGTTGCGTAAACATAAATCATCACTGGATTAACTACTGCTAAACTGAAAAAAAAAATTAAAATGCCGTAACCGCCATTTTCAATTTGCAATATGGCCGTAAAACTATAATTTGACAAATTGATAGATATTTTAGATGATCTTTCAAAAGGTGTCAGAAAGATTGCACGAAACCTGACCAAGGAAGTCTCAGGTTGAATTTTGTGTTGTTTTCTTTTTGACAAGTAAAGGATCATTTGGATTCACTGATATTATTAAAAGGAAAATAACAACCCTGGCCAAACTGGGAACACTGTCGTACTCTGGAAAGTCCCGAGCGAAGTCCCAGGTTTGAGAGTTTTTGCCAAAATGAGGGTCATTTAAATCGATCGATATTGAAGGACGAGTTTTCTGGCCAAATTTTTAAATATGTTTTTTTTTCCAGAGTACGGCAGAACGTGTTCTTTAGGTGTGTTGACAGTTTATATTTAGCACTTCCAAAATTCGGGCATCCATAATACCATAGATTTGACACAGTGCCAAATGTACTATAGATAGAATGCGCTTGGCCAAGAAGTTCACAACATTGCCATCCGGAAGTATAACGGACCAACACACAAAGTCTGTGTAACCATGAACTTTTATAGTCTGGTTAATACAGTTTAGTGAGAACAACTCACAAACGCGGATGGCAAAAACAATAACAAAGGCCTGAGTGACGTCATCTGCATACTATCTATACGTACTACGTCGTATCGGGTTGTTTATAAACATTGCATAATGCTGTCGTCTGAATGGAAAGTTTCAGTTTTCATTCATGAAGAGAAGTACGTAAACGAAATAAAAAAGCTGGGTGAAAAGTGTTTAGAATCTTGCCGCCTCAACTATCAAGGTTATAACGAAAAATGTATTGTGCGGCATAGTATGCAGATGACGTCACTCAGGCTTTTGTTATTGTTTTTGCCATCCGCGTTTGTAAGTTGTTCTCACTAAACTGTATTAACCAGACTATAAAAGTTCATGGTTACACAGAATTTGTGTGTTGGTCCGTTATACGCTTGGCCAAGGAGTTCACAACATTGCCATCCGGAAGTATAACGGACCAACACACAAACTCTGTGTAACCATGAACGTTTATAGTCGGGTTAATACAGTTTAGTGAGAACAACTCACAAACGCGGATGGCAAAAACAATAACAAAGGCCTGAGTGACGTCATCTGCATACTATCTATATGGTCTGTGGTAAAATAATGGTATAGATTTGGTACGACACTTGCTTTCGGATCGAAAGGTCCCTAGTTCGAGTCTCGCTCGCTCGGCGCATAGTTGGGTCCTTGATAAAAAGACTCTTTACTCACATTCTCTCACCATACTCAGGTGTAAAATGAGTACATGGCCGAAAATAGCGTTGATCTGTCGGGAAAAAAATGTAATATCGCCTAACAGGCGTCATGTCTTGTTACATGTTGCTGCTGGTCCGAGACCCTTTGTAAAGCGTTTTGAGCACGTTTAGTGGATATTGCACTCTATAACAGCTCAATTAACAAAATGCCAAACACGGGAAGTTTCGGGCTCAAAACCCTTCTTCAGCTAAAAACATTATTTACATCACTTGAAATTCAAACTGACGGCAGAGAATTGTTTGGCACGGCTTTTCCGCATGTAAAAGATTTTTTTTTCGAGATTCTCTGCGTCTGTCTAGATAACATGTGACCAACGTGCGGCTATGTGGTCTTGTGGTATGCCACTCGCTTTAAGGTCGGAAGGTCCTGGATTCGAGCCTTGCTCGATGCATAGTTGAGTCCTCGGAGAAGGCTCTTTACTCTCAAATTCTCTCACCGTACTCAGGTCGTCAACAGCGTTGCCTCTGATGAAATAAATTGTAATATCGCCTACCAGGCGTCGATCTCGTTCTACGTGTTACGTGTTGCTGTTAGTCATGGACCCTTTGTAAAGCGCTTTGAGCACATTTAGTGGATATTGCCCTATATAAAAGCTCATGTTTTTTGGGTTTTTATTTTTTATTTGCAGGTATGATAACCAAAATTCCTCGGTGAGAGAGTGCGAGTAGAGAGCCTTTTCCAAGGACTCAGCGATGCGCTCGCTGAGCGAGCGAGCGAGGTTCGAACCCAGGATCATCCGATCCGAAAGCAAGTGTCATATCACTAGACCACGACATAGTCGTTCTTTAACCCATTTTTTTTTTTGTTCATTACTTATTTTGTTCATTACTTTCTAACAGTCGACAGCTTCTTGCAGCTTAGTATAATATAATATGACTTTGTATATGGAGCGGAAGAAGCCGCGGTGTGTTGTCACTAAACGTGGATCGAAACGCGTTGACCGATATAAATAAATATTGTAATGACGTCGTCAAATCTTGTGTACGTGCATTAAAAACATCCGTCTGCCGCATACCGAATGCATAATCTACAATATTATAGAAATACCCATAAAGCCGCCTGCGAGGCTCAGTTTAGAATAAAGTATATTCTTGGCAAAGACGAATGGCGATTTGTGCATTCAGAAAGTCGGTACGGATTAGTACAAATAAATCCCTGTTAGTTGAAAGGTAGCAAGATTGTCTGCTAAAACAGCTTATTTCAGGTAGAAGAATTACTCAAATCAAAACAGAAAAAAAAACAACCCCCCCCCAAAAAAAACAACAAAAACCCAAAAAACCAAACAAACGAAAAAAAAACCAAAACAAACAACAATAAAAAAAACAACGAAAAGAAGCAAAAACAAAATCATTAATATGAAAAAAATATCACGAAAACAATAATAACAGTCAGGGGAAAAAATCAAATGATAAAACAAAATTTGAGCTTTTATATACCGCGATATACCATAAAATAAAATGCGCTGAAAGCGCTTTAGACGGTGTTCCAAAGATATAACGCAGGTAAAGCGATATTCCAATTTCTTTTCGACAGAGAAAACACTGTAACCGGCCAGATACTCATTTTACACCCGAGTGCGGGGAGAACATGTTAGCAAGGACCCAAACTAGGGACCTACAAGTCCGAGGGAGAGTGTCATGCCACTTAGACCACAAAGGTGCACGGTCAAGGACTGTTGTCATTTATATCTAGATAGAAGTAGGTATAGGCATGGAATTACTCTAAAGACAATCCATGGAATGAGTGAAACCGCCATCAGAGATGTAAGTTCTAGTGACACACACTTTGCTTACATCATCATTACATTTGTTGTGGTCATTTATAACTAGATGACAGAAGTAGGTATAGGCATGGAATTACTCTAAAGACAATCCATGGAATGAGTGAAACCGCCATCAGAGATGTAAGTTCTAGTGACACAAACTTTGCTTACACCATCATTACATTTGTTGTGGTCATTTATAACTAGATGACAGAAGTAGGTATAGGCATGGAATTACTCTAAAGACAATCCATGGAATAAGTGAAACCGCCATCAGAGATGTAAGTTCTAGTGACACAAACTTTGGTTGCATCATCATCCATTATTTGTTGTGGTCATTATAGACAGAAGTAAGGTATAGGCATGGAATTATCCTAAAGACAACCTTTGGAATAAGTGATACCGCCTTAAGTCAAATAAGTGACACTACAGGTGTAATCATCCATAATGAACCATTGGCATGTTTCCTTTTTTAAAAACATATTTTATATATTTTGTTTTGTTTTGTTTTTTGTTTCTTTGCTGTTTTTCTTTTTCTATTCTTGGTTTGTTTTGTTTGTTTGTTTGTTTTTCTTTCTTTTTTTTTTCTGTGTTGCTTGATTTGTTTTGCCACCCATGGTGTGATTTATGACAATATGGAATCGAAAACAGAATTAATCCCGGGATTAACTGGTATTTAAAGGTAACATATTTATGGGTTATCCCCTTCCACTCCCCTCCTCCCTCCTAATACTTTATCATTTTAAAAAGGCATGAATGACTTGTTGTTGCATAAACCCTCTTTCATTGGAAACCTTGAAAAATTTTTTGACAATTTCTCACATTCTTTTTTTTTTCCTCCCTCTTTAAAAAAAAAAAAAAGAAATATATAAACGGTCCCACGTATATAAAAATGGTTTTTGTTTGTTTGTTAAAGTTGTTTTGGTTCTTATATTCCCATCCAATACTGGCCTTCATAACATCGACAGCTAAAATAAATCAATAAGTGTAGCCATTCACTTATTCCACTGATTAATGAATGGAAGACGACGCGGTCATGCGTGGGGCACAGTTATTACTGTGTAGAGGGGGGCGGTTTACTTGCCGCTACACTGGTCTCATTTGCTTGACGCAATGGTTTGCTAAGTACATGGACAACAGTTACTCCAGGACAACTAATTAAAGGACAATAGTCGCCGCTTAAAGGACTGCGGTCACTGCTAAAAGGACAACAGTCATTACTAAAAGGACAACAGTTACTGTTTAAAAGGAAAACTACTTAAAGGAAAGCTGCTTGAAGGGCAACTGCTAAAAGGACAACAGTAATTTCTTAAAGGACAACAGTCTCTGCTAAAAGGACAATTGCTTAATAGGACAACTTACTGCTTAAAGAAAAACTACTTAATACGACAACTGCTTAAAAAACAACTGTTTAAAAGGACAACTTACCGCTTTAAAGGACAACTGTTTAAATCATACTTGTTAGTAATTATTATATCTTCTGGGGCAAAAAAAAAGCAGCAACAACAAAAAAACAAAAAAAAAACAAACAAACACAACAAACAAAAACAATACACACACACACACAAATATACACACACACAATAAACAAAACAAAACCAAATCAAAACAAACAACTATCCTCCTCCGCCTCCTCCTCCTGCTGCTACTACTACTTCTACTACTACTACAATACTACTACTACTACTACTTCTACTACTACTACTACTACTACTACTACTACTACTACTACTACTACTACTACTACTACTACTACTTCTACTACTACTTCTACTACTACTTCTACTACTACTACTACTACTACTACTACTACTACTACTACTACTACTACTACTACTACTACTACTACTTAGTACTACTACTACTACTTCTACTACTACTACTACTACTACTACTACTACTACTACTACTACTACT
>NC_088364.1:65880499-65902999 GCF_034508935.2 Berghia stephanieae
AGAGAGAAAGAAAGAAAGAAAGAAAGAAAGAGAGAGAGAGAGAGAGAGAGAGAGAGAGAGAGAGAGAGAGAGAGAGTTATAACCCATATTCCACCTCGAATCATCCACTGAGCGTTGTCAAGATTAAAGATCATAGAAGAGAAATGAGCACGAGATTTATATAGCAGCATAGGCGATCTCTTCACAAATTGAACTGAATGTGACTTGTCCCCATGTACAACGATTCATAAGGCGATAATGATTGATATTATTATTAGTATTATTATTATTATTATCAGCATTATTATTATTTCATTCTGTTTTATTGTCAGGTTGCCAATTTTGATAAGTATGTCAAGAATAGTTGGGGGGAGGAGGGGGAGCACGAATGGCGGAGAGAAAGAAAGAAAGAAAGAGAGAGAGAGAGAGAGAGAGAGAGAGAGAGAGAGAGAGAGAGAGAGAGAGAGAGAGAGGAGTGGTGAGGGGTTGTTAGAAGGGATGTGTGGGTGTGGGTGGGTGACGATAGGAATCGTGTTGACTCAATGATATTGGTATCGATTTTGATATAAGTGTCTGCCAAAATAATCCCAGACGTTCAACCAAGCGGTTGTTTCAAATTGACAAAATCGTGACGGTTAACCACGGGTAGAGATAATTTCATTGTCTTTAAAAATTTACAGTTAAAAATCGTGACAATTTTGGTTACAATATCGGGGGTGTTCTGCGTAACGGCTTCTTTTCGAATTACGTGGTTTGACAAAATAATATTGTGGCAATGATTTGATTGCGTGGCTTTTAACACGAGACAGATCTAATTTATAACCAAGAAATGTCTGTGCAATAAATTGCTGTGACGTCACAATCTCAAAATACACATTTGATGCACAATCATTGGCGGGACGGATAAAAGTATGATATCCAATTCCATAATATTTGGTTTCCAAAAAATTAAGTTTGTCCATTGTATCGTTATAATTTGCAATTGCGTGTGAATCAAGCATTGACAAAGTCATGGGCAAAGGGGAGGGGGAAGGCAACATCTATTCTATAAAAAGAAATTGGGTTGGAAATTGGTTAACATTGTTCTTTACAACCATTGTTAAATTTTGCCAACGAGAACCGAATTACTACTGCCCTAAAAATTACATTAACTATTTTTTACAGATTGATTTACGAGTAACTTTCAAACCTTTTATAAAGTAAGCGTAATTCTACAACCCGTTGACTCAAATGGTTATTTAGTATAATTGCTCGGGTAAAATGACCGGTCCTTTATTTGACTTCGGCATTGGGAATCGCCATCTGGCCACCCTGTTGTCAGATTCATTTGCGTGCAAGTACAGGCTTCATGGCTCAAAAGTTCGTCTCGATTTATGTTAATTTCCACAATAAAATAGTATAATAAGTTTTAAAAAGATGAGTGCCTGTTCGTGATAGCCTTTATTTCTCAGCAACATGGCGGGCTGTCCACTGGTATCAGAAAAAAAAAAAACACATAACAAAACAGTCTTTTACATGAAAAAAAATATGCGTAGTCATCATAATATGTATAAATAAGTATAAATAGAATGCGCTTGGCTTAGAAACTCACAAAATTACCATCAGGAAGTATTATGGACCAACACACAGAACTATGTGTAACCATAAACGTTTATAGTCTGGTTAATACAGTTTAATAAGAATTACTGAAAAACGCGGATGGCAAAAAGCAATAACAAAGACATGAGTGACGTCAACTTCATACTATCTATACAAGTTATATCGACTGTTGTAAATTGAGAAGTGGCCAACTTTATGTGAATGGACAAATAAAAATCAAAAAATTATATTTTCGTTTTGTTTTATTTTTTTTTTTCTAATTAATTTGTTTTATTTGTTTTTTTTTTGGGGTTCTTTTTTTTGTTAGCAATTTTAAAATATTAAGATTAATATGGTTCAACAAATGATTGAGTGTTTCTTTTCTGACTGGTTACTACTTACTATCGTCATTGTTTTTAAAACAAATATTTTCTTCTGTTTGCTTGAGTAATTTATACTGAATATCAAACAGTTTAGGCAGAATTAGACATTTATCGTATCCCAAACTGTCGATAAGACAAAACAAAGACTCTTCAATAAATAAATAAATGGTCTCTGATATTGTCTCCGATTTGATAAATTGTGTTTCATATTATTATTATTATTATTATTATTATTATTATTATTATTATTATTATTATTATTATTATTATTATTATTATTATTATTATTATTATTATTATTATTATTATTATTATTACCACGACAGCTCTAATCGAAAGGACCAGGACTGAATCGATCTCGAGTGGAGTCGAGATTTCTTTTTCAACCCCCCCCCCCCCCCAACCTTCCCCCTCCCTTCCACAGTGGTTGGGTATCCGAGCCAGCCAGTTACATCTGTCGGAAGGTACTCTGCAGTGGATCACCGTCTTTTCCTAAGGGAATTGTCCTTCCCACGCTATAGAAGTCCAGGATAATCTCCAGCTATATTATGGGCCTAATGGCTCCAAAGGACTACACTGTCGTACTCTGGAAAACCCCATATTTTAAAATTTGGCCAGAAAACTCGTCCTTCAAATATCGATTGATTTAAATGACCCCTCTTCTTAGCAAAAAAAAAAAAAAAAAAACCCTCTCAAACCTGGGACTTCGCGAAGTACATTTTTAAAAAAAAGGGTAGGGAGTCAAAATTGTTCTGTACAGCCCGAGGTAATTTTTTGAAAACGGGCATAGAGTTACTGGCAAATAAACAAAACAACTATAAAACTATGTTTCACATATTGATATACGAGTAACTTGCAAATCGTATTTAAATTCAGGTTAATTCTATCACCCGTTGACTCAACTGATTATTCGTACAATCTGCTAGGGCATAATGATCGGTAATTTGATGCTTGGATGCCAGATTCAATTGCAGGCACATCAGACTATATTACTGGACCGTTTTTGATCGTTGATGGCTCAAAAGATTCGTCTCGATCTATGTTAAATTCCGCAATACAGTTGTATAATAATTAAAATAGATAAGTGCCTGTTCGTAATAACCTTTATCTCCCAGCAAATAATGCGGGTTCTCTACTAATTTTAATAAAAGTGAATAAATAACAAAAGCTGACATCAGACTATTGAATTCTATTCGCTATTCTATTTGTACGGGTGAATTGCACAAACACGGTTTTGACAAACGTTCTATTCAGGTCAACAGACATTCGATACTACATAGAAATGATAATGATATGGTAAGATATCATCATATAATGAAAGGCAACTAAATTGTTCCAACAAATTATATGAGAACACAACCAATAAGTACACATTGCACACAAATGCCCACAAACACGGGACACACACGTAAACACACACACACACATAAACATACACATACACACGCATGCACACACACATCAATGAAACTCAAATTATCAAACGTCCAATCAATATAATATATTAAACTCACAGATAAATCGTTCAATACAAATCAAGATCAAAATGAAAAGGGACAACATAACTTGGATATCACCATCGATTAACAAAAGCTCCAATCAGATAACGCATTACGTCATCGAGTGTACACAAAAAACTTCTTTGTTCGTTTAATATCAAATCGGGACAACGGCCTTTTTTTTCAGCCCGGATATAATAGTTACATATTATAATATATTAGTTACACTCTTTTGTTGAGTTTAAACTTACGGTTACGCATGAGAGAGAGGAAAAAACAAACAACCTACAACAAAATAAAGAAATATATTATAGAGGTTCGGAATGATAAAAATAAATGATGCGTAGAATAGAGCAATGCGATCTGAATTTTTGGACAAAAGGAGCGAGATAATATAATACCTAATTGAATTGACGAAGGAGTTAAAAGAAATAAGGTCTACAATAATCCCAAACACACAAAGACCAGTCGTTCATAAGTTTATCCGCACTCCGGAAAAAAATACGAATTAAAAAATTTGGACCAAAAACTCGTCCTTCGAATATCGTGAGATTAAAATGACCATCATCTTGGCAAAAAAAAAAAAAACCTCTCAAACCTGGGACTTGGTCTTCCACCAGATTCCAATGTTTTTAGAGTTTTGGCTAATATGAGGGTCATTTTAATCGATCGATATTTGAAGCTGGAGTTTTCTGGCCAAATTTTGATATACGTGTTTTTTTTCTTCCCAGATTACAGCAGCAGAGTTATATTTTAAGCACGACAATGTTCGCCAAATCTCCATAATGTTTGAGAATTGAGGCCAGTTTGATCTTCCATGACGCACTATCGCCGGCACCGAATTAAATACTCCAACTTACTTTTTAAGAATTGAGGCCAATTTGAAATACCAAGACAGAACTAATTCTGGCATCAAGGAATTAAAAAAAGAACCCCCCCCCCCGAAAAAATAAAATAAAATATCAAGCTTTTACATAGTGCAATATCCACTAAACGTCCTCAAAGCGCTTTACAGGGGGTTCCTGGCCAACAGCAACACGCAACGTGTAGAGAGCGGAAATGACGCCTATTAGGCTATATTGCAATATTTTTTTCCGACAGAGACAACGCTGTTAACGACCGGGTAATAAGACCAGAATGAAGCAGTGATTTACATTTATTAATTAGTAGAATGTCTCTACACGACACGATTGGACCTTTTTATTTCGTGTCAAAATCGATCGGATTATAACCATTCCCGTGTCAATCTAAGTCAGGATGACACTGCAATGTTGAATCGTGAATGTCGTCTGGCCCCTTGTAAAGAGCTTTGAGCACGTTTAGTGGATATTGCGATATATAAAAGCTCAATTTAAATTATTAAATAAAAAAATCTTTGATAAGTTGTAGGTCATTTTGAGTTTGCTTTGGAGTTTGTTTTTCCCCGGCCAAAATCTAAAACGGTTCTTTTGGCAGTGAATGACAGAGATGGCAAAAATATCATATTATAATGTCAACAACAACAATATCCTTTGTGTATGTGTGTGATGATGTTTGTGTGTGTGTGTGTGTGTGATTGTGTTTGTGTGTGTGTGTGTGTGTGTGTGTGTGTGTGTGATACGAATGAGTGCATTAATTCATCTATTTTATCACCAAAACAAAAAGCACGTTTTTTATTTAGTTCATTCCGAAATAAAACCAAATTGACGCAGAGGGTTTACAATTAAGAAACTAGGGAGCAGGCACCGGTGATAGATAAAGATCAAGATCAAGAACAAGTGTGTATGAAAGGTGCCAGACAAAACAAGAAAGAAAAATACAAGAAAAATAAACCATCCCAAAAAATCAGTCTACCTCGACTGGGGATCGAACCTCGAGACTTTCTGATTACCGGTCAAACATGCTACCATTACACCACCATTGCCATTTAGTATGTCTCTATGACACAATTGAAAAAAATCAGTCTACCTCGACTGGGGATCGAACCATAGACCTTCTTATTACCGGCCAGACGTGCTACCCTTACACCACCATTGACATTTATTAGTATGTCTCTACGACACAATTGGATCTTTTTATTTCATGTCAAAAATCGATCGGATCGTAGCCATTTCCGTGTCAATCTAGGTCAGGATGACACTGCAATGTCGTGTGGACCCTTGTAAAGCTCTTTGAGCACGTTTAATGGATATTGCCTAATATAAAAACTAATATTTTTAATATTTGTTATTTAGTTCATTCCGAAATAAAACTAAATCGAAGTTGAGGGTTACATTTATTAGCTCTTCTCTACGACACAATTAGATCTTTTTTTTTTTTATTTCGTACCAAAATCGATCAGATCGTAGCCATTTCCGTGTCAATCTAGGTCAGGATGACACTGCAATGTTGAATCGTGAATGTCGTGTGGCTAAATAATGAAATCAATTATCTCTTGGAATATAATATGTCCACAATGAAGAGATTATGCCAAACTCCAAACACTGCCATAAATGGCCTTTTTAAAGAAAAAATTGGCCAGAAAACTTTTACTTCCTACATCGGTATAGGTTCGTTAACATGACCTCAGACTTATGCGGCTGTGTGGCCTTGTGGCATATGACACATGTTCAATGTTGATGTAGGGTAGGGACCCTGTGTCAAGCGCTTTGAGCACATTTAGTGGATATTGCGCAATCTAAAAAAAAAAAAGCTCAAAAAATAATCATTGAGAAACAAAGAGCACCAGAATAACCCATTCGTATTTTTAGAGAAATTCTAAACCTATTTGAAGAAAGACGAAAATGCAACAGAGGGTCTGCAGAATACCAAACATTGAACAACCACATTAAATCCAAATGCATCGAGGCACACGAGAACTATCTAGACTGGAAATGCTGCGAAATCGAAAGAGAATACAAACCCAACCCCCAACAAGCTCACCAAAGAATAAAAGAACTATCAGGGAAAAGGAAAAGCAAAGCAGCAGGAAGTTGTATCCAAAACAAACAAGGGGAACTGCTATTTGAAGAACAACATATAGAAAGCCGATGGGTAGAATACATAGGCGAACTGTACAATGATCCAAATAGAAATGAACCACCACTGAAATTCAAAGAACCATTAAGCGGACCAAACATCACCAAAAGTGAAATTGAACATGCCATGGAACGAATGAGGGATGGTAAAGCAACAGGCCCTGATGAAATATCTGTAGAGGTATTAAAAAGCCTAGGAGATCTAGCAATTGATGAACTTCACATATTATTCAACAATATATACAATACTGGGAAAATTCCAGAAGATCTCTGTAACTCTATTTTCATAGCAATACCAAAGAAAGCAGGTGCAGTCAGATGCGAAAATTTTAGAACTATAAGTTTAATAAGCCACATCAACAAAATACTGTTGCGTATAATTATCAACAGGCTAAGGAATAAGATTAACCCCGAAATCGCAGAAGAACAATATGGATTCCAACCTGACAGAGGGACAAGGAACGCAATATACCTCCTCCGTGTTTTAAGTGAAAGAGCTATACAGGTTCAGACCCCACTATACCTCTGTTTTGTCGACTACAAAAAAGCTTTTGATAGAGTACGCCACGAAGAAATACTAAAACAACTGCACTCCATTGGCGCTGATGAGAAAGACCTCAGACTCATGCAAACATTATACTACACCCAGCAGGCATCTATCAAAATCGGAAACTCTACAGGAAATTCCATTCCTATTAAGAAAGGAGTCCGTCAAGGGTGTGTTGCCTCGCCAGATCTGTTTAATCTATACCAAGAAACAATCATGAGGGGCATAAATAATATGGAGGGAATAAAAGTGGGAGGTCACAACATAAATAATATAAGATACGCAGACGATACGGTACTCATTGCAACATCAGAAATCCAACTTCAAAAGATTGTTGACAAAGTGGTAGTAGATAGTGAAGCCAAGGGAATGGAAGTGAATATCACCAAAACGGAATGCATGGTAATACAGAAAAACCCCGAATACAACAACACCTGCAATATAACGATTCACGGCGAGCAACTTACCAACGTAGAAAGTTTTAAATACCTAGGTTCAATAGTGACAACAGATGGAAGATGTAACCGAGACATACGAGCAAGAATAACTCAAGCCAAACAGGCCTTCATGGACCTGGGAAACATTTTGAAAAACAAACAGATGTCGTTCGGGATTAGATTCCGAGTCTTGAAGTGCTACGTGTGGCCAACCTTGTTATACGGATGCGAAAGCTGGACTACAAATGCAGAAACACAAAAGAACATTGAAGCTTTTGAAATGTGGTGCTTGAGAAGGATGCAGAGAATATCGTATACTGCACACAAAACGAACGAAGAAGTGCTAAAACAAACATACCAACAAAGGAAACTAATGCCCTTAATAGTGGATCGACAACTATCCTTTTTCGGACACATAGTAAGGAAAGATAAGAATGAATACCTGGCAAGTTGTGGAAAAATACCTGGTAAACGCGCCCGGGGGAGACAAAGAAAAACACTCATAGACCAACTGAAGGGCTTCACCAGCCTAACAATCCAAGAGCTGTTTGAAAAGGCAAGAGACAGGGAGGAATGGAGAGAGATAATTCATGCAGTATCCGAAGCCTGGACCAGGCATGGAACCTAGAAGAGAGATTTTTAGAGAAATACGACTAACCAATCAAATCGCTTGTTACTGAATCTATGGCGAGATCGCTGTTATTCAATTCAAAGGTTTAGTCGTGAAACTATAATCAAACAGTCTCGTGTAAATGTAAACTGTAATCGAATACTAGAGATGACAGAAGCAGGCACGTTTAATTTGCACAAGGATTGGCCTTTAACCCTCTCCTTACCACTTGCAGCAAAATCGTCACATTTGAAGAATTGAGCTTTCGAGCTTTTATATAAAGCAATATCCACTAAACTTGCTCACAACGCTTTACAGGGGGCCCTGGCCAACAGCAACACTTAACATGTAGGATCGGACATGACGCCTGTTAGACGATATTACAATTTTTACAGACAGAAACAACGCTGTTGACGGTGAGGTACTCATTTTACACACGAATACAGTGAGAGAATGTGAGTTAAAAGTCTTTTCCAAGGACTCAACTATGCGCCGAGCGAGGCTCGAACCCAAGACCTTCTGATCCGAAAGCGAGTGCCATACCAAAAAAGCACATAACCGCACAAAGAATGATCTTTGTTTGATTAATAAGAATATAAAATTGTTTTGTAGAGAGCTTGTTTGAGTATTAAAAAAATCAATTTTTCTGCTGGTTAAGCCTGTCAATTTGGGAAAATACTGAAAAGGATCGGTAAGGAGAGAGTTAACGTATCACGGGCGGGAATGAAACAAAGGAATGAGTAAACACAGACCCTTCACTAGTTGATTGTCGTACTCTGGAAATACAAGTATTTAAAAATTGGGTCAGAACACTCGTCCTTCAAATATCGATCAATCTAAATAACCCTCATCTTGGCAAACCTGGGACCTTGATCGATTTAAATGACCCTCATCTTGGCAAAAACTCCCAAACCTAAGACTTCACGAGGTTCCAGGATTGCGAGCTTTTGCTACAAGATGAGGGTCGTTTAAATCGATCAACATTATTTGAAGGACGAGTTTTCTGGCCACATTTTTTAAAATACGTGTCTTTCCAGAGTACGGCGGTTTACTGGTTAATGTGATTAGAATGTATATTTAATAGGAAAAGTTCAAATACGTGATTTTCATTTGAATACCGCGCCTGATTGCAAACAACAATTATTGATTCTATGCGTTTAGCTAAAATCGATGAGTGCTTATTCACAGGTCCGATAACCCTAACTATTAAATGTGCTCATTGTCGTCATGTAAATGGTGCTGCTCGAAGCTCGAAGAAATAAATCATAACAATGTGAAATTGAATGTAAGCTTCATTTTAATATATCTGTTATCGTATATTAAATTGAAGCTTACATTCAATTTCACATTGTTATTCATTGTCGTCGTGGAAATTACTTTAACATCAAAACATTTGTTTCCTTGAACTTTAATAATGACGACTGCTTGTTAGGGATTGATTGTGCTATTATAGCGATAGGAGATCAGGAGGAAAGGAGAGAAAGGGATGCTCAAAACAGAATGGCGGAGAGGAGAAAAATGATGCTGGCATAATATAATACTCCAGGCAGCGAGCAAGAACTGAAGCAAGGGACCCGAGCAAATGGAGGGAAGCTGTTCAGGCCTTATGCGCCTCTTGGTGCTGAGAAAATTAATGCTCATTAGGTGAGCATGACGTCAAAAGGCAAGAGTCAATGTCAGACTATAAGTTAACGAAGCTGTGATCGATTCTGGTCCCTTTCAGCCCCCTACCCCCCCCACCCACCCCCTCGCTCGCAATAGCAACAGAATGGTCTGATGTCACGTCCGCCCAGCAACCAGCAGCTTGGTTCTAAACAAAGAAAATCGGTACTTTTTTATTCTTCGTGCTGGCTAGAACTTTTTCACATGTCATGCGATCAGAATGTATAAAAGTCAAAACATGATCATATAATGGTTTTCTCCTCTGGATACACTTTTATGTTCGTCGGAGAAGTATTTCATAAGGGCGCCCGCCATTGTTCCGATAGTTTAGAACCGGTTACTATGCGTCATTACGAGGGAAGTGACGTCACGACCGTTGAAGCCTATTTCCAGGGCAGTGACAGTGACTTTACGTACTTGGAAAAAACAAAAAAACGTCAAGTCATGGTCAATCGATACCGGCCGACCTGTCTCCCTTTGAAGTCTTATCGGAAATCATTAACGCACATGCATTATGCAGACGACACAATATAGGTCGAGCGTTACAGAGCCTTCCAGGATGTTGCGTACGGCCTTTAATTTCCCTTTGCTTCTATCAGATTATGGGAGTAGATACCCGTATTCATGGTATGCGTTTAAGTAAAATATTCACCATTTCTGTCCGCTATATAAATCGCAACAACACAAAATTACGTGCAACCTAAAACGTTGAAAACAGTCTGTTAGATGGACTTAAGTGAGAACTAATTACCCAAAATGGCGGTTTAAAAACAATAGCAAAGTGCAGAGTGATATCATCTCTTAATCACTCTATTGTTATAACGCATTTAAGTACAATACTCATGTGTTCTTACCGCCAATTTGAATGTTATCTTTACGGTATATTATAGAAGGAATAAATGTGTCGTCACTTTTACTAACATATGCCAATCAAACTGTAAACGTTTAAGGTTTCGCATTATTAAGATTGCTGGTACACATGATATTGCGGGCAGAGTTTGTGAGTATTTTATTTAAAGGCATACTATCAATAGATGGTGTGCGCTTGGATCAGAAACTCAAAACATTGTCATCCGGAAATGTAATGGAGCAAGACATAAAACTATGTGTAACCTTGAAGGTTTATAGTCTGGTTCATACAGTTTAGTGAAAAATAATCATAAACATGGATGGCAAAAAAACAAAAAAAAACCAAACAAAACAAAACAAAAAACAAAGACCTGAGTGACGTCAACTTCGTTATACCTATAGATAGATCGAAGTTGACGTCACTCGTGTCATTGTTATTGCTTTTTGCCAACCGCGTTAATGAGTAATTCTCACTAAACTGTATTAACCAGACTATAAAAACGTTCAAGGTTACAAATCGTTTTGTGTGTTGGTCTGTTATACTTCGGATGGCAATGTTGTGAGCTTCTTAGCCAAGCGCATACTATCTATAAACGTTCAAGGTTACACATAGTCTTGTGTGTTGGTCAGTTATACTTCCGGATGGCAATGTTGTGAGCTTCTTAGCCAAGCGCATGCTATCTATAATCGTAAATATGCCTTTATCATAATATGAAAGCAAAGGAGAATGAAATGACCAGCAGATAAACAAAGCTGTTGACATGAACATTATCCCAGAAACTCGTCATCAAATGCAATATAAAAACTGCTCTTGTTGATAGTGAGATAGCAAAGTACCTGTCTAACTAGACTTTTGGAGAAAAAAAACAACAAATAACCCACATCAACCCACAATGGCCCGTAAAATCTTAAATGGCAAACACATATTTAATCCTTTACATACGATAATATTCAATGTAACTCTAAATGACGACGAGATCAATGGTAATAAAAGCAACAGACACATAATATTTAGGTCAGTGTTAGAAGCACATACTTTTGTTTCCCAATGCTATTAATCCATTACACATTGGGGAGGGAGAACAACGCGCCTAAAATCAAACCGAGGGCAATGACCCTATTCGAATGTCATCTATGTATCGTTGACGACGTTTCAAATTTACTGAACACTGAGCACACCAGTCGTCGACATGCACATGAAAAGATGTCTGTTGTCAACTCGACACACGACGGGACCTGGAAGGCTGGGATGTCGGGAGAGCAAATATGGACTCTTTGCTCAGCGATTACCCTGAGCAAACTGAAATCATACAGGGGTAGCGCAGTTGGATCTCGAGGAAGTTGCAGGTAGAGGAGGACGATGTGATCTCAATGTCGTTGATCCAGTAAACATTGGATTTTGAATAAATATTTGATTTAAATCCAGATAGTGAGTAATATAAGGGAAAATGAGAAGGAGGAGGAGGAAGAGGTGGTGGTGGTGATGGGATAAAAAAAAAAAGGAGGTGGTGGAAGAGGATGAGGTTGAGGAGAAAAAGGAGGAATAAGAGAGGGGGAATGAAAAGGTGGGGGAGGTAGCAGATGGGGAGCATTAAGAAAACAAAGAGGCAAAAGCGGACAAGGGAGAGGGAAGATGAGGCAGTGGATAAGGAGGAGGAAGACGAGAAGATGGAGGAAAAATCAATGAGTACGTGTACAAGTATGAGGGAACAAGAGGAGGAGGAGGAGGAGGAGGAGAAGAAGAAGAAGAAGAAGAAGAAGAAGAAGAAGAAGAAGAAGAAGAAGAAGAAGAAGAAGAAGAAGAAGAAGAAGAAAAAGAAGAAGAAGAAGAAGAAGAAGAAAAAGAAGAAAGAGAAGAAGAAGAAGAAGAAGAAGAAGAAGAAGAAGAAGAAGAAGAAGAAGAAGAAGAAGAAGAAGAAGAAGAAGAAGAAGAAGAAGAAGAAGAAGAAGAAGAAAGGAGGAGGAGGAAGCAAATAAAATGAAGCTGAGTGTTTGAATTGCCATTTTAAATTCTTTTAAATAGAAACATAATCCAAACAGCAGGTTATAGCAAGACAGAAAATGAAACCTCGTAAAATTGCATGAATTGAATTATTCATTTTCGACAAACCCTGCCTGAAGCAAGTTTCAAGAACTACGAATGGTGAAAAACATCCCAAGAGCAAAGTTTGCTCCTCATGGTTTTTGTATCTACGGCCCCAATCGTATTGAATTCTTGACCACCACGACAATGTGAAATCTACCAGTCTTCAAACGGCATTTAAAAACTAATCTTTTTTTCATTCTGCTTATCGTAATTCTATGTGAACTTCGAACAAGATATTATGTGTGTGACTGTTGTGGTGATTTTATAGTCGAATGAATGAACTTGTGTGATACCAAAAAAAACCAAAACTATTGTAAAATCACCTCTGAGTCTGAGCACTATTTATTTGTGGATACTGGCGCTAATATCAAATAATGAATAAAATAACATTTAAAAAACATAAAAAATTTATGTGATAATAATAATAATAATAATAATAATAATAATAATAATAATAATAATAATAATAATAATAATAATAATAATAATAATAATATAAAAACAAACAACAACAATAGGTGTTATGTCAGTGTACGGCAATATATTATAATGTAAATGTTGCTGCTCGAAGCTCGAAGAAATAAATACGAGGTCGTAACACTGTGAAATTGAATGTAAGCTTCGATTTAATTACAAATCTGTTTTTGTAATTAAACCGAAGCTTACATTCAATTTTACATTGTTATTTATGGCAATATATAAGTATCATGAGATTAAAATCGTCTCCCAACGTCAGAGTATCATTCTCTCACATCACAACTAAAATTTGAATTTCATAGATCTCAGGCGATGTCGATTTCAGGTAGACCTAATGGTCGTCACCGTGAAGTGAAATCGCAGAAAATATCTGAATATTCTACTGATGTTGATGATGATAACGTATGCAACGTTAATAAGTACATGACAGCCAAACCCTTTGTAACAACTATCAAGATTATCTCGTCTCGTGTTACAACTTAACATCTTACATGTATTTGCAATTTAGAATATCTAAAGAAGGGTTTTTAGACCGAAATATTTCTTGTTATTTACAATTTTGTGCCTAGAGCTGTTTTGTCAACGGGATTGGGCGCTATACAAATAAACTTTTTTATTATTATTATTATTATTATTATTATTATTATTATTATTATTATTATTATTATTATTATTATTATTATTATTATTATTATTATTATTTAAAAAAAGTAGTCCTTCAGAACCATCGGGAGTTCCGTGTTTGGTACGCCATTCCTTTTCTAAGCTGTTTCATTAATTTTTCTACATTTCTGTTTAAAACGGTAACAAAATAACCTAAAAATAATAATATGGTAACATACACTCAAGGAAGGTTGAATTCGTTTGGGGGACGTCATGTAAAAAACAACAAACAGAAGGCTGCGTAATAATAAATTTATGTAATAATACTTGTATGTACAGATAAGTAGATAAGTAGCTAGCGACCTGTTGTTGGAGCCAGATACTTGCGCAAAAGCGATAAGGATTGCTGTTCGCGAATGCCAGGGAAATGCCTCGTGTGGCCTCGGAGATAAGGAGTAAAAGATAAGGATTTCTGGGCAATTGGTGATTCCAAGGTATACGATAATAAACAAACAACCCTGGTTTGTTTACATAACCAAATCCAGGAGATACAAGACAAGGCAACAATCAATTCTGAATTGTTTACATAACCAAATCCAGGAGTTACAACAATACACAAACGAACCTGATTTTTTGTTTGTTTGTTTGTTTGTTTGTTGCTTTAGGTCTCTTCCAACACAATTGAGGTTATATGAGAGACCGCTGAAACAAAAAAACAAGCAATCTAACAAAAATAGTACAAATGTAAATCAAAATCATAACCTAAAAATATCATAAGCTAAATTATAAATAACCAAGAACAAACAGAAGATTTACAGAAAAAAAAATATCCCCTGTCAAAAATACAATCACAAACCAAAGAAGCAGGATAGGCTAGTAAAGAGAAGAAGAAACGACATCACTATCGGATCGTACAACCATGCAACATCATAGGTATATGATTCAAGGGTGATGCTCCCATCCAACCACCCGCGAACCTGATTTATTTACAAGACAAAACCCATGACACAACCCCAAGCCAGAACAAACAACAGTATACAAACATTTTTTAATTATGTGTCAAACCAAATCCAGATCATACAACAGTAAACAGACAATTTTGAATTACTTGTCAAACCAAATCCAGAACATACAACAGTAAACAGACAATTTTGAATTACTTGTCAAACCAAATCCAGAACATACAACAGTAAACAGACAATTTTGAATTACTTGTCAAACCAAATCCAGAACATACAACAGTAAACAGACAATTTTGAATTACTTGTCAAACCAAATCCAGATCATACAACAGTAAACAGACAATTTTGAATTACTTGTCAAACCAAATCCAGAACATACATCAGCAAACTGATAATTTTGAATAATTTGTCATACCAAATCCAGAACATGCAACAGTAAACAGACAATTTTCATGGGAAAAAAACAACAACTCCACAACACACACACACACACAAAGAAATACGCATTGAATTTATGTATCTGAATCTGAATCTGAATCTGAATGTTACTCGAAGTCGACTCAATTCTGAGTATTTGTATTCGAGGGCGGAGAGAGTTGTTGAGTGTGACAGCCATTGTTAGGGTTTAGGTTGTAGAATTTTTATAATCTTCGTTTGAATGTTTCTAAATCTGCTGTGTACACACGTGATTCAGGAAGAGCGTCCCAGGTTTGAAAGCTTTTGCCAAGATGAGGGTCATTTAAATCGATCGATATTTGAAGGACGAGTTTTCTGGCCAAAGGTTTTAATATGTTTTTTTCCAGAGTAAGGCAGAATAGTAAGCAAGAACATTACGAGATTTAGATTTTATGAAAGGTTGAGGTATAAAACCGTTCATTGATTGTGTTGCGGTTTAACACCGTTTAGTGGGCGTGTTGCGGTTTAAAATCGTTTAGTGCTGGTGTTGCGGTTTGTAACCGCTTATCGATGGTGTTGCGGCTTAAAACCGTTTATTGATTTTGTCGCGGTTTAAAACAGTTTAGTTGGTAACTAAATAAACCATAAAGCGCGTTGTTTCATTGTTTCATTGAGTTCGTTGTTTTCAATATTGCTTTGTTTTATTCACTTTTGTTTCAGACACCGATCATAGCTGACGGTTTAAGGAAATTATGTGCGAAAATAATACGGCTGCTGGTGATAACATCAGTTCTAATTTGCACTAGCTAAGCCCACAGCTGCTGTTCGCAATAACAATGTCAAAAGCCCGTACCACCAAATAAATAATAGTCATATAATAGTATTTGATGGCACCATACATTATGAGTGTCACAAACGGGTTACTTATTACATTTAACCAGTTAACTGCCGTACTCTAGAAGACTACGTAAGTATTTAACATTTTGGCCAGAAAACGTCTTTCTTCAAATATCGATCAATTTAAATGACCCTCATCTTGGCACAAACTCTAAAACCTGGGACTCCGCAGAGAGAGAGAGAGAGAGAGAGAGAGAGAGAGAGAGAGAGAGAGAGAGAGAGGGTAGATAGAGATGAGAGAGATGATGAGAGAGAGAGAGAGAGAGAGAGAGAGAGAGAGAGAGAGAGAGAGAGAGAGAGAGAGGAGGGGGAGGCAGAGACAGAGTGAGATAGATAGATAAATAGAGAGAGATAGATAGATGGAGAGAGAGAGAGAGAGAGAGAGAGAGAGAGAGAGAGAGAGAGAGAGAGAGAGAGAGATGGAGAGGTGAGGGGTAAGGGAAGGCGAAACATGCAGGCTGTTAGGCGCAATAAATGTTTGAAAACTGTCTCTGATATGACGAGGATAGTATGTGTAATACGGCTTTCCTTAGGGCATATCGGCTCGTGTTGTCAGGGAATGCAATGTCTTACATCCAATCCTGCCTACTAACTAGAAAAATTCGTAAAATTACAAAATTTTGGCTCCAATTTCAGAACTTCATAAGAATTTCTAAGTCATTAAAACTTATTGAAAATGAAAGTTGATGCCAGAGTGCATACTTTTAATGATTTTGAAGTGTCATTTAATCGTTGTGAGGGGAAATTGTTGATTTTTAAAGTTAAACTACAGCGACTACAATTATTATCTCCTAAAAGTTACGATTTTTAATTTTTCATGTAAGCAGGCCTGTATCTCGACATCACGATGAACTGCAATTATCAAGAAGGATGGTCTGATTAATAGTATGTCAATATCATTACGGTACAATATTATTGAATTTGCATCCTGTGACAAAACCCTGTCTATGTGAGACAAAATGGTTGTCCTAGGGACAATCTGTCAAGGTTCAAACCCTCGTCAGGTCGAGTCGTGGATGCATTGCTCTACCCCTGATCAAAGGTGAAATCCAAGTAGAAAGAAATACAGTCTGATACATCCATTAATAGTATATCAATATCATTACGGTACAAGATTATTGAATTTGCATCCTGCTCTGTAACATAGTCCTGTCTAACTGAGACAAAGTGGTAATCCTAGGGACAGTCTGTCAAGGTTCAAACCCTCGTCAGGTCGAGTTGTGGGTGCATTGCTCTACCCCTGATCAATGGTGAAATCCAAGTATAAAGAAATACAGTCTGATATATCCATCAATAGGATAACAATATCATTACAGTGCAATATTCTTGAATTTGTTTCCTGCTCAGTAACAAAACCCTGTCAAGATGAGACAAAATGGTTGTCCTAGGGACAATCTTCAAGGTTCAAATCCTCGTCACGTCGAGTTGTGAGTGCTTTGCTCAACCTCTGTCAAACTGAGACAAATGGTTATCCTAAGGACATTCTGTCAAGGTTCAAATCCTCGCATCGTCAGGTCGAGCTGTGAGTGTAATACTCTCCTCCTGATCCACGGTGAAATCCAATTACAAAGAAGGAAAATCTGATATATCGATTACAACATTATCATTAACATTACGATATCATTGTATTTATTTGTATCCTGCTTGCTCTTTTACAAAACGCACGTTTAATCGATTAAATAATAACACGGATTAGCAGCTTCATTATAATTTACAAATACATACGACGTGGACGTTTCGGGTTTCCCCCTGTGTCAGCAAAACACGATGGATGATACACTGAAAGTATGAGTACGGTGAGAGAATGTGAGTAAAGACCCTTCTCCAAGGACTCAACTATGCGCCGAGCGAGGGTCAAACCCAGGAACTTCCGATCCGATAGCGAGTGTGTGTCTTACCACAAGACCACATAGCTGCACATAGGCAGGTTTTGTAATCTAACTTTTGTATATAAAGCTGTTGAACTTGAATATTTGCATTATTTATCCAGCATTCTAACATCTAACCGGAACAGCAAGCAGAGAGAGCGTCCGTAAATAATTTCCCAATTATAAAGGGTAACTTGTTATCTTTTTATTACTATTATTATTGCCATTTTATGACCGATATTATTATTATTCCAATTAACCCATAGCATACAAAGGTATCAGCGCTGTGTGATAATTATCCAAGTTCAGTTAGATACCTAAAAGAATTACAGTGGATGTTCGGAATTACATTAATTTATTATATTTAGCCTTAATTAAAAAAGCACACACGATATAGTAATAGAAAAGGCCTCCCTTCTCTCCTTTCACCCCGCCCGTCTATTAAATGTAAAATAAAACGGTTAATTGCGTGATTAGGGATAGTTCTTCATCCTTACAAAAATGAACTATTGAGGTTTTATATGGCCGCAATGTCCTCCTCAAAACATGCCTAGAAAGCGCCTATACAGAATAGTACTCACATTGGCAAACAGCCAGGATACGTTCATGTAGAACGAGACATGAAGCCTTTTAGGCGATATTACAATTTTTTTCCGACAGAGACAACGCTGTTAAAGGCCAGGTACTCATTTTACCCCTTAGTACGGTGAGAGAATGTGATAAAAAGAGCCTTTTCCAAGGACTCAACTATGCGCCGAGCGCGGAGCTCGAACCCAGGACCTTCCGATCCGAAAGCGAGTGTCATACCACAAGACCACATAGTCGCACATCTGTCATTATAAATATAAAAAGGTGTGCTTAATTATATACTGAGGGTTCCCCGATATCTCAGTAGGTAGAGCACTCGCTCGTCTATACGCAAAGGGACCAAGGTCGATCCCGGATGATGTCGACTTTTTTTTTTCTTCTGGCCCCCTGTCCATCCAGTAGTAATTGGGAAGCTGGGTCTATTAGATGTGACGGAAAGTACTTTGTGATAGACTGCAGTTCTATCAAAAGGCTAGCAAGCAATTGCTATTGTCCGTTTCAACCTAGAGAAACCAGGATAAATTCCGTACGGCTCTTTGGGCCTGAAGGACTGCGTATTCATAAAATGGTAATGGAAGAGTAGGGAGAGCACAATGTGTAGAATATCGGAAATATTACAGGTGTGTATGTGGCTTGGTGGATGGATGGATGGATGGATGGATGAATGGATGGGTGGATGGTGGATGGATGGATGGATGGATGGGTGGGTGGGTGGATGGTGGATGGATGGATGAAAGGATGAATGAATGGATGTATGAATGAATGGATGAATGAATGAATAGATGGATAGATTAATTGATGAATGTGAAAACTGAACAATTGATGAAGAGATTGCTGGATAGATGGATGCATGGATGAATGTATAAATGGATGGTTGTGTAAATGGATAGATGGTTGGATGGAACATGGTAGAAAGTTCCCTATTCATTTGTAACCCAATTCGGAATTGGGGTACGAGGTGGAGTGGATGAATAAATAAATGAGTCTATTGGATGAACACTTGGATTACGGACATAAATGAGACGGATAGAGGAACGTATTGCATGGTGATATAATCTACGTTTTCTTTTCCCATCTATGGGGTGTGTCCTTGAACAACAAACTACCTCCCCAACACAACACACAACGTACAAAGCTCACACTACACTACTATAATATCGTGTTTTAGCTCGTACGTAAAATGTCACAGCTTGAGTAAAGCGAATATGTTGACATCAACACCCAAAATACACAGGGATAATATATTATCCATAAGTCGGGCAATTATTTCAACGATAAACAAAGATATATTACGTATGTTAGATTCAGTTGTCGTGTCTAACTGTTGTTTTATTATGTAAAAACAAAACAAAACGAAACAAAAACCATTTCAATTATTATGTAATTTAGGTCAATTACACTCTTCAAATTAATTGTTAACTCATTCAACACAGTCACTGATAATTCTTCAACATTTTTTTTTAAAATTTCGTCATCATATCATAATCTATGGTTTCTTTTTCATACTCTACAATGGGGCGATCTTTCGAAAACATTTTATTAAAAGACAGAAGAGAAACAAAGACAACAACAACAAAAAACAAACAAAAACAAAATGAAAAAAAAACCCGAAAAAAACATAGTAGTAGTAGTAGTAGTAGTAGTAGTAGTAGTAGTAGTAGTAGTAGTAATAGTAGTAGTAGTAGTAGTAGTAGTAGTAGTATAGTAGTAGTAGTAGTAGTAGTAGTAGTCAGTACTAGTAGTAGTAGTAAGTTAGTAGTAGTATAGTAGTAGTAGTAGTAGTAGTAGTAGTAGTAGTAGTAGTAGTAGTAGTAGTAGTAGTAGTAGTAGTAGTAGTAGTAGTAGTAGTAGTAGTAGTAGTAAACAAAAAAGAGGGTGCGGGATAGGACGGTAAATAAGGTAATGAGGAAGAGGAAAAGAGAAAATATATATTATTTTCTTTTCGGTTTTTATATTCCGTCACAGACTACTATTATAAGAATCTGAAGGACGTAGATAAGTACTGACACATTTTAATAAACAAATGATTATGCTTAACGAAATTTTAATTCCCTAGGATATCAGTCCACGAAAGGTTATGACCTTGAACCCTACACAGAAAAAGTTTGCGATAGATGAATAACAAAACAAAACAAAAATCGTCGTGTATGGTAAAACGAATAGGAAAAGAGAAAGGATTAATGCGAGACAACGAGACAGCGTGACGTTAAATTTTAGCTCACCCCCCCCCCCCCCCTTTTTTTTTTTTTTTACCTATCTCTATGTCTAACTCTCTATCTATCAGCCTACCTACCTCCTACCTACCCTCCCGAAACTCTACCCAGCAATCGAACTACCTAGCTGGGTAGCTACCTACCAACCTACTCTATCTATATTACTATCTAACTTTTTATCTAAATATCTATCTATTTATCTTTCTCTATCTATCTTATTATCTATCTATCTATCTATCTATCTATCTATCTATCTATCTATCTATCTATCTATCTATCTATCTATCTATCTATCTATCTTACTATCTATCCATCCACCCATCCATTCATGCACCTATGTGTTTGTAAATCAGTAAGAGGCTCCATAGCCACTTTCACAAAAATAACCATCAACAATGGACTCTCTATGCTGGTACCGTAACATGACAGAAAGATAAATGGGGTATTGTCCACCGTGACTGACTGATCAATTGTGTTGTATTATGCAATCCACAAACAGGATATAACTAACTCTATACGACAATAAATATGTAGCAATCGTATCACAAGGTATACTATTGAATAGTGTGAATATTGTTTCTTACCTGGAAATAAACAAAATCAAAACCCAAAAAAAAAAAAAAAAAACCCTACAAAAACAACAAAACACACGCAAAAAAGACAAAACAAAACAAAAACAAAACAAGACAAACACAAACTAAAAAACAAAAACAAAAAAAAACAAAACAAAACAAAAAAAACAAAGCAAAACCAGATATTAAAAATGAATAGTAAACATAAGAAAACTACAGAGGACAAATTTTGATTTAGGGTAATTCTATCCCATATTATTGACTAAAGTAATAATATAGAAAATCTGCTCGGTATACACACAATAGCCACAGTGATCACAATTTGACGTTGGGAATTGCCATCTGGCCGCCGTGTTGCCAGATTCATTTGTGCGCACCAACAAACTATATATATATATATCAGGATAAAGGGGCGATTTTGATCGGTGATGGCTCAAAAGATTCGTCTGTACATATGTTAATTCCCACAATAAAGTAGTATAACAATTAAAACAGACGAGTGCCTATTCGTGATTGCGGGTTCTCCATTTGTTCCTTAAAACAAAAAATCTATATTTGGAATGTGCAATTAAACCCCAAATGCCAAATGGCGTAACACGAGTCATATAATAGGACACGATCAAACCAAACCGGACTTTAATGATGACAGTAATGATCGTAATGTGGACTGTATTGGTAAAGATAAGAAAGTGCTCTAGATCACATTGCACACTTTTGGACTTGAATATGTTAAGTAGGTGGGTGCAATGTGTAATAAATGTACTGCTATAGACTGAGGAGTGGGGGGGGGGGGGGGGGGGGGGGAGTCATATCCGTGTGTTTTATAGGTGATACGAATTTTTTATCAGTTTATTATTCGTCGTTTTATGAGAGTAACAGATCATAATTCAATAACTGGCCTATTCTTTCAGAGACTATCCCATTCCTACCATACTCTGAAAAAGAAAAAAATTAAAATGACACTCAGGTTCGCAAAGTCCCAGGTTAGAGAGTTTTTGCCAAAATAGGGGTCAATTTAGTCGATCGATATCTGAAGAACGAGTTTTCTGGCTAAATTTTTTTTTATTTTTTAAAGGAAGACGGATCTCTGTGGCTATGTGGTCTAGTGGTATGACACTCGCTTTCGGATCGGAAGGTCCTGGGTTCGAGCCTCGCGTTCGGCGCATATTGAGTCCTTGGAAAAGGCTCTTTACTCACATTCTCTCACCGTACTCAGGTGTAAAATGAGTACCTGGCCGTTAACAACGTTGTCTTTGTCCGAAAAATTGTAATATCGCCTAACAGGCGTCATGTCCCGT
>NC_088364.1:65910499-65923231 GCF_034508935.2 Berghia stephanieae
AAATATTAGACAATAATAATAGTTGCTCTTTGTTTGATTCAGCATAGATCACTTCTTGTTCCAAGAAGGGTAGGTATGACGAATCCTAACGTTTGAAACAAATAATAATAATATATAATATAACAAACAAATAAAGCAAATTAGAGAATTTATGAATCGCAATATCCAATTAACGTATTCAGAGCGCTTTACAATAATTATAAAAACTAGCCATTGAACACACAAACATAAACCTTCAGCGTCATTAGACTTAGACCATAGTCGGCCATGACTTAGACCCATGGAGCTGGAGTTAATGCCAGTTTCTATGGCGTGACACGAATAATAGCAATTGCTTACTACCCTTTGAAAAGGACGCTAATAATCTATCACAAAGTACTCTCCGCCAGATCTAACATACCTAGTTACCCAATCACTGCTGGGTGGACAGTGTGATCAGAAAAAAAAAATCGACTGAATCGGGACCGATCTCGATCTCTTTACTTGTGAAGCGAGTGCTCTAGCAACTGAGCTATCGCCCCCCTCCCCCCCCCCAACACATATATACACACACACATACATACATACATACATACATACATACATACATACATACATACATACATACATACATACATACATACATACATACATACATACATACATACATACATACATACATACATACATACATACATACATACATACATACATACATACATACATACATACATACATACATACATACATACATACATACATACATACATACATACATACATACATACATACATACATACATACATACATACATACATACATACATACATACATACATACATACATACATACATACATACATACATACATACATACATACATACATACATACATACATACATACATACATACACACATACATACATACAGACACAATCAGACACACGTAGTATCTAGTAATAATATACGATTCTAAGACTCTTGCTTTTTGGAATTCTGGACGTGTTCCCAATCTCTGCACGAGAATGCGCGTTGGGAATTCCGAAAGTTCGAATTCCAAAACACAAGAGTGCAAGAAACCGTTTATTCCAACCCTCAATCGATTCCGATTTCATCATCTCTGAGTAAATGACATCTTCAAAAATACTTATCTAAATGATCATTCTTTTTTTTTAAAAATCAAATTTTAGTGATAATCTGACGTCACGAAATAATTGTTAACTTGATATTATTACGCGTTACAATTCATGGGGGAGGGATCGACGTGTAGGTACATATATATGCAGGTCTGACATCCGAACCCATTTATTATGGACCAAGTTTAATATTGTTCTAATGGACAATATTTTGCGTCTTCTTTGTGTGTGTGTTTGTGTGTCTGTGTGTGTGTGTGTGTGTGTGTGTGTGTGTGATTTTCATCACAACAATGAGCTCATAAGGAATTAGGTTACAAGACATGCAAATAAGTCCATGTCGGGAGGGATAGAATAATAGTTAGTCAAGTATCCATTCAGCATAAATCATTCTGACCCCACATAAACAGCACATTGTGTATTCAAAAGCTTTAAAGTAAATACGAGCTCTCGTAAATCACAATCACATTAAATTTTACAAACACACGCAAACACCAAGACACACTTAAAAGTTTCGGCAGTTATAATGATTGGAAGGGGGTCCCGAAAGTTCAGTTGGGAGAGCACTCGCTTCACAATCAAAGGGACCGAGATCGAACTCGGGTACAGTCGAGATTTTATTCTACCTCCACCCCCCCCCCCACCCCCCGTCTACCAGCAGTCCTTCAGAGCGATTAGGACCAAGGAGCTGTGTTTATCCCAGTTTCTATAGCGTGAAGTGGACAAGAGCAATTGTTTGCTGCCCTTCGGATGGACGCGAGTCTACCACAAAGTACTTTTCGCCAGATCTAACAGACCCAGCTACCCAATCAATGCTGGGTCACAGGGGGGTCCGAAAAAAACTCTAACCCGACTGCTAAAAAGATTAATTGAACAAAAAATCTGAGCTTTTCTGTCTAGCCCAGTACCTATTGAATATGCACAAAGCACTTTACAAAGGGTTTCCAAGCCGACAGTAACACTAGCACTTTAACATGTAGGTAAAAACAGACTACAATTTTGTTGTTCGACAGAAACAACGCTGCTATCGGATATGTATTATTTTTACGCCTGAGTACGGTGAGAGAATATGAGTCAAGAGCCTCAAGTTTGTTGCCATGAATGATTACTAAAAGAATGCTATTCCCTTATTATTAACCAGTAGATTTTCGACAAATCAAAACAGGGAATTTGTGACACACCTTCTCACATGCTGGTACAAACATATATGGTTGTTTATAAACAATAACGTGAATGAAATCGACCTTACTCTGATCATTGTTATTGTTTTCATATCGCCAAATGGGTGACTAGATTTCTCAAACGATTTTCTCGATCATATAATAAACGTTTAAGTTAACACATAGATTTCTGTGTTGGTTTTATTCATCAAGTGGCTATTTTACTTAGACACATACCATCGACAGTAAAACCGTTGTTTACAAATCACTGTCATTGTTTACATTATGACGACTGTCCGAGAGGCGTGGTTATCTAAGTGTCTATTATAATTGTTAGAATAATTTGTTGAGAGATGTTATGGTTATTGGCTAATGGTCTAAGATAAACTCCTGAATTTGAACTTTAATTGAGCTTTTATATAGCGCAATATCCACTTAACGTGCTCAAAGCGCTTTACAAGGGGTCCCTGGTCAACAGCAACATTTAACATGTAGGACGAGACATGACGCCTGTTAGGCGATATTACAATTTTTCGGACAAAGACAACGCTGTTAACGGCCTGGTACTCATTTTACACCTGAGTACGGTGAGAGAATGTGAGTAAAGAGTCTTTTCCAAGGACTCAACTATGCGTCGAGCGAGGCTCGAACCCAGGACCTTCCGATCCGAAAGCGAGTGTCATACCACTAGACCACTTGAAGTTGTCATACCACAAGACCATCAAACCGCACAATGAGACCTTTCAGGGCAATTCTCCATCTAGAATATTACGGTCTTCGTCTGACTACACTAAAATTCAAGTAATCAACAAGTCACATTATTATTTCATGGTGGGAGATCGTTCTCAACACTTGTTCCTCAAAGATGGAACGATCTTCCCAGGGCTATTCGTAAAGCGCCAAGTGTCGATGTTTTTAAATCAAAATCAAATCATTACTTGTATTTTATTTTACAAAAAAAAAAAAACAAAACAAAAAAACAAACAAAAAAAAAAAAAAAAAAAAACAAAAAACAAAAAACAACATGTTTTTACGTCTCTGTTAATGTTTCAAATTTATTTGATGTTTTTTAAATTATTATTTTGAGTAATTACTGCTACATGTCACACTTAGGATAGGACGTTCGTCTATCACAGAGTACTTTCGGCTATACCTAAATTATACCTTGCTACTTATTTGTCTATAATTACCATGATGAATATCCAGTTACTCGTCCTGACATCAGAATAATTCACCATCAGACAGAATACTGCTAGGTAGAATTTATACACATCGTAACATAAAAATACGACAGCAATCGCTTGCTACCATAAAGATAGGACAATTAATGTATCAGAGATTACTTTCTGTTATACCTAAATTACAGCCAAGTATTTATCTATCTCTAATCACCACGAGGAATCTTCAGCAAGCCTTGGAAACAGAATAAGTTACATACAGAAAGAATATTGCGAGTGTGAGGACTCAGATACTCTTAAAATAGGATGTTTATCAATTATAGAGTACCCACTGCTATACCTAAACTACACCCAGCTATTTTTAAAATGTATCCGTAATCACAACGAGGAATCTTCACAGAGTCCAAAATGAAATGGAATAAACCAGCTACAGACAGAATATATATATATATATATATATATATATATATATATATATATATATATATATATATATATATATATATATATATATATATATATATATATATATATTATTCTATTGCGAGGTAAGAGGACTCCTGTACAAACAGGAGCTCTTAGGTGATTGGTATCCGTGACGAGTTACCCGTTACCACCGTACTCTGAAGAAAACGCATTATTAAAAAAATTGGCCAGAAAACTCAATTTTTCAAATATCGATCGATAAAAATGACCGTTTTGTCAAAAACTCGTAAATTTATTATTTCTATAAAGCCTTTATTGAAGCCTCAGGTTTAAGAGTTCTTGACAAGAGGCGGGTCATTTAAATCGATCGATACTTTAAAAACTGCGTTTTCTGGCAAAAATTTTAAAACGTTTTTCTTCTTTTCTGTCTGAGCACGGAGGCATAATGAATGGAGTTGAATGTGGGGGCAAATTGGCCCACCTTCAAAGAGATACCAAATATCGAACTGTATCGATCGATCGAGTCTTACAATCATGGAAACGGAACCTCGGCTATTGTTAGTTATATATATTGGGCGATTTTAATGTTCACATGGACGATCTAACGGATACAAAATGTTTGAAGTTAAAGGATATTTTAGATAGTCACAATTTAAGACAATATGTAAAGGACGGAACTCACAAGGCGGGGCACATCTTAGACTTAATAATTTCCAGGAAAGATAACAAAATAATTGATAACGTTGACGTTTTGGATCGCACAATTTCAGATCATAACCTGATTGCTTTAAATCTAAAAATCGAATGCAAAACAACCGTCAAGAAAACGATCACATACCGGAAAACAAAATCACTAAATAAAGAAACATTTCAAGAATCCATTAGGTCTTTGGGTTTACTCGCCTCTGTTAAGAGTTGTGATAATGTTCACGATATGGTAAACACATATAATAATTCACTGAAAACTGTGTTCGATGAGCTGTGTCCATCGGTCATGAAAGAAATTATTCTTCGACCAAACACCGAGTGGTATTGCAACGAGTTACAAACACTGAAACATCAACTCAGATCTGCCGAACGGATTTGGCGTCGATCCAAATTAGAAATTCATAATCAAATTTATTTAAGACTAAAACACAAACGGAACAAATTAATTCTATCATGTAAAAAAACATACATTAAAAATAAAATAACAAGTGCCAAACGAAACTCACGTGAACTGTTCGCCACCCTGAACAAACTGATGAAGGATCATCCTTCAAATAATTTCGAGGACCCTATTGCTACCGCAAATAGTTTCTCTCTACACTTTAGAGATAAAATATCAGGTATTCGGAATAATTTGGACAAAGAAGAGATAATGAAAGCACAAATAAATGAAACTAATGCACTTCCAGCCGGAGCAGCATTCGACGAATTTGAACCCGCCACTGAAACAGAAGTACTGTCTGCGCTGAGACAATGCTCCAAAACAACCAGCCCAATAGATCCCATTCCTTCATGGCTTGTTCTTTCTTGTGCTGATATTTTGGTTCCCGTTCTTACTCATATTGTAAATGCTAGTTTGTTTATTGGTGAGGTATCTAATAATCTTAAACATGCTATTGTCACTCCCATATTAAAGAAATCTAGCCTTGACAAAGAAGACCCAAATAATTATCGACCAGTCTCGAATCTCACCCTCATGTCTAAACTAATTGAGAAAATTGTTGCTTTTAGGCTTAACACGTTTTTGAATGAACACAATTTGTTCTCTAAATTTCAGTCTGCTTATCGCCCCTTTCACAGCACTGAAACTGCTCTTATTAAAATCCATAATGATATCATAAATCATTTATGTCGGAAAAATGATGATGTTATTATCATACTACTCGACCTTAGTGCTGCTTTTGACACAATAGACCATACTCTTTTAATTGACAGACTTAAGACACTATACGGACTTGGGGGTACTGTCCTTGACTGGTTTTCTTCTTACCTCTCTGACAGAATTCAATCAGTGTCTGTAAATCGACATGACTTCTCTTCTCCTTGTCCCCTATCTTTTGGTGTACCACAGGGTTCAGTTCTCTGACCCTCTTTATTCACCCTCTATATTAGACCATTAGGTGACATCATTTCAAAATATTTTACTAAGTACCATTTTTACGCAGACGACACCCAACTACTGTTTCCCATTAATATCGACAATCATCTCAATGTTATAACGGATATAGAAAATTGTATCTCTGAGATAAGTGACTGGATGTGTTGCAACAACTCAGGTTAAATGAAAATAAAACAGAGGTGTTGCAAATTACAAGACGGGGCTTCGTGGACCTTTCCACGCTTAACCTGAATCTTTCTGATTGTGTAATTCCCATCACTAAAGAACCTGTGAGAAACTTAGGAGTTTTATTCGATACCAAATTAAACATGTCTGCCCATGTCACTAATGTAACTAGATCCTGCAATCTTTACCTTAGATCTATTGGTGCTATTAGAAGGCTTCTTGATATTGATACTACTAAACTTCTTGTGGTCTCTTTGATTCTTACCCGCCTTGATTATTGCAATAGCTTGCTCTATGGTTGTGATAATAATGTCATTAATCGACTCCAAAAGATACAGAACAAAGCAGCTCGATTGGTAACGTTATCTAAAAAGCGTGAGCATATAACACCGATTTTGGAGGACCTACACTGGCTACCTGTAAAGTTTAGGATTGAATTTAAAATACTCACCCATGTTTTCAATTGCTTAAACAATTCCGCTCCTGTTTACCTTCAGGAACTTATCCACCTTTATGAACCCAGTCGAAATTTAAGATCTGCCAATTTAAATATCCTAAGGGAACCCCCAAAATCGTTAGTTTTTCATGAGAAATCCTTTGACCACCATGCCCCCGACTGTGGAACTCCATCAATATTGAAACTAAAAATAGTGAAAATCCACTTATCTTTAGAAAACGGTTAAAAACTGAGCTTTTCTGTAGGGCATATAATTTGGACTCTTAGTATGTATTTTATTATAATATATTATGTTATCATCGAATTTGTGTGGTTTTAACATGCCAGTTCTATATTTGTTATATTATACATGATGTGTTGATGTAAAGCGCCAGTGAGCAATTCCAAATTGGAACTAGGCGCTATATAAGTTCATTATATTATTATTATTATTATTATATGTGAGGTGTCATATCTATCCGGTATTAAGTCGGAATGGATTAGATGGACGTGAGTGTGTTCACGGCCATAATGATAATAATTTGGAGATTTGAGGGGTGTTTTGTTGTTGTTTTTTTTTTAGTTTGTTTATTTGTTTGTTTGTTTGTTTGTTTGTTTTGTTTTGTTTTTAAGTTGAAAAAAACAAAAAAAAATGTTTTTAATGAAAAAAAAAAAAATAATAAAACAAACAATAACAACAACAACAAAATAAAACGAACAAAAAATTAAAAAAAACAAAACAAAACAAACAAAAACAACAAATAAAAACCCCAAGAAAACATACAACACAAACACACAAACACAGACACACAAACACACACACAAACACATACAAACAAATACTCTCACACACATACGAACAACACACAAAAGACCCCCCCCCCCCCCAAAAAAAAATAAATAAATAAAAAAATAAAAATTAAACAAACCCTCCGAACATACACACACACACACACACATCACACACACACACACACACACACACACACAAAATTGTCTCTCCTCAATGACCTCATTAATTCGTCTTTAATTCTACAGATCTGAAAAAGTGTGTATGAAACAGTACCAGACAAAGCAAGGAAGAAAAATACAAGGAAAACATCATCCCAAAGAAAGAACCCACCCCCCCCCCCCCCCACAAAAAAAAAAAAAAAAAAAAAAAAAAAAAAAAAAAAAAAAAAAAAAAAACAGCCTGCCTCGAACATCAAACCTCCTCATTAACTGTAATCAGGGGGTCTAAGGTTCGATCCCCAGTCGAGGCAGGCGAATTTGGAATGTTTTTTTTTTTCCTTGTATTTTCTTCCTTACTTTGGCACTGTTTCATACACAACCTTTTACAGAACTTTGTCTTACACCAGTGCCTGCTCCCTGATTTGTCACTTTGTTTGAACTCAAATGCTATCAGATAAAATCAAATAAAATCATAAACATCACATTCCCGCCCCCCCCCCCCTCCCCCCCTTCCCTCACGGTAATACCGTTTGGAGACCAATGGTCACATGTCATTATTCTGTTACAGTACATTTCCACTGTCGATTGACACAACCATTCTTCCCCCTCAATTGAATATTTTTGGCCATATAACATTCATGTAGGACTTCGTGTTTCTATAAGCTTAGACGACTCGTAATAATTCGTCCAAAAAAATAATAAGTAAAACTCAGAAATCAAGGAAGTCTCGGGTTCAATCACTGTTTACAAGTTGAGATTCGTTATAATAATTTGATATTTGTAGTAAAATAATATTCTGGTCCAACTGGAAGATTTCTTCTTCTTCTTCTTCTTCTTCTTCTTCTTCTTCTTATTCTCCTCCTCCTCCTCCTCCTCCTCCTCCTCCTCCTCCTCCTCCTCCTCTTCCTTCTCCTCTCCCTCCTCCTCTTCCTTCTTCTTCTTCTGTTCTTTCCCTTCGGAAGGAGGGGAGGTGGGTGCAATCACATATTTATTTTGTATGTGGTGCAATATTCGTCAGATTTGCCCACACTACCGTGCTCGTGTGGTGATCAGTCAACTTGCCCTTCACATAGCCTATCAATCGAATCAATCGACTTTCCCTTATAAAAACCTTTCAAACCTGGGACTTTCATTGAAGTTTTCGGAGTGTTTGGGTCTTCATTGGGTCTGGGAGTGGGGTTGGGAGGGGGGGGGGGTCATTTTAATCGATCGATATTTGAAGTACGAGATTTCTGGCCAAAATTGTAAATACCTGTTTTCCAGAGTATGGCAGCACAGGGGGGGGGGGGGGGGGGGGGGGGAGGTTGTAACCATGCATGGATGAGTGAGTCATTCGTTACTACAGAGAACCTCTTTGGTTACTCGTATACAATCTGCACCGTTTTGACAAGGCAGTTACGATTACGATTACAATTTCTGCGAAAAAGATCGTAGTGTATCGGGGTGTGTCTTTTTTACGAAACCCGCCGAAACCCGCCGAAACCCGCCGAAACCCGCCGAAACCCGCCGAAACCCGATGAAACCCGACGAATCCCGACAAAGTTATGGGAAGTAGGTGGCTGTGGGGAGTGAACCTAGAACTCAGGGAAGTGTACACCATTGGGGAGTGAACCTGGGACTGGGTTTCGGCGGGTTTCGTAAAAAAGAACCAGTGCTTTTTTACGAAACCCGCCGAAACCCGCCGAAACCCGGCGAAACCCGACAATATACAGCAAAGTTATGGGAAGTAGACAACTGTGGGGAGTGAACCCGAGACTCAGGGAAGTGTACACCAGTCGGGAGTGAACCTGAGACTAAGTTTTATCGGCGGTTTCGGCGGGTTTCGTAAAAAAGAATTAGTGCTTTATTACGAAACCCGCCGAAACCCGCCGAAACCCGACAATATCCGGCAAAGTTATGGGAGTTTGGCAACAGTGGGGGGTGATCCTGGGAGTCAGGGAATTGCACACCAGTGGGGAGTTAACCTGGGACTGTGTAAAAAGGATATCAGTGGGAAATAAACCTGGGACTAAAGGGACATGGATACCATTGAAAGTTGAAGCCGGATATGGGAATTGAGTACCAGAGGAGAATGAACCTGACACTATAGAAGGTGGGCGCCAGTGGGGAGTGAACCTGGGATTCAGGGAATTGCACACAAGTGGGGACTTAACCTGGGACTGTGTAAAAAGGATATCAGTGGGAAATAAACCTGGGACTAAAGGGAGATGGATACCATTGAAAGTTGAAGCCGGATATGGGAGTTGAGTACCAGAGGAGAATGAACCCGACACTATAGGAGATGGGCGCCAGTGTGGAGTGAACCTGGGACTCAGGGAAGTGCACACCAATTGGGAGTTAACCTTGGACTGTGGGAGATGGATAACTGTGGGTATCCGAGCCGAACTATAGGAGTTGAGTGCCAGAGGAGAATGAACCTGACACTATAGAAGGTGGGCGCCAGTGGGGAGTGAACCTGGGATTCAGGGAATTGCACACCAGTGGGGATTTAACCTGGGAATATGTAAAAAGGATATCAGTGGAAAATAAACCTGGTACTAAAGGGAGATGAATACCATTGAAAGTTGAAGCCGGATATGAGAGTTTGGTACCAGAGGAGAATGAACCTGACCCTATAGGAGGTGGGCGCCAGTGGGGAGTGAACCTGGGACTATGTAAAAAGGATATGAGTGGGAAATAAACCTGGGACTAAAGGGAGATGAATACCATTGAAAGTTGAAGCCGGATATGAGAGTTTGGTACCAGAGGAGAATGAACCTGACACTATAGGAGGTGGGCGCCAGTGGGGAGTGAACCTGGGACTATGTAAAAAGGATATCAGTGGGAAATAAACCTGGGACTAAAGGGAGATGAATACCATTGAAAGTTGAAGCCGGATATGAGAGTTTGGTACCAGAGGAGAATGAACCTGACACTATAGGAGGTGGGCGCCAGTGGGGAGTGAACCTGGGACTATGTAAAAAGGATATCAGTAGGAAATAAATCTGGGACTAAAGGGAGGTGGATACCATTGGGAGTTAAAGCCGGATTTGGTAGTTGGGTACCAGAGGAGAGAGAAACCTGACACTATAGGAGGTGGGCGCCAGTGGGGAGTGAACCTGGGACTATGTAAAAAGGATATGAGTGGGAAATAAACCTGGGACTAAAGGGAGATGAATACCATTGAAAGTTGAAGCCGGATATGAGAGTTTGGTACCAGAGGAGAATGAACCTGACACTATAGGAGGTGGGCGCCAGTGGGGAGTGAACCTGGGACTATGTAAAAAGGATATCAGTGGGAAATAAACCTGGGACTAAAGGGAGATGAATACCATTGAAAGTTGAAGCCGGATATGAGAGTTTGGTACCAGAGGAGAATGAACCTGACACTATAGGAGGTGGGCGCCAGTGGGGAGTGAACCTGGGACTATGTAAACAGGATATCAGTGGGAAATAAACCTCGGACTAAAGGGAGATGGATACCATTGAAAGTTGAAGCCGGATATGAAAGCTTGGTACCAGAGGAGAATGAACCTGACACAAAAGGGGTGGGCGCCAGTGGGGAGTGAACCTGGGACTCAGGGAATTGCACACCAGTGGGGAGTTAACCTGGGAATATGTATAAAGGATATCAGTAGGAAATAAATCTGGGACTAAAGGGAGATGGATACCATTGGGAGTTGAAGCCGGATTTATTTCCCACGGATATTCTTTTTTAGATATTCACAGGTTAACTCCCCACTGGTGTGCAATTCCCTGACTCCCAGGTTCACTCCCACTGGCGCCCACCTTTTATAGTGTCAGGTTTATTCTCCTCTGGTAGCCAACTCCTATAGTTCGGCTCGGATACCCACAGTTATCCATCTCCCACAGTCCCAGGTTAACTCCAAATTGGTGTGCACTTCCCTGAGTCCCAGGTTCACTCCACATGGCGCCCATCTCCTATAGTGTCGGGTTCATTCTCCTCTGGTACTCAACTCCCATATCCGGCTTCAACTTTCAATGGTATCCTTCTCCTTTAGTCCCAGGTTTATTTCCCACTCATATCCTTTTTACATAGTCCCAGGTTCACTCCCACTGGCCCACCTCCTATAGTGTCAGGTTCATTCTCCTCTGGTACCAAACTCTCATATCCAGCTTCAACTTTCAATGGTATTCATCTCCCTTTAGTCCCAGGTTTATTTCCCACTCATATCCTTTTTACTATGTCCCAGGTTCACTCCCCACTGGCGCCCACCTCCTTTAGTGTCAGGTTCATTCTCCTCTGGTACCAAACTCTCATACCAAGCTTCAAATTTTAATGGTATCCATCTCCCTTTAGTACCAGGTTTATTTTCCACTGATATCCTTTTTACATATTCCCAGGTTAAATCCCCACTGGTGTGCAATTCCCTGACTCCCAGGTTCACTCCCCACTGGCGCCCACCTTTTATAGTGTCAGGTTTATTCTCCTCTGGTAGCCAACTCCTATAGTTCGGCTCGGATACCCACAGTTATCCATCTCCCACAGTCCAGGTTAACTCCAAATTGGTGTGCACTTCCCTGAGTCCCAGGTTCACTCCACACTGGCGCCCATCTCCTATAGTGTCAGGTTCATTCTCCTCTGGTACTCAACTCCATATCCGGCTTCAACTTTCAATGGTATCCTTCTCCCTTTAGTCCAGGTTTATTTCCCACTCATATCCTTTTTACATAGTCCCAGGTTCACTCCCCACTGGCGCCCACCTCCTATAGTGTCAGGTTCATTCTCCTCTGGTACCAAACTCTCATACCAAGCTTCAAATTTTAATGGTATCCATCTCCCTTTAGTACCAGGTTTATTTTCCACTGATATCCTTTTTACATATTCCCAGGTTAAATCCCCACTGGTGTGCAATTCCCTGACTCCCAGGTTCACTCCCCACTGGCGCCACCTTTTATAGTGTCAGGTTTATTCTCCTCTGGTAGCCAACTCCTATAGTTCGGCTCGGATACCCACAGTTATCCATCTCCCACAGTCCCAGGTTAACTCCAAATTGGTGTGCACTTCCCTGAGTCCCAGGTTCACTCCACACTGGCGCCCATCTCCTATAGTGTCAGGTTCATTCTCCTCTGGTACTCAACTCCCATATCCGGCTTCAACTTTCAATGGTATCCTTCTCCCTTTAGTCCCAGGTTTATTTCCCACTCATATCCTTTTTACATAGTCCCAGGTTCACTCCCACTGGCGCCCACCTCC
>NC_088364.1:65923330-66020830 GCF_034508935.2 Berghia stephanieae
ACCCCATGTAAACAACTTTGAGCACAGCTAGTAGATATTGCTCTACATAAAAGCTCAAGTAAAAAAAAAAAAAAGAAGTTAAAAGTTGTTAGTGTCCGATCCAAATGATAGCTAGCAAATAATTACTATTGTCCGTTTCACTCTATAGAAACCGGAATAAACTCTGACTCCGTCGGCCTGGTGACTCTGAAGGACTAATTGTTCACATTGACTAAACACTATGTTTTAAAATTTTTGTCTAGAAAACTTTCATTTCCTAAAAGATAGATACGACCCACCCATGTGGCCACATTCATAACATTCCAAGCGGCTGAATAAGTCAGCCTCACAGTTTGAGGACATTTATCACAATACGTGCGGCTATGTGGTCTAGTGGTATGACATTCGGTTTCGGATCGGAAGGTCCTGAGTTCGAGCCTCGCGCTCGGCGCATAGTTGAGTCCTTGGAAAAGGCTCTTTACTCACATTCTCTCACCGTACTCAGGTGTAAAATGAGTACCTGGCCGTTAACAGCGTTGTCTTTGTCCGAAAAAAAATTGTAATATCGCCTAACAGGCTTCATGTCCCGTCCTACATGTTAAATGTTGCTGTTGACCAGGGACCCCTTGTAAATCGCTTTGAGCACATTTAGTGGATATTGCGCTATATAAAGCTCAATTAAATTAAAAATTACTTTGACACAGTAATATGAAGAATTACATTGCCACACTAATTGACGACAGCCCGAATATCATAATATAATTTCGAAAATTTGAGCCTTGAGATTCCTTGTAAAGCGATTTCAGCACATTTGATGGAAATCGTGCTTTATAAAAAAACATAATATGTTTTTGATGGTTTATAACTTTAAAATGTGGTTCGTCATTATTCGACAGTATTGTCACTTGATTGGCACCCAAATATTTGCAGGAACTAATTAAAAGATATGAACCGACTCGAAATTTAAGATCATCTCAGTCCCAACATGCAAAGGTTACCACTTCAAAATTCACTTTTGGTAGAAAAAAAAAAAGCCTTTTCATCCATTGCTCTACGCCTATGGACAACACTCAGTCCTCGGACAAAGTCCTGTGAAAATGTAACATCATTCAGGAAATGTCTGAAGACTCAGTTGTTCGTAAGGCTTATTTTTTTAATGAAATAGATGTTGCTTAGATTTTGTTTCTGTATTTATGCTTTATAATTTTATTACTATTATGTAAAAAATTATGCCTTTTCCGCCACGACATCATAAGATATCGTCGCTTAGGCATTCCACGAAGGAATATAGATAATTCATCAAACAAGATGTCTGAAATCAACAGGAATCACCCATGTTGTCCAAGTGAGCAAATTGGGGGTTAATAATCTTGCTCAAGGAAAAAAACAAAAACGAAAGTGTCTGAAGCGGGGCTCGAACCCGGGTCCTTCCGGGTCACAGTGCAATGCCTTAACCACTCGGCCACTTCCCCCCCCCCCCCACTATTATGTAAAGCTTTAAAAAAATTTTTAGGCGCAATATAAATTCATTATTTATTATTATCCCTCACGTGTTACAAGTGGATGACTGACTACTTCAAATTGATTAGAATGTGACTTGTTTTGGCTACGATACAACGTTTATTTTGGTCCGGTTGATCGAGGGAGATCATATTATGTCCACCGTTTTGATTTTACGAAAACGTTTGTCTTGTCTTGTCTTGTCAGTTTAACTCACTCAACCCTAACACCGACTATATCGGTTGTTTACCCGGGTTACTTTTACCCCATGCCTATATATTACATTTTTCTGAGACACATTATAGGCGTAGTATCAAAGTTAATGTTTTTATTTATTGCATGTTAATGGTAGTTGATTAAAACTATCTATGTACATGCTCATTTTAATACATTTTTTCCAGTTTTAAAAAGTAGCAAAAATCTCTAGGATTGAGTGAGTTAACAAGATAACTTCCGTACTCTGGAAAGACACATATTTAAAAATTTGGCCAGAAAACTCGTCCTTGAATCGTTTTATTTTAATGTTTATTTCTTCTCCGACGAATTTGAAACAAGATAATAGTGATCGTCTCCTGTGTTGTGTATCGTGGGTAAAATACTTTCGGGGTAAAATGATATCCAGAAAGACTGAGTACTTTTGTACACAAAGGACGACAGAAAATCCTGGAAGATCACATGTCATAGGCTAATGGCTACCGTTGTCATGGATTTGTATAATATAACAATAATAATAATAATAATAATAATAATAATAATAATAATAATAATAATAATAATAATAATAATAATAATAATAATAATAATAATAATGATGATGATGATGACAATAAAAATAATAAAAATAACAACAACAACAATAATAATAAGAATAATAAGAATAATAAGAATTAGTGCCGCGCTGAAGACCGGTCTAGACCGCGGTCCGACGGTCTTTTAGCTGTGAACCGAAGACCGTCCCAGAGGGGAAGACCGGCGGCGGTCCTCACTTCTTATCACCTTTCAACTAGTGCGGGGCGGTCCTTGCAAGGACCACGGTCCTACGGTCTCGCGCCATAGCCTACTACTTCCCCAGCGATTCGTTGCTTCGGTTGCCTATCTTCCACCAATCACCACCCATCCCACTTAATTAATCGCACCCACCCCCCTTTGCCATACACTAAACGACACAGACGACCATACAGGCAGACGACCACCAACCTCCACTCCGCAAACCGCCCTTTCGTGTGTGAGATGGGGGGAACAGGAGGCGCACGCCTTGGACGATTCCATTATACGGGGTAAATTTCAAAATTTACTACACCATAATGATCGCAATGACAATGATCTATGGTGAAGGCATGACCCCTCTTCTCTAATGGGTTATTGTTTGAAATGTATGTGACTACAAAAGATGTGTGTGTTTGTGTGTGTGTGTGTGTGTGTGTGTGTGTGTGTGTGTGTCGAACCTAGCAAGTAGCAAATCCGATTTTTTGTTTTCTTTTGTCCATCTCTTGTCACCACTCCTTTCTATCGCAGTGTTGTCATTTAAAATAATACAATAATATTAAAATTTCGTTTGGTGTTTTTACTAATCAAATAATATGAGTTTCATTAGTTTCTTCCTTCCAAAAAACCCAGTTATAACGTCTGAATTTTAAAAAAGTCCAATAGAATATTTGGGGACCCCGATAGCTCAGTTGATAGAGCACTCTCTTTATACGCAAAGGGCCAGAGATCGATCCGGGTGCAGTCGATTTTTTTCTGAATCCCTGTCTACTCAGCAATGAATGGGTAGCTGAGTTTGTTAGATCTGGCGAAAAGTCACCATCGACCCCTCTTATCACCTCATCCACCCCCTCTTATTATAACTTCACGTCTCTCTCTTACTCTTCAATGCTCGCTGCCCTCTAATGTGTGTGTGGGGGGGGGGGGAGGGGGGGGGGTAGGAGTTGCGTGTGTGTATCAACGCCACGAACAACTCGATCAACGCCTTGGGCGATGCCATTATCTCCGTTAATGGGGATAAATTTCAAATTTTATTAAATTATCGAAGTAACAATGAAGTACGGTGAGCAAATAAAGAAGGCATCACCCCTCTTCTCTAATTAGGTTACAATTTGAAATGAGTGTGACTACTCCGTGTGTTTTACTCCTGTAGGCCACGGTTTTCATCGTGTAGCGGTCTTTAACGGTTCAAGAATGAACGATCCCACGCTCTAAAAGGTCAAACCGGTTCGAATTTCCAACAGTCTCTCAGGAATGTTCAATGTCGAAAAGGACCGGTCCTAGGACCGGTCCTTGCGGTCTTCATTTCCCAAGGACCATAGGACCGTGGTCCTTAAGCTTGCCAAGGACCGCCCCGCACTAATAAGAATAATAAATAATAATGATAATAATAATAATAATAATAATAATAATAATAATAATAATAATAATAATAATAATAATAATAATAATAATAAGAATAATAATAATAATAATGATGATGATGACAATAATAATAATAAAAATAACAACAATAATAATAATAATAATAATAATAATAATAATATAATAATAATAATAATAATAATAATAATAATAAGAAGAAGAAGAAGAAGAAGAATAGATAATAATGATAATAATAATAATAATAATAATAATAATAATAATAATAATAATAATAATAATAATAATAATAATAATAATAATATAGCACTTGTATAGCGCATAACCATGACTAAGTCATGCTCTACGCGCTTCACAGTTACAAGAATGACAATCTAAAATATCACTAACAGACATACTTTCAGTTAGTTTAAAAAAATTTATACCAAATAAATCCGAAGCAATTTTTTTAAACGTGAAAAGCATCTTCACGTTGGTGTCCAAGACAAGGCGCATAGTTGAGTCCTTGGAAAAGGTTCTTTACTCACATTCTATCACCGTACTCATGTGTAAAATGAGTACCTGGCTGTTAACAGCGTTGTCTCTGTCCGAAAAAAAATTGTAATATCGCCTTACGGGCGTCATGTCTCGTTCTACATGTTAACTGTTGCTGTTGGCCAGGGATCCCTTGTAAAGCGCTTTGAGCACGTTTCGAGGATATTGCTCGATATAAAAGCTAATTAAAAAAAACAAACATCTAACCCTATCATTTATTTTCGTGCAAGTGCTGTGAAAACCTTTTTAATAAAATATAAATGTGTTTTGTCCGTTTTCGTCGTGGTGTCTCCGTGTTGGCCCGAAGCCATCGTAAACTTGTAGCCTGGCACTCACCAAAAAATGACGTCAAAAGATAAGTCTTTGGCCACAGAAGAAAACAAATTGTGAGTTGTATTCAATAGTGCAACCAATGGAATCAGTTGTTTCCTTGAGCTCTACTAACGAGAACTCCCTAGGCGGTGCACAAACCTAAAACATGACGTCAAAAGATAAGTCCTAGCGGGTTCTAGTGTCAAGCTATATAAGTTACGATGGCGACTGTTGGCCGCGGAATTCGTTGGAGGCCGTTTCATGTAATCTATAAATCTCCCACTCTATCCTGGGACTTAAACCGATGGTCATAGATGTGCTAGGATAGCCACTATCATTTTTGAGTGGGAGGGATTAAGACAATTCCACATGTGTCCATATTCGCACATGCGCAGACATGTACATGTATTATCCTTAATTTAGGTCAAGGCAAATCCACAATAGGTATAGATAAAATGAAGTTGACGTCACTCGGGTCTTTGTTATTGTTTTTTGCCAACCGCGTTTATGAGTAATTCTCACAAAACTGTATTAACCAGACTATAAACGTTCAAGGTACACATAGTTTTGTGTGTTGGTCCGTTATACTTCCGCATGACAATGTTGTGAGATTCTTAGCCAAGCGCATACTACCTATACGTGGATAGAACTATTATGAACCCCCCCCCCCCCCCTCCCCAATATTCCCATCCAAAAGCGAGTGTCATACCACATGACCACATAGCCGCATAGGCAGCTAGTCTGTCGCAAAGTACTTTCCGCCAGATCTAACAGACCCAGCTACTCAATAACGGCTGGATGGAAAGGGGGACAGAAAAAAAAAATTCGACTTCATCCAGGATCCATCTCTGTCCCTTTTACGTGAAGCGAGTGTTCCACTAACTGAGCTATCGGAATCCCTTTCACGCTATAGAAACCGGGGAAAACTCGGGCTCCATGAGCAGAATGGCTCTGAGGAGGTAATTTAAATCATAACATTTATATATAGAGCAAGCACGCTCTTGTGGACTACTTTCTATCTATCTATCTATCTATCTATCTATCTATCTATCTATCTATCTATCTATCTATCTATCTATCTATCTATCTATCTATCTATCTATCTATCTATCTATCTATTCTATCTATCTATCTATCTATCTATTCTATCTATCTATCTATCTATCATATCTAATCTATCATCTATCTCTATCTATCTATTATCTATATCTATATCTATCTATATCTATATATCTATTATTATATCTATTATATTATTATCTAATATATATCTGTCTATCTATCAACTATATATATAGATAGAAATATATATTATAATATATAATTAGTAGAGAGAGAGAGAGAGGGGGGGGGGTGAGATTGATGATTGATGGAGAATGAGGGAGTAATGAGTGAGACGAGATAAAGAAAAGAGAGAAAGAGAGCTGTGAGAAGAGAGGAGGAGAAGAAAGAAAGAAAGGAGGAGGAGAGTGAGAGAGAAGAAAGAGAAAGAAAGAAAGAGAGAGAGAGAGGAGAGAGAGAGAGAGAAGAGAGGGGGGGGGGGGAGAGAAAGAAGAAAGAGAGAGGAGAGAGGGAGAGAGAGGGAGAGAGAAAGAGAGAGAGAGGGAGAGGGAGAGAGAGGGAGAGAGAGAGAGATAGAGAGAGAGAGGGAGAGAGAGAGAGAGAGAGAGACCATTGGATAAAAACCGTTATACCACTTTCGGTGATCATATCAATTATGATATTTCGTGAAGACTATATGAAAAGTAAACAAGCAAAATTGCCAATAATACTGAAGGTTATTCATATGGGAAAAAAAAACAAAACCAAAACTAACAACAACAAAAAAAAAAAAAAACCGAAACAAACAAGCAAAAACAAACAACAACAATAAGCTGACTTTACATAATAATTATTTTCTTTACATTATCATGTTCAATATTTATTTAGAACAATAAGACATGGCATTGAGTGAAACAGGTAAAGCGTTCAGTCTGTCACCAAAATAGAAGGATTGAAGAAGAGGAGGAGGGAGAGGGGGGGGGGGGAGAGGAAATGAGGGGAAAGTGGGGGAGGGAAGGAGTTGGAAAGGGGTAGAAGGAGGAGGAGGAGGAGGAGGAGGAGGAGGAGGAGGAGGAGGGGCAGGAGGAGGAGGAGGAGGAGAAGAAGAAGAAGAAGAAGAAGAAGAAGAAGAAGAAGAAGAAGAAGAAGAAGAAGAAGAGAAGAAGAAGAAGAAGAAGAAGAAGAAGAAGAAGAAGAAGAAGAAGAAGAAGAAGAAGAAGAAGAAGAAGAAGAAGAAGAAGAAGAAGAAGAAGAGAAGAAGAAGAAGAAGAAGAAGAAGAAGAAGAAGAAGAGAGAAGAAGAAGAAGAAGAAGAAGAAGAAGAGAAGAAGAAGAAGAAGAGAGGAAGAAGGAGAGAAGAGAGGGAAGAGGAGAAGAAGAGGAAGAAGAAGGGAAGGGGGAGGGGGGGTGAGGGGAGGGAAGAAGGAGACGGGGGGGGGGGGGGGGGTTAGATCGGGGCTTAAGATTCCAAACGGCAGCTCAGAGAGCTTCAATCTGTTATGGAATTCCACATAACTTATTTTAATTTTAGAATTAAAACGAAACTTACTTTTTCATTGTTGTTTTTCGGAATCAGGAGCTTACTCTCCGCGTCTCCCTTGGACTGACACATCTTCTCTGGTTCCAGGTTTTAGTGTGGGTTACATTTTAAATCCAACGGGAAAAGAACATTAACATTTAAATCGAACAGTTACTGCAATCCATATCACACTGACTGTCACACAAACCCCCAATTTATAATAATAATAGTTGAAGTGTCACAATGGTGCAGTAGTACTTGACACTCTGTTGTCTGCTGATAATGGGAAGTTTTACGAATAATGGTTCTAGCACCACTCCTGTATGTACTGAGATGGTGGTTGAAAACTACATAACATCTTGTCTTATATCATTTTCTTATAATGTAAGATCTTTATAAGCACAAAGTAAACATAATGTTATATACCTTGAACGTTTAAATGTCAAAGCACAGCAGTCGAAATAAGACGTGTTAGATTGTTTGTTTGTTTGGGTTTTTAAAAAATTGTTAATGTCTTTGAATTTTCAGTTACAAAAACATCCCTATAGTATTTGATGTTAGAATAAAGACAGAGTGATTTTATAGGATTCTTTCGTGGTTTTGGATTTGTTAAATGAGTTATTTCTAGGGCGCAACTTAACACCACGAGCTTACGAATGAATGCCAATGGTCAATGCGAGGTAAAAATAACGAATTTAATAAATCTATATCTAGTTCTGAAAGAATACATTTCTTCTCCTCCTGAAAGTTAGGTTATTAGATATTTTGTAACCAAAATGTTGTAAAAATCTTTATTTTGCAATCAATTCAAGTTATCAATAGTGATATATCACTTTAAATTCCCTAGAATCCCTGGATTTGTTTTCATATGCCCAAAAGATTATATTAGATGGCTAATCAGGCTCTATTAAAGTTGAAAACTATTAAATATCCATTCATATTTTTTTTATTCAGCACATTCAAAACACTATACAACTATCATGTGTTTGTTTGTTTTTTTTTTTTTTTTTACAAAGACATGGTAGAATTTTCCAGGATAAGGAACGCAAAACGTAATTTTATTTTTACAATCACTTTGTGTCAACACAGAACACATTGCTGACTATATTTTGATAGGTTAAATCGTACGAATTTAAATGAATAGTTAAAATAAATTAAAGTCCCTTTAGTCATCCCCAAGGACAAATTCGTCTTTAGGGTTTATTCTGAGGAAATACTGTAATAACACAGGCGGCAGCCGCAGTATAGCGCCGCAAAAGACCTGGCACATTAAAATGAATAATTTACTGTCACATTTCCTTGACCCTCTCCTTATCAGCCATTTTCAGGATTTTCCCCAAAACTTCACACCCAACTAACACAAAAATAGATTTTTTATCACTCAGACATAATAGCAGTAAGTTCTTGCCATATATAACTTCTTTAGCAAGACACACTCTACAACAAAATGTTCATTTTGTTTAAATGTTATGATGTACAAAAGAAATTTGAATAAGAAAAATGTTGGTTGTATCGTAACGAATGTGACGATTTTCCTATAGTTGGTAAGGAGAGGGTTAAACAGCCCCTTAAACCACAGTCAACAAACAACTTTCAAAGTACCTACAATGGGCCTTTAAATAAGAAACACACACGTGTTGAAAGCAGGAAACATCGACCGACTTTCGAAACACACACGGTACATACCATTGAAGAACTCAATTGAAAATAAAACTGCTTTTCGTGCAAAAAAAAACAACAAAAAAACAAAACAAAAACAAACCCAAAACAAACTGGCAAGACGTTCTTACCAGTGTTAAAGAGTGATGAATGGGACATGATGATAATGACAAATTTCTACACTGTTGATTTCCAACCTTATTTATATAAACCGAGATACCAAAAAAAAAAAAATCAAAAAAAAAAAAATCGAACAATTGTTAGCACTGGAAGCTCCAGATATTATAGGCTTGTAGGAGAGAACACACACACATACACACACACACGCACACACACAAAAGCACCTAAAATAACCCCAACAAACTATAACTCCCCCTCCCCTCCAACCCCAAAGAAAAACAAACAAACAAATAAATTCTTTTTTAATTGAGCTTTTATATAGAGCAATATCCACTAAACGTGCTCAAAGCGCTTTACAATGGGTCCCTGGCCAACAGCAACACTTAACGTGTACGTCGGGACATGAGGCCTGTTAGGCGATATTACAATTTTTTCGGACAGAGGCAACGCTGTTAACGGCCAGGTACTCATTTTACACCTGAGCACGGTGAGAGAATGTGAGTAAGGAGCCTTTTCCAAGGACTCAACTTTGCGCTGAGAGAGGCTTGAACCCAGGACCTTCCGATCCTAAAGCGTGTGTCTTACCACAAGACCACATAGCCACACAAATACCCCCCCCCCCTTCCCGAACCCCCCCCCCCCCCCCAAAAAAAAAAAAAAAAAAAAAAACAAAAACAAAACAAACAAAAACAACAAAACTTTGACCCATCGTCATATCCTTGGGTAAAGTTATTCAAATTTGAATAGGTAAATATCTGGCTATGGGCCAGGAAGGTACTGTAAGAGTACCTTAATGAAAAGAATGCCCAACTTGCAACTTGTACAGTGTAAAATGGAAATTTTATTTCACATGACATGCTAGGGGAAATAAATGAAATAGTGTGAAGCGCATTGACCATGGTGAATCTGGACCCAAGAACACTCAATATCAATGTCGTAGGGTTATTTGGGTTGGAATATTCATGTTGATTGCAACGGTTTTCAACTTAACATTCAAAACACTCCTTGATAATCATGATGATGCTGATGATGATGATCACGATATTATTTATTTATCATCATCATTATCATTATTATTATTATTATTATTATTATTATTATTATTATTATTATTATTATTTATTATTATTATTATTAATATTATTATTATTATTATTATTATTATTATTATTATTATTATATATTATTATTATTATTATCATTATGATGATGATGATGATGATGATGATGATGATGATGATGATGATTATTATTATTATTATTATTATTATTGTTATTATTACTATTATTATCACTATCATTATCACAATAAAAAATACACGTGAAGACAAATATTAAATGAATTGTTTCCCATTAACGAAAATGGCTTCATCATCACTCTTAATAGTCCTCAATGAATACGTTTGATATAACAAGAAAAGTTGAGAATAAAAATAAAACATCCAACTGCAGCCACCTTTTATAATAATATATTTTATTATAAAACAAGCAAAAAACCCGTCTCTTAAGTGCACAAGTATTATTTTGAACATCCGCCTGTCACATCCAGGAAGTGTTTATAATGATTCCACGAAGCAAGAGAGGCTTTGCCGCTATTAAATGAACTTGGCAATGAAACGAATCTGTTTACTAATGGCCGCCTCACACTCGCTGGTAGACCCATCTGGTTGATATGTGAACCAACCCGTCACTTTAACTGGAAATGAAGATTACATAATATGGTACCGAGTTCGATCACCCGCCGCTGCGCTGTGTGGCCTTGAGCAAGTCACCTCGACCTAGCTCAATTTGCGGTGCTGCACTGCGGCTGACGCCTGGGTTATTCCAGTCTTCCCTTGGAATAGACCCTAGAGGCAAATTTCCCCTATGGGATGAATAAAGGGAATTTTATTTATTTTATTTTTATTTATTTATGGCGGAATACGTGGGTGAAGATGATCTATTATTAACGTGTACATATTTGCAGGTCTGACAAGCCCAATTTGCTATAGGCTAATTGCTGTGATGGAAGTACTCTCAAACCAACGCAAAATATTTTCCATTACAATAGTATTAAAACAAGTCCATAATTGTGTTCGATTATCGGCCCTGCAAATATGTGCACCTCGTCTATTATCTACTACACACACACAACAAATAAGATTTTTTAAAAATAAATAATATCGTGAATTAGCATTATCTACATTGAGCAATTTTAATTTGAACATTCTGATTTTTAAAATATTGGCTTTTTTTTCTTTTTTAAATGATCGGAGTGATATTTGTGACATCAATGGGTTAGAAGTTTACTTTTTGGTTTAGAAAAAAGATCAAAAGGAAACAAAAACAAAGACAAAACATATCAAAACCAAACAAAAACAAAAACAAAACGAAGCAAAACATACCGTTAAATTTAAATCCTTTTCATATTATGAATAACAACAATGGTAAATAACTTGGCAATGACAAATCACTCGATGGAAGTAAATACAAACATACGCGTCTTTGTGCCAGTGTCGGCTGTGTCACTGTGCTTTACAAACTACACACCTATCTACGGTCTGCTATTAATGTAAACAGAGAATCAGAAGACCATGCGAACACGACAAACACACAACAAAACACGAAACTAACTAGAATAGAATATTTACAAATCATGTCGGGATGTGACATAATGTGACAGTGGAAGCAACTCTCTTGGACTGGAGATGCCCCATCGATAATCACGTAATCACGGACTTCGTTGATTCAATCTTGGCCATTGGCTTCTTCTAAGACAACAAACATGGCTGTCCGTTCAATGAACGTGACGATCATCTCAAAATTTATGATTCAAGTGTTGAATAAAATTTGAACTCAATTTCCATTGAATACATTTTTGTTTTTAAGGGTTTGACGGCGCTTGCAACACATTTAGGTCATATCAGCGCCAGTAAAAAGAAAGCAAATTGGATAGTAAAAGCAATCTAGATGTACAATTGAAAGGACTTGAGGAAAAAGTAAGACAAAGGGGAATGGTACAAATAGGGAAAAGATGTAGATTCCAAGAGCACACTATCAAAGTACTTAGTTTGAGATCACCCAAATGTCTCACCCAGACACCAGCACAAGACCCCCCTAGAGGAATACACTCAAATGTTTACAAATCACATGCTTAAATTTTTATTTTTTTTTTTTAATAAAAAAAAAAGTACAGAACAGAGAGATGATTTACAAGGGGGAAAAAATATCATCTCCCAAAACTATACATTTGACTGTTTCCCTCCCAGTCTTGGTATCCGGCAAGGGCCAGGACAAAACAAAGTAATCTCATTCCAAGACAAAGACAGAAAGCATGTTGGAATGAGATAGGGAGATAAAAGACACAGTAAGTGCCTCCTTATCCACTATAGGCATAGGAGGACGGGAACCCCACCCAGGAATAAATTTTCAACTTCGTGAGAGAACTCCACGGAGCTTTTTATTTGGGCACGGAGAGAAACTTTCTGCATTTAATATCTTATATAGATATCGCTCATTTATTTAGAATTCAGTGGAGGAAATAGTTAAAATAAATTGTGCGAAAAGGAGTGTATTTAAAATAACGAGAGGAACCACTACCTTGTATCAATTCAATGCCAGTACTACCACCTCATTGTCAAACTCGCTTCCCGAAAAGGAAACACACAGCCCACGTGCTAAAAAATCTGGCGTCTGTTTTCGGTATGATTTGAGGACACAAATTTGATTTTTCGATAAAATCATCATGATGTCTAAATAATCACACGATACATATAAATCATCTTCATATCAGTTGTAAATACCATGCAAACTTTGGTGAGGATTGGTTCAGTGGTTTCAGAGCCTTAATGTTACAAAAAAAAAAACACAAAAAAAACAAACAAAACAACAACAAAAAATAAAATTTGCCAAAATATAATTAGATGACCACAGGCAAACTCCAATACATGCCTGTGAAGCGGTAAATACTCACAAAATGGAAGACTGAACAGCTGCTTGACGTGTTTATAAAGGTAACTATCGACTATTTAAACCCTAATTTCAGTTTACAATATAAAAATTATAAACGGTTTTGCTCATTCCATGGCTTAAGTTATGAAAAAAAAAACCCCGATAGATGTAATAATATCTGGCAAGGCATGGCACCAATCACTCTTTTTTTTTTTTACAAAAATTGGGTACGCGATGGTCGTGTAGTTATTAGGCTTTTAACGAAATCGGGTCGAACGAGACGCCGAACGCCGAACCCGAACGGATATAGCCTTCTCACGTGACCATGAACGAGATCTGGATAGTGAAGACTCTCAAGCGGTATGCAGCATCGGATCTAAGGTCACGTGATAGAGGATAGCTTGTGTTGCTGTTGGCTTGTGTTAGGGGAGGGGCAAGGTCAGTGTCATTCAATAGTATATAATTGTGCACGTGGCGCTCTATACAGAGAGAAAATTATAAATTGATTACGGGCGAAGGTGGGGGGGGGGGGGGGGGGTGGGTTGACCCACAAACGATCGAGGTGTTGGGCTTCGGGTAGACCATGATACGAAATCAAAGAGAAAAGGCCGCTGGCACTTGGATGGTGGAAATGGTTGGGGGGGGGGGGGGGTAGTGACAATCAGCATGGGATGTATATATTAACATTAATAATATAGGCAATAGATGACCAGGAATGTGTATTGTTTGTATATGTTTGTGTGTGTGTTTGTGTGTGTGTGTGTGTGTGTGTGTGTGTGCGCGCGTGTGTGTGAAAGAGATTACACAAAAATACCTTTCTCGGAAGCTTCCAAATGATTACGTATACGATAAATTTGAAAACCACATTGTTGAATCAGCTTGCAAAAAGGAGAACATTTATCTTTGTTTCACAAAAATAGGTTTAGAAAGAAAAATTTTTTCTAGTAGATTGATTTTGAAAAAAAGATTGCTCAATTTTTTAAATTTAATGATAGTTTCTTTATTTTCCGGTCGGTTTTCTTGATTTATATCTCATTTTTCAATTCTCAATGCGACGAGCACACTGATGTATCTCGTGTGATTCAACAGCGTTGTTTGTTTTTTTTTAAATATATATATACTGAGAGTCCTCACTAATTAATTCCTGAGCGTTGAGATGGTGACGCAACTATTACATACAAGACCTTGCAGTCGAGTCGGCAGGGCTTTTGGGTTACACAACCACTATTTACCCATCGGTCAGCGGTACTCTTTGGTGTATACAACACTCGCCGCCTTTACGCAAAGCCGCCTGCCCATAAATCAAGAGATGGTCTCCTAACTGTTCACAAGCGAACTGTCAAACGAGCAATCGATGATTGGATAAGAATCTCAAGATCTCATATAATAAGGTAAGTTTTGGAGAGGTGATATCCCCCCACCCGTCATCGGACAGAACTTTCATTGCGTTATATCATATAAGCTCCGCCTCCTCTTTCTATTCCGGAGTGACGAGATTAGACGAGAGGACGCAAGAAAAAACTGATCACGTGATCGGTAAGTCGTTCGTTCGGTGAGCAACTATAACTCGGTATTAATAGTGATACAGTACTCGCGGATTCCAGCAAGCCGAATTCCAGCACGCTCTGTAATACGGCTCATTGGAGCTGGATGACCAAATTCTCTCTCTCTCTCTCTCTCTCTCTCTCTCTCTCTCTCTCTCTCTCTCTCTCTCTCTCTATCTCTCTATCTATCTATCTATCTCTCTGCGGGCTAGTGGTATGACATAGTTGAGTCCTTGAAAAAGCTCTTTATTCACATTCATTTCACCTATCGAATCAAATCAAGGGAAGCAACCCAGTTATAAATATAAATTGAATATTTGCTTATGAGTTTTGTCCCTATAATTTCATGGTTCAAAACATGAATAGCCACAGCAAGGATATTTATTATTACGCAATGTGGCCAAAACAGCCGGAGAATTATTTGGTCAATGTGGCCACCATATGCTCAGGATTATTTGGGCAATACTATTATGTATAGATAGAATGAAGTTGACGTCACACCGGTCTTTGTTATTGTCTTTTGCCATCCGCGTTTATGAATAATTCTCACTTAACTGAATTAACCAGACTATAAACGTTTAAGGCTACACATAGTTAAGTGTGTTGGTTCGTTATACTTCCCAAGGGCAATGTTGTGAGCTTCTTAGCCAAGCTATATATAGATTGAGTGGGGTTCCTGATAGCTCAGTTGGTAGAGCACTCGCTTCAAATGCAAAGGGACCGAAGTCGATCCTGGGTGCAGTCGATTTTTTTTCTGATCCCCCTGTCTTTCCAGCAGTGAATGGGTAGCTGGGTCTGTTAGATATGATGAAAAGTACTTTGTGATAGACTAGCGTCCTATCTAAAGGGTAGCAAGCAATTGCTATTATCCATTTCACGCTAAAGAAACTGGGATTAACTCCGGATCCATGGGCTTCATGGCCCTGAAGGACTTTTTAAAATATAGATTGAAAATGTTTGTTTTTAAGGGTTTTTCGGCGCTTGCGACACATTTAGGTCATTTCAACGGCAGTAAAGAGACACAAAATGGGATAATCACCAGCACCAGTAAAACGGATGACGATATTAGAAGTTAAAAGCACAAAAGAAAAACTAAGACAAAGCGGACAGGTTGAAATAGGGAACAAAAGTTGTTTTTGTTTTTAAGGGTTTTATCGCGCTTGCAACACATTTAGGTCATATCAGCGGCAGTAAAAAGGAAGAAAATGGAATAGTGAAAAGATTCTAGATTTACAATTAAAAGGCGTTGAGGAAAAGGTAAGACAGAGGGGAATGGTTCAAATAGGGAACATATGTAGAGTCCAAGAGCATACTATTAATGTACTTAGTTTGAGATCACCTAAATGTCTCATCCAGACAGCAGCGCAATATCCACTAAGAGGAATACACTCAAATGCTTACATTATACATTCAAAATAACAAATACATAAGAGAGAGATGATTTCTACAAGGAAATAATATAATCTCCCAAAACAATAACTATGCATTTGACTATTTCCCTCCCAGACAAGCACTATGGCCAGGGCAAAACCAATAATCTCATTCCAAGACAAAGACAGAAAGCAAATTGGAAAACAGATATATAAGGGGAAAGAAGACACAGTAAGTGATGCAGTGATTGGGTATGTTTGTTTTTAAGGGTTTTACGGCGCTTGCAACACATTTAGGTTATATCAGCGCCAGTAAAAAGGAAGAAAATGGGATAGTAAAAAGTTCTAGAATTACAATTAAAGCACCCAAGAGAGATTGTTTTTGTTTTTAAGGGTTTTACGGCGCTTGCAACACATTTAGGTCATATCAGTGCCAGTAAAAAGGAAGAAAATGGGATAGTAAAAAGTTCTAGAAATACAATTAAAGCACCCAAGATAAAGTAAGACAAAGGGGAACTGAGAACAAATAGGGATCAGATGTAGAATCCAAGAGCATACCACCATGTACTTAATTTGAGATCACCTATAAGTCTCATCTGGACACAAGCACACAATCCAGCAAAGAGGAATACACTCAAATGCTTACATTATACATTCAAAATAAATCTAATAATAATACATAACAGAGAGATGATTTACAAGAAAAAATATCATCTCCCAAAACAATAACTATGCATTTGACTGCTTCCCTCCCAGCTAGGATTCCGGCCAGTGCCAGGACAAAACCAAGTAATCTCATTCCGAGACAAAGACAGAAAGCATGTTGGAAAACAGATATAAGGGGATAGAAGACACAGTATGTACCTCCCTGCCCGCTATGGGAGGTCAGGATCCCCACCCAGCACCCAAGAGAGAGTAAGACAAAGGGGAATTGGGAACAAATAGGGATCAGATGTAGATTCCAAGAGCATACCATCAATGTACTTAGCTTGAGATCACCTATAAGTCTCATTCGGACACAAGCACAAAATCCAACAAGGAGGAACACACTCAAATGCTTACATCATACATTAAATATAAATATAATAATACATAACAGAGAGATGATTTACAAGGAAAAAAATATCATCTCTCAAAACAATAACTATGCATTTGACTGTTTCCCTCCCAGCCAGGACTCGGGCCAGGGCCAGGACAAAACCAAGTAATCTCATTCCAAGACAAAGACAGAAAGCATGTTGGAAAACAGATATAAGGGGATAGAAGACACAATATGTACCCCCCTGCCCGCTATGGGAGGTCAGGATCCCCACCCAGAGTGATTGGGTAGCTGGGTTTGTTAGATCTTTCGGAAAGTACTTAAGTTAGACTAGCATCCGATCCAAAGGATAGCATGTAATTACTATTGTCCATTCACGCTATAGAAACGGAGACAACCACTGGCTCCATGGTTCTGGAGGTCTTCTTTAAATTGTAGATGATCATACCCGTGTTTCCAAATCACAAAATATAAACTATAGTAATGAGTAAGGTAATAATGTTTGTTTTTTTGTTTTGTTTTTAAGGGTTTTACGGCGCTTGCAATACATATAGGTCATATCAGCGCCAGTAAAAAGGAAGAAAATGGGATAAATAAAAGTTCTAGAATTACAATTAAAGCACCCAAGAAAAGGTAAGACAAAGGGAAATTGGTTCAAATAGGAAACAGATGTAGATTCCAAGAGCACACTATCAGTGTACTCAGTATGAGATCACCTAAATGTCTCATCCAGACACAAGCACTGGTCCCCACTAAGAGGAATACACTCAAATGTTTACAAATCATATATAATATGTAAACAAAACATAGTACAGTGCGTAACAGAGAGATGATTTACAAGGAAAAAAATATCATCTCCCAAAACTAACACATTTAACTGTTTCCCTCTCAGACAGGGTATCAGGCCAAAACCAAGTAATCTAATTCCAAGACAAAGACAGAAAGCAAGTTGGAAAACAGATATAGGGGGACACAGCAGGTACCTCCCTGCCCACTATGGGAGGTCAGGAATCCCACCCAGATTAAGATAATAAAGACAAAGGATGACATGGTTATTTCTTTATTCAAATTCTGTTATAAGCTTTAACAATGTTTAAATCATAGCAAGACTGAACTAATTCCTAAAGGGGGGGGGACAATGCACACAAGAATCTAAAACTGAAATAAACTAAAATTATTCCTATCTTACAAAGTCAAGGATAGAAACAAATAATCTGATCAGGAAGAACGATAAAATTCAATGTGTATGGAACAACTAACAACACCACTTACAGTTCAATGATTCGTGGAGTCTGAAAATTACCCGACTTTCTAAAGTTCCAACTATGATGAACACAAACAAAAAATCCCCCTAAACATCTGCTCTAAATACCATCATATATATATATATATATATATATATATATATATATATATATATATATATATATATATATATATATATATATATATATATATATATATATATATTACTAATATTTCGTTGTTAACAGTTTTATATTTGACCGTTTTGACCAAAACACTTTTACATCACACATCAATAGTATTAAACGATTCCCAACTAGTCAAATATTGTTTTAACAAAGAGTCTCCCAACAATTTTTTTCTATTTTTGGACAAGTTTGGGATTAATATGATAGATTGAGGTATATACTCCCCAGTCCTTTCTCCTCCTCGCCTAACTGTGATCTACACAAGAAATTAATGAAATCATAATATTTGTTGTAATGATAATGAAATTAATAACAATAAAGAAAACAATACATTTTGCAGCAAATTAAAAAAACAAAAACAATACACTATGACCTTCACATATACTGACGAGTTTAAATACATCCTGTTTTGACAAAGCCATTTTAAAGATTATTCCTCGATATGATATTATTCAAAGGAAAAAAAAAAAACCCCTTCAATGTCTTTTAGAATTTTATCAACACAAAGTGCCGAAAATATTAGGAAACACAAGAAGAAAATGGATAAATGAAAATTATTTGTGACACAACTAGTATACCAACAGCCTTAGTTTTTGACTAACCAACCTTGCTTACTCCATTAAAAGGGAAAATATCATCATCGCAACTGTAGTCTATTTATTATTCTTTTAAATTTTAGAACAATCACTTACCAGAAAGCGATAATATAAATGTGAAGCAATAATGATAACAAATAAATAAAATAATTATTAAGAATCTGACACAACTAGCATAACAATACATTGGCGGAGTATAATGGCAAAAACACATAACTGGCAAATATTCCGTCTTGGTACAAATCCTAGCTCTCAGTTTAATCAACTTCCGCGTCGCACACACCTTTCCAAATATATCCAAACTCTAAACCCCCTTGTTTAAAAATTAATGTTATGATAAAAAAAAAAAAAAACAAAGAAAAAAAAAAGGAGTCTTGCTAAAATGTAATCGGAAACGATACTAATTTTTACATTTCAAACATATTTATATATATATATGAATTTACATAATGGGTGTTACTGTTACAGGCAAGGCGTAACGACAATAGGATTAAAGATGTCAACCAGAATTGAAGAGATCACAGTTTTCTTTCTCTCTCTCGTATTTTGATTGCATGATATACAAACACACTCCCTACTAGACAGGCCTAAATTAAAAGAAGCAGAAGATGAGTACATTCTTGACAAGAAAGCTTTAAAAAAAAAAAAAATTTCCACCACACTAAACTTACTAAAGGGAAGGTGATAATAAAAAGGCTTTGGGATGGAAACAAGAAAACAATGAATGTTTCGGGTGCAAATTCCTCATCAGCAACACAATAAAAAATGAATGGAGACAATGTTCCTTGTTTATATTTGTATTCATGTCGAGGGGTTTGCATCCGAAAAGTCTATTGTTTGTACCCGGAACCTTTCCATTTCCACGTTTTTGTGAGTACTCTTACAATCCCAGGCTTCGGGCAGCCCCCATCGCTCAATACCAAAGTCAGCAGTGTTGTGACAAGATAATGACAATGTTTCATAAATACACATAAAACCTTCCATTTGGCACAAACACATAACAATACAACAGAAAACGATTGGCATTGGCAAACAACTGTGGGCTTAATAAATACACTTTGATATATTACCCCCATTCGTACTAATGAAAAAAAAAAAAAAAAAAAGGAATGGCAAAGATAATAATTTAAAAAAAAAGAGCTCCAGGACCATTGCTGAGTGTTATGTCTGGAAAAAACAAACAAAAAAAACCATTGTTAAGCCTCTCCCATAATATTTTATTCAGTTTGTGTCCACCAGACACACTTCAAAGCTAAAATATTGTCAATTTAAAACCTTCCAATGCATTTTCGGGAAATGGATATCAAATATCGATTGAAATATATACATCGAAACTAACTCATGTGTAATATAGAAAAATATACACCATTCATGAGTGGCAGATATCGACATTGGACCAATCCAAATAATGTTGTAGTATTCTCAAGACTGATTACTGGTCAATAACAAGCGGCCCATCCCCCGTAAATGATAAAACAAATCCAGACCATAAATTGAAAACTGTAACTAGTCAAAATATACTTTTAAGATCTTACATCATCACAACATCATTATATCTGACAAAATAGAACTTGTATAATTACACCATCCTAACAATACAATTCCCCATTCCACCCATTTCTTCTATCACCTCTAGCACCTTTCAATCCTTCAATCCAAATCCATTCAAAATCTCTTAATCATATCAACTATCATCATAACCATGAAAGACATTGATGAAATTTGATTTGACGTTTACCAATTCGCCTCGAAATTGCTGGCACGATTAAGACCTACAAGTTTTGCAAGAGCTGGTCATCGCCAGAAAACATGGAGCATGGGTGCAAGTAGGTTAGGCCAAAATTGCCTGAAATCCATGCCCCACAAATCCAAAAAGCCTGAAGCTCATATTGAAATGTGACCCATTGCCTCAAAATGGAATAATGTTGAGATGAACTAAATGCTGGAAATAAATTAAAATCCATCTCAAAATGCTGGAAATCTTGCACCCATGCACAGAGTCAATCAACTTCGAAGTCACAATATACTATGCCATCACAATACTTCCAGGTTTGTTGCCATTCTTCAATAACCCCCCCCCCCCCCCCCAAAAAAAAAAAACAAAACAAAAAAACAACAATGTCAAATGACAAACAAATAAGTCAACCCCCCCCCCCCCCCTCCCTCCCCCAAATAAACCAAACAAGACAACATACAAACACCCACACAGTATGACTGTAGTACAAGACATCAAAACTACTTAAACATAATTGCACTTATAAGTTGAAAGAAAAATCCAAGCGCATATATGTATCAATCATCCACCCCCAACCCCTGTTCAAAAGAAAATTTAAATGAAAAGATCATGCAATCCGTCCACTGCTTTAAAACGAAATATTTTGCATATGAAGAAAAAAAGTTTTTAAAAAATAAACTAGATTCAAGAGCAAGTAACAAAGAGGAACCACACTGAATTAGTCGAATAAATGATCCAAAAAAAAAACAGTACAATCCACAATATTTGTTGTTTTATCTCTTTTCAAACAAGAAAAAAAATAAAAAAAAATAAAATAAACAAACACAAAAATAAACAGGAAAGAACAGATGAAATTTAGTAACAGTCACGTGTTTTCCAGTCACAATTTGCGTTAACTAAGTCACCACTCCTCCTTTGAAATCTGATCATCGCAAGAATCATCACATTCACCAAATTCAAACCATACACAAGTATACAGCGAAAGTTTCCGGGATGTTGTACAAAGAGTATCAGCGGTAGAGATATCCGTTTTTAAAAAAGAATCAACAGCAATTAAAATGCTGGCATTCCTCCACAAAATTAAATTAAGTTGTTAAAAAAAGAAAAAGGGCAGATGACCGTCTGTCACGATTTTAACTCTTTCACTTGCACACTCACTTACAATATCCTGAAAAGACGCTGTGTTCTCTGTCTAGCTCACTCACTCAACTGCACAATCATTCTCTCACATTCTCTCTCCTCACATACACACACACACAAACACGCATCAAGTCTAAACCACACCATCGCCATTATCAATTGATGTACTGGGCCAACCACCGGAAGCCTTCACCATAACCCTGTCTTTTCAACACACTGCACATGAACAACTCCATGGGACGTCCTGGAAGATCATTTCTCGACACAGTGCCCTGAGTAAAAACAAAAAGAGAAAACAATTTATAATAATAATAGTAATAAAATAATAAATTGCACTTATATAGCGCATCTTCCCATTGGAGTACTCTATGCGCTTTACAATAAAATCTCGAGAATAAAAAGAAACATGAAAACATGACACAAATATTAGCAACAGGTCTATACATATATGCAAGTAAATATATAATTATAAAACTACAATGAATAATGTGTCACATAACAAGGACATTAATAGATAAGGTCAATAGTCTTTTCACACAAGACTTGAATTGTGTCATAAAGTTTACACACTTTTCAAGACAATGAAAGAGTTGATCGGAGAATTAATCACAGACGTAAAACTGATTGAGTCCATTAAATTATTCTGATAAATGGTTCCAAATGAATCTAGACGTCATATATTATTTATCATTGTTTTTTTAACATTTATGAAATTAATAATATATCAGATTAAGGGGCTATGAAATGATAACCAGATTTTGGAACCCTGGAAATTTTATGTAAAAAAAAATTAAAAAAAAAAAAAAAAAATTTGTATGCATGATATTAACATGCATATGCTTATAATTGCTGTCGTAGCAAGCCAATAGAACTGTTGATTGTAAATGGAATGAACGAAACTGAATATAGCGGCTTTGAAAAAAAAACAAAAATAAACACCAGACAAGGAATGCTTTGGGCTCAAAACCCTTCTGCAGTCAATAACAAAAACAATACCTAAATTCCAAATACTTTTCGGCCGTACATCTGGAATTTAAGTGATGTATTAATGCCTTTGTTGTTAATGTTATTGGCTGATGAAGGAGTTTGATCCATAAACAATCTGTGTTAAATAATTTGTTCTTTTTCAAAGCTGTCATAGTCATTTTTTTTCATTACTCGCTACCGCTGTTGTGCACTTGAATTAAACTGTAGACTGATCCTCAGACACAGAAGCTACTACACGACCATACTGAACAAGACACAGTTGAAAGAAATAAGCAATGAATAAAATAATTTATCTAATGAATAAAATAATGTATCCGATTACTTGCAAATGACAAAAACTTACTTTTCCTGTTGTGAGATTGTGAAGCCCAAACAAATGTCTAATTTCATCTTCGCTAGCTGCCCCTGGTATGTCAATCTTGTTCCCTAATATCAAAACTGGAGCATTGGCTACCTGTTCATCTGTCAATAAACTCTGAAGAAAAAAGAAAAAAAAGAAAAATAAGACAAACCTTATTTTAAATCCTAAAACAATTCAACAGTACACTGCTGTAACCCAAGATTGGAATGTATAAACTACAAGTGCACAGATGAGATATTAAAAAACAAAACAAAACACTGATAATAAACAAAAACATTGAGAATAATGTCTTCTTTTACAAATTTGATGGAGATTACCGATATAAATCATTCAATTTTTCAAAAACTGACCATTGACCTTTTGAGTCTTTTATTATCTTTAAATACATAGGATGCATCCACAAAGGAATAAACTGAATTGTTTGAAATGGCTTCAGTAGTTGGATTAATCGAGAGAAGATAAATTACACAATACAATATACAGATGATCAATTTATATGAACTGAATGACTAAAAAGATATTTAACTTTCCTGGAAATCTGTATTGTAGTGAAAATGCTTTTGATTTTATATAACACTTGTTTCGTTTGTTTTCTAGGGTTTTATGGTGCTTGCAACACATTAAAGTCATATCAGCACGGGATAGTAAAAAAATCTAGAATTAAAATTAAAGTACCCAAGAAAAGGGACGAAAGGGGAATTGGTTCAAATATGAAACAAATGTAGATTCCAAGAGCACATTATCAAAGTACTTAGTTTGAGATCACCTAAAAGTCTCATCCAGACACAAGCACAGGTCTCAACTAAGAGGAATACATTCAAATGTTTACAAATCATATATCATATGTAAACAAAACATAATATAGTGCATAACAGAGAGATGATTTACAAAATAAAATATCATCTCCCAAAACTGTAACTCAGGCCTGTAAATGGAACAAATTGACGGAACCTTTTGAACACGCGAAAATAGACACAACAGGACAAAAATATAGACACAACACAGATATGACACGTCAACTGACTAGTCAAATCATGTCACTTTCCCCTACTTATTTATAACGAGGTCCTTATTTTATGGTACCAAAAAAAAAAAAAAAAATCCCAATTATTTGAGGGCCCAGGTCTGAGTTAGTTGTAAAATGAAAGGAAGAGAACAATTCCTACCCTTTTGAAGGATGTGTATCTCGTGCTTGACACGGGAAGCTGCGTATCTTCGCTCCTTTTTGTGTTAAATGTTTACGCTGATTCTTTCGTTTAATAGGATTAATTCTTAAAGAAGAAGAAGAAGAAGAAGAAGAAGAAGAAGAAGAAGAAGAAGAAGAAGAAGAAGAAGAAGAAGAAGAAGAAGAAGAAGAAGAAGAAGAAAAAGAAGAAGAAGAAAAAAGAAGAAGAGAAGAAGACGACGAAGAAGAAGAAGAGGAGGTGGTACGGTCTTGTGAGAGCTTTCGAAGAAAAATAATTATTTCGCTTTTTTTTTTTTCCGTTTCACATCTGGACGGAACCAATAAAATATAGAGAAAAAGATATGAGAGCCGGAGATATGCATGTGTGACGGTAGCAAAATAGAGAGAAACCTTCCGGTCCGGTTCGACACACTTCTGTGCGTGCGTTATTTACTGACTAGGTGTGTGAGTGAAGACGACTCGCACGAACTTCGCGACCCTCTCTTGATGGCTGTGGCAAAGTAGCCAGACAGTGAATACACCCACGTCCAGCGGAGTGTGAAGGTGGCATGATAATATTATAGCTAACTGATAAACGACAAGTTATGTTTTGTCTTTGATGCGACAAATAACAAGTTTTTTTGCTTTTTTTTTTTTTAAGTCAGCATTTGAAACGGAATAAAATCTCATTTTTTGAGGAACGAAATAAAAGTCTTTTATTTTCTTTTTTTTTATTGGGTCTGTACTTTGACGTTACAAATTTTATTTTTACTATTATTTTTTTTCTTTAAATATTAGCACTTATAGAGAAAAATCGTACTCTCGGAAATCCGACAACAGAGGGAAGATTTACAGGCCTGTCTAACTATACATTTCACTGTTTCCCTCCCAGCTAGGGTATCTGGCCAGGACAAAACCAAGTAATCTCAATCCAAGAAAAAGACAGAAAGCATGTTGGAAAACAGATATTAGAGGATAGACGATACAGTAAGTGCTTCCCTGCCCACTATGGGAGGCTTTTGATTTGATATAACATATGCATAACTATGAAATGAAGATGAAACACTCACATCCAATTCAGCTTTGGCTTCAGCAAATCTGCCTCTATCATGACAGTCAATGAGAAATACAATGCCGTCCACAGCAGGGAAGTAATCTTTCCAAACACGTCGAGCTGGGAAATGAACATTATTTTTGTTTTTCATTACGTTTGCATATCCTTCAGCAGAAAATTATAAAATCTGACAAACACTAATATCATTGTTTACACTAAAATATGCAGTTATGTGGTCTTGTGGTATGACACACACTTTCGGATCGGAAGGTCCTGGGTTCGAGCCTTGCTTGAAGCATGGCTGGTTCCTTGGAAAAGATTCTTTTCTCACATTCTCTCACCATACACAGGTGTAAAATGAGTACGTGGGTGTTAACAGCATTTTCTATGTCCAAAAAAGAATTGCAATATCGCCTAACAGGCGATGTTAAGTGTTGCCGTTGGCTAGGGACCCCTTGTAAACCTTTTGAGCATGTTTAGTGGATATTGCGCTATATTAAAGCTCAAGTTTATATAAAAGCTTCAGTTTAAAGTTTAAAAATAAAACAACAGTACAAGTTGAAGAAAACTTTAAATTTTTCAATAATCTTTAATGAAGCTGAAAATTGCAGGACTGAAATCATTCTATTGCAGATAAATTAAAATAAGATCATCAAAATGTATTAAAAAACAAAACAAAAAACGATTGGACAAGCTTCATAAGATAGTGAAAAATCAAGGAATCAAAATTACCTTGTCTGTGACCACCCAGATCAAAAGTTGTGAATCTCATACCACCCATGGATAATTCTTCAGAGGCTGTGTAGTCAAATTAAAAAAAAAAAATTAAGTCAATGTGAAAATATAAGCATACTACCTTTATCATTGTAAAACTGTAATATTGCCTAACAGGTGACATGTCTCGTTCTATATTATGTCAGGTGTTGCTGTTGTCTAGGGACCCCTTGTAAAGCACTTTTAGCATGTTTGGTGGATATTGTACTATAAATATTAGAGTTTCTGTTTTAATCATCATGCTGATGAGCCATTTCATTCAAGTTTACTATGAATGATACACCACACTCTTCACAAAACTGATAAGCTGCAAAAACAATAATTCATTTTCTAACATAAAATCCACTGAGAGCTAAATAAAAAAAAAACTTTCTCGTGGTAAGAATGGCTTCTGCAATGCTCTCTGAATCATTTATGTACTGTAAAGCAAGTACTAATATTCTGTATAATAACTCCCCCCCCTTTCCTAGAAAAGAAAGAAAGAAAAAAAAAGACTGATATTGTGACACTGCAGAAGAAGAAGAAGAAGAAGAAGAAGAAGAAGAAGAAGAAGAAGAAGAAGAAGAAGAAGAAGAAGAAGAAGAAGAAGAAGAAGAAGAAGAAGAAGAAGAAGAAGAAGAAGAAAAACCTAACTAAAAACATTAAATCAACACATCAATTGTTAGTAAATCACCAAATTCAAAATGCAATAGATGCAAAATATGTTCTTTAACTTTAAGTATGTGAACACATGCAAGAACCTTTGTTAATTCGTTATTTTTTTTTTTTCATTCATTTGTAGAAACATTTTCACACATTGTAAATACCATGAAACTTTAAAAGATCCTTCTTGATAAGCCCATTCATATTGCTGAAACTGTCAGAAAGACCCTCTTACTCAAGTACAATATAAAAAACTACCAGATTTTGACATTTATAAGAATCATTTTAAATATTTCATACATCTCTGCATAAATAGATTTTACAACTGTGGTAGTTGGTGGTAGTTGACTATCAATTCCAAGCTTTTCTGAGTTCTTCAAACTTTAAATTCGTTACACCATTCAAAATGTATAGCCAGGCTTTTGGCAAAATAAAAGCCAAAATCAATAGTTCCCAATGTTCCTAAATTTTAACAAAGCAAACTAGATCCTTTATTTTTTATATAGAAATACTAAGACTCAATTCTTTCCCAAAACTGTTATCAAAATAAAATAAAAGTAAAAGAATTACAAATCAATTAAGGATAAGTTAGTATCTAAAAATTAATGTTGTGTCATGAACTCACTTGGATGTAAAGTGGGAACATGCTGAGCCATTCTGTCATCTTTAAGTCTATGTAGAAGGGTGGTTTTGCCGGCATTGTCAAGGCCAAGGAAGACTAATTTACCAGACTTCTTCCACAATCCTGGGAAAAACAGTGTTAAAACAAGTCACAACCAAAATAACCGCCATGCAGGTTTGAATTAATACAAACATTCCTGGCATACTCTGGATGCAGAGCTTGAAAAATGTTCATGCTTGTCTCAGGATTCATTTGTATGGCCGGCCATCCAACAGCTGCAAAGGAAAGACTGACAACTGCACATAACACTCAAATCTCTGCTGATGTAAGCAATCCTGTCTTCATGATGCAGTACACTTACTTGGGTGCAGAGTGGGGACTGGTTGAATCACATGACCCTCTTTAAGCATACCCAGAAGAGTTGTTTTCCCAGCATTATCAAGACCTAACAGCATAAGTTTTCCATTCTTTCGACCAAATCCTTTAAAATTGAGTAAAATCAGGTCAAGGTCTTGAAAAAAAAAAAAGACACTTTCATAATACATACAAATTTTATTTTTAAAGTTTAAAATTCAATGGCTTGACAGCCTACATAAGTACAAACTTCATTTCTCCTTAGTTGAACTCAGCAAGTAATCACTTGTATAAAAAGTGAACACCACAAAACCATCATCCCAAAAACCTTTAGCAGTATAATAGGTTGAAAACCTTTTTGTGGTGCCCAAAGCGAAACTTGAATCAAGGACCTAATGGTCCGATGGTAAGTATCATACAACAAGAGAACAATGATAACAATCTCTCTGATATTTAAAAATACAAAATTTATAATATATCCAATAAAAAAAAAAAAAAAAAAAAAAATATGCCAACCTTTAACATGACAAACAAATAAAGTTTAGCCAAATAAAGGATTTAAAAAAAGAATCAATTAACAACATACCAACATCTCCTTTAAAAAGGAGAAAAAAGTATTATTGAATTCAAGTTGGAAGCTTTCTAGTTGATTTTAGTCAGAAAAGAGTGTTTTTAATAACACATATTTACGTTAATTTACATTTTTTAAAACAGTTCTGTATTCTCATCTTTTAAATGTTAATAATAATATGATAGTGATAGAGTATTTTAAAAAAAGATATATATTGCATGCCATGTATAATATGTGCCCTGAGCTATATTGTATGGGACAGGCACTATATAAATAAATTGCATGATTATTATCATGATTAACGGTCCATTTGGCCATGGTACTTCGACAATTAGTTTGTTTGTTTTTAAGGGTTTTACGGCGCTTGCAACACATTAAGGTCATATCAGCGCCAGTAAAAAGGAAGAAAATGGGATAGCAAAAAGTTCTAGAATTACAATTAAAGCACCCAAGAATAAGGCAGACAAAGGAGAATTGGTTCAAATAGGGAACAGATGTAGATTCCAAGAGAACACTATCAGTGTACTTAGTTTGAGATCACTAAAAGTCTCATCCAGACACCAGCACAGGTCTCCACTAAGAGGAATACACTCAAATGTTTACAAATCAAATATAATGCATTAAAAAAACATAATACAGCGCATAACAGAGAGATGATTTACAAGGAAAAAAATATTATCTCCCAAAACTAACTATACATTTGACTGTTTCCCTACCAGTCAGGGTATCCGGCCAGGGCCAGGACAAAACCAAGTAATCTCATTCCAAGACAAAGACAGAAAGCATGTTGGAAAACAGACATAGGGGGATAGAAGACACAATATGTACCTCCCTGCCCACTATGGGAGGTCAGGAACCCCACCCAGTACTTCGACAATTAAACCTCTGACTGACAGATTGAACTTCTTTAATTCTCTCGATTCATATGAATGGAAAATTGAACAATCATGGTGAACTCGAGAGACGTGTGGACGTTTCGGGTTTTGCGTAGTCAAAAATAATGTGAATGAGACTGAAGATGAATGAGAGATGAGAGAATGGCGTTGTTAAAGTGTCTTTAGTGTCTCATAAATTGTGCCAAAACTCCCACATCATCTTTGTAAATTAAATTGAAGCTTATACTCAATTTGATTGTCGTTAAATAGGCCAGCACTATGTAACCTCTGGATTCTTTCAATGCAAATTTTGGTTATGTGGGATGCCAATATTATTGAGATGAGACTACACAATTTCATACTGGAAGGTAACAGTAACAAGAGCTATTCTCATTATGTCTAAACGATAACCAGAGTTACCAATTCAGGAGACAAAAATTTACTGATCTTTTACGTGGACACATCGACAGACCACTATTTGAGCGCTGAAGTCCAATAAAAATCACCAAATTATGTAATTACTTTCTTCCGTAGTGAGTGATTGGAAAATATCCTGAGGGTTTCAAACAACTAAATTATGTAATTACTTGGAAAATGGGTAAGATTATTTTAATCGGTGTATACAAATTATGGGGATAAACTCACCAAAAACACTAAGAATGGATTGAAACCAGTCTAACACAAACATGGTCGATTCTGTTTCTGGAAAGGTATAAAAAGTAAAACATTTTAAGTTTAAATTACATAATATGCTGTTCAAAGTCAAAGCAACTATTTTAAACGTCTGTTCTAATGATGTTAATAGCCCGATATCAAAATGTCCATACCTTGTTTCCCATTGCTTTTTATTAATTTTTCATTACTTGTCTTATTACTGATATTTCCAGCCAGCTGTTGAAAACACTGATTCAATCATAACATTTTTCAAAAAATTTCTTGTGAACTTAGAAAGAGATTCGAATTCGGACCGTTAGCTGGTCTCCTGGTGTTACAGAAAAGCCACTCCGTTCGTTCGTGATGAAAAGAGGGTGGTACAACATAATAACACGATGATGATAGTTTAAGTTTAAAGTTAAAGTCAATAAATATTGACAATGACCTCATAACTCATACTCTGTCATGCGATTCAAATAAATTTAAAAAAAAAAAAAAAAAAAAAAAAAAACGATTGGTAAATTTCAAACCTAATTAATAAATTATCTAAAAATAAATCCGCCGTTCTGTTGATACATCTCGATTATGTAGTCCTTTCAAATAATCCTCATCCTCAACATATTGACTTCTCCAACCGAGATCCAATTTTTCATTCAATCGGAAAGAACACACACAAACAGTCAGTCAGTCAGCAGTCATCACAGTCACAGTCCAAATTCCAAGTGCCAAATGGTAACAGAGTCAAATGAAATGTTTATTTACAACTCAATATATATGAATATAGATTCAATGAAGAAATAAAACGAAGGAAGTCCTATTTAATACGTACCAAAATCAAACCACTACCACAGACTTGTTTTTACAGCTTACAACTAAAATCCTCTTAGGGACGTGTAAACTCAGACAGTAAATTGATAAAATGGCTGAATGAAGAATGACGTAGTTCATAGTTTTGTATTGATTATTTTCATTGGTGCATCGCAACAAATGAACCAATAGGATAAACTGTTGCTTAGACGGAATAATTTTAGACTTTTCTTACCTTAAATTCTCTTATTGTAGAGAGTTACTCGGTCACCTCTGGACTTTCGTTTCTAAACCTAAACAAGATTCGAGTCTTCGATCAAATAAAAAAAAAAAGTATATTATAGGTAGATACCAAAAAGTAAAGTAACCAAGATTTGTCAAAGAGGAATCAAGTTTAACTTGTGGCTGGATGGCACAGCTACTGCATCAAGTAAGACAGATACTAATCGGTCTGGTTTATATTGTTGATCATTGGATGCCATGCCATCATAATCAGAGACAGATCATATCAATATCAATAACAATATCATCATTGCCATTGTCATTGTTGACCATACAAACAACAGGTACTCAACTCACAGTACACAGCACCTCAGATTAAGAACTACCATACAGCATAGCGACAATCCTACTTTCTACCATGATTCAAAAGTGAAAGTGTTGACTGACTGTTTGCAACTGTTGACTTTGACGGACGCTGCCGCAGTGGTGGCGATGGCCCGAATCGGCATTAATCAACGTCTTTTACTTTTACGAAGTGTACACATTTGAAGGTCTGGCATCTGTACCCACTTATGGGCCTAGTTTAACATTGTTGTAATGGACAATATTTTGCGTCATTTTTTAATTTTTTTTTTTTTGTTGAGATTTCCATTACAACAAACAATGAGCCCCATAGCCATAAGGAATTGGGTTATCAGAATCAGACGCACAAATAAGTGAAAGTGCAGACCTGCCTTAGCCTAGTACTACGAAAAATTCGTAGAAATACGAATTTGGGCTCCAGCTACAGAACTGCATTCTCCTCTTTGACTCAATAAATCTTATTGAAAAGTAAAGGAAAGTTTAGTACCTTGGCCTTGACATATGACCATTTTTGGATCATGCTGAGAGCAAATTATTTATTTCTAATGCTATTTAAAGTGGATTTTTCCTTTTTTCCCTTGGGAACTACGAATTTTTGAAATTTCAAGTAATCAGCTCTGTAAGGGCATATCACTCACTCACTCAATTCTCTCTGGGCCTGCTGGCACTTGAGGCAATGCAAGGGGTACTACCGGGGGGGGGGGGGGGGGGGGGACTTTTAAAAAAAAAAGTCTAGTAGGGAGTTTGGGAGGGGAGAGCCTTTAAAAAAAAAAGTTTCCCCCCTCCCAAACCCCCAGAATGATTTTTAAAAAAAAGTTTTTCCCCTCCCAAAACCCCAAAATTATTATTCAGGTCCCCGAGTTTGCGGTAGTACCATGCAAGGGATCTCCACCTGGTCCTGTCAACAGCTATTCTTGGGGCCATCTCGAGGGACTCTCTGTTTTAGGTCCCTCTCTATAGTACATCTCCAAGTCTCCTTGGGGTCCTCGCTTCCTCTTTCCTTGGGGTGTCCATCGCAGAGCCTTTCTTATCAGTGTTTCATCAGGTCTGTGACAGACATGCCCCAACCATTGCCAACCATTCTCCTTTTAATGAGACTCTCCAGAGACTCCACTTCAGCTCTCGCTCTCAGGTCCTCATTTGTGATTGTGTTTGGCCAGAATATCTTGAAGATTCGTCGCAAACATTTGTTTTGGAATACTTCAAGTTTCTGGATGATACTCTCTGTAATCTTCCAACATTCTGATCCATAGACGAAAACGCTCAAGACATTACTTTTTAAAATCTTTATTTTAGTGCTGGAATATAATCCCATTGCTCTCCAAATTTGTTTAAGGGAAGTGAATGTCTGGTAAGGGCACATAGGTCTTGTTTAATTATAAGATTTACACAAATTGGGGTTTTCATTACTCAAACCGTCTGGAACAGTAACTTTTGTGACTGTTGGTGTTGGTTACTCACCATTGATTAATGAAGCTTCAAATTAATTTAGAATCTCTCATACTCATCATACATAGACTCCTAAACATTAGTAGACATTTAAATGTGATTGATAAGAAAAAGAAGGCACATGAATCACAAAATACACCTGACAATAACTCAGCAGACTAGAAATTTTTATTTCGAAATTTATTTTCCATTTAAATATCTGAGACATATCTGTAATGTAATATTAATATCAGTAACATCAATCATTTAGTCAACAAACAAGAGTGACCATCAGAATTGATAGGATTAGGTTTTTCTAGGTTGTGGCTATTCGGACTCAAGTCTTGAATTGAATAGTCTCCCATGGCAGAATAGTTTTTGTGTTATTTTGTTCAAATTTCAATTTATTTTAATTATTGACACTTACATCAAATTGATGCAAATGAAAATAACAATAATAGTAATAGTAGAGTAAATTATCAACTAAACCCGCTTTATTTTATCAGAAAGACAAAATCATAGATCAATTGGAGGTCTAGTTAGAACTTAAAAAGAAAAGAGTTAAAACCCTTCAACAGGAACACAAGTCAGTCAAAGTAACTGTGGTCTGAAGAAAAAACTTTTCTAACAATTTACGTGATGGTCAAATAAAATCAGGACAAAATAATACATATTGCGATAGTGTTAGACAGCAAACAATCTGTCTACAATCCGAATTAGATTTATCAGCTGAGTCAGAATTTCTTTTGAACTCTACTGCTTCTATCAGTTCCACCCCTGCCTACCGCCCACACTGTTTCCACCCCCTCAACCCCCCCCCCCCCCCCCCTCCCACAGCAGATATTCGGACTCGAGTCCAAATTGCCACTTCGTTTTCTTTATGACGAAAAAGATACAGCACATCGATGTTGGTGGGTAAGAAACAAAGGGTAGCGAGCATTTGCTATCGTTCATTTCATGCTATAGAAACTTGGATGAGCTCTGACTCCATGGGGCTCTGGAAGACGACTTTAAAAATGAAATCAAAGGTTTTAGAACTTTTCATTGTGATGAAATCAGGACATCATTGAAATCAAAGTTCAAAGGTTGCAGGATTTTCATCTTATCTACAACTTTTCACACTTTACTAGTAGTATTGGTCTATGTGACAATTTCTTGTCTGTAAGTATACCATATTATATTAACCCTCTCCTTACCAACTTTTGGGAGTTTATCACATTTGTTATGATACGACGAACATTTTTCTTATAAAGATTTATTTTGTACTTTACAAAATTTGAAGAAAAGTTTTTGTTATTATTAAAAGAACTTAATTCTGTTTTGTAAAGCTTGTTTTGCTGCTCAGAATTATGTATCATATGTACTTATTGTTTTTTTTTTAGTTTGAGTATAAAAAAACAAATTTTGTGTTGGTTAAGTATAGCATTTCTGGAAAAGTCCTGAGAGGGGGTTAAAGGATTGTGTGCGAGATAAGATCATTTTTTTATCTATCAAGTACTATGTATGAATTGTCTGACCTAATTCTCAAGAGTTATCTTTTGAATTGTGACGTCACATTATATACATTTTTTTTTGATAATCAGTCTTCAGTGACTAAGTCTGACACTTTGGTATTGTTGTGATAAGAAATAACATGACAATATGCTGTGATCTCTGATTCTAATGAATATTGAATCTGTCACTATCTCCCATTCAGTTGATAATAGTCGAGACAGTACATGATTTAACGTCAATTTAATGCGTCAGTAATTAACTTTTTCTTTTTATCTTCAATGTGATTAAAATGTCATTGAAAGAAACAAATAATCCTCCCTATCCCCCCCCCCCCCCCACCCACACACACGCACAGACACACACGTACAGTGAAACATTTAATTTTTTTAATGTTTTAAATTTTGTTTCTTCTCAATATGTAGACCCGGAGTGCTATCTCATTTTCCTTGAATGTCAACTCTATAGCCTTCCGGGGTTTGTCAACAACAGCTTGTTTAAACAAGAATATTCGATCTGGCGTTCCAAGTACAACTCGGTTCAGATCAAAGTCCTTGACCTATGAGCAGGCTGTGCCCCCAAGTCGAATCAACGTGAGGAAAGGATGGTTATCATGGAACACCTGTAAGACTAATTTACTAATTTAAAAAAAAGAATAGATGTATAAAATTTTAATTTAATGTTAAAACAAGCCCTCCAGAGCCATAGGATCCATGAAGGCAAGAGTTTATCCCAGTTTCTATAATATATGTAGTTACATGTTATATGTGGTGGCTTGCTATTCATTGGAAAGGATGCTATGATTCTAGAAGACACATATATAATCCAATATTTGTGTTGTTGGAGGGTACCTGGTCTCGTCCTCCAACAAAGTCAAGTGACATTGAGCATTGTTTGCATCATGATGGGTGACAATGATCGTAAAAAGTAAAACTCTGGCCTTGACATTTTTACCTCAGGTAAGACGCTTTGCACACATTGTTCCATTCAACTGGAGCACCTATAGGTAGAGACAGATGTTGTGAGAATGCCAGTGCAAGGATGCCTAACTGGTGACTTGTACTGCATGAAAATTATATGTGGTTCCTAACTGCTTGCTGGGGGAATAAATGGTGCATTTTGAAGTGCTTTGGGCCTTGTGAATCCATGCAAAATTTGAATGTTCCTGATAAAGAAGATGGAAACCAGCCGATGCAAACACAAGCGGGCAGAACCTAAAATGGAGCTCCAAAAGGAAAATTGAAAGTGACAGGACCATGTTGCAGATACAAAGCTGTTGTATCCTTGGGTAAGGCATTTAACACACATTACACCACTTGGCTCAAGTGTGAATGAGTACTTAACCATAGGCAGTGACCGGTATTGTATGAGTACTAGTACAAACAAAATGCTGGAAATTTAGTTCCATATGGCCTTCTGGGGAAAAAATTAAACATTGATAAGCGCATACAGTATGGTAAGTAAGGACATGCGCTACATATATAAATGTTTATTTTAATTTATCTAAAGAAGATGGAAACCACTTGGAAAGAACAAGAAAAGACAGTCTAGGATAGAAGATGTAGGTGTCCTGTAGTCAATGGCCTATTATTTTTGTTTATTTATTCATATGTCCATCAGAGTCATTAGGCCCATGGAATTTATCCCGATTTCTGTAGTGTGAAACGGACTATAGCAATTGCTTTCTACCCTTTGGATAAGTAAGATGCTATGTCTATTGCAAAGTATTTTCCACTTTTTCTTAGAGACCCAGCTACCCACTGCTGGGTGGACAGGGGAGGGGGGATGGGGGTCAGAAACAGAATCTTGACTGCCTTCGGGATCGATCTCAGTCCCTTTGCTCTACCAACTCAGCTATCAAGACCCCCTTATTTATTCATGGAGAACATGGAGAAGAATTAAAGAAGCTGATATACAGAGAAGTGATAAGACATGGAACGAGTTTAAAAAGTTAGCTCAGGATAAAGAAGGATGGAAATTGTTTGTCTGTGGCCTATACCCTGACCCAGGGTGAAAAAGGCAATGATGATGTTGATGATGTTTATTTGTATTTTATCTCTTTGTAGCAAATCTTGACGGCGAAGACCGGACTGGTGAGACAACCTTTGAAGATGTGATTATCAGGAAGTTTATAACAGGCACATGGCCGGGGTGTCTGGCCTCGGAGGTGATCGTCAAGCGCAAACACAATCTCATCATCTTGTCCTTTCTGGTGTCCATGGAGAGGCTGGTTCCACGTCAGGTCTACTTTCTCAAGGGCTACTCCGAGGAGCTCCTGTCCCATTGGCTGAAAAGTCCCGTCAAGTTGGAGATTCAAACTGTTATGAGTCGGGACGACACTGTATTCAAAAAGATTTAATGTGTAACGTATGTGTGTTTGTGTGTGTGTGTGTGTGTGTGTGTGTGTGATTAAGAGTATCTGTATGTGTGGGTTGTAGGGATTGGGGTTGTTATGAATGTGTGGGTGTGGGTATCGTGACCAATCATTGAATGGATAACGAGAATGTAAGGTAGTTAGCTTGTATAATGCTCTGTGGTTTTGTTTATTTACTGACTAAACAGGTTGAAATAAAATATTTCTCGAGTTGGCCTTAACTAGAATTTGTTTATCATTTTTATTTTTAGAAAAAAACATCTTTTTTTTTCTTATAAAAATGAACTTTTATATAGATAACGCATTTAACGCATGCTTAATGTGCTTTCACAATGTTTCAGTTATCCCCCCAAGCTAGCCATATGGAATCATATTTCCATTTCATACAGTACCAATCACCTGGTAGGTGTCCTTTTTGTACAAACACTCTTACACTGTCCATCAATGCCAGTGGTCAGATATTCATTGATATTTGGATTGAGTGGGGTAATGTGAATAAAGTGCCTTACCCAAGGACACACCGCCGATACCAAAATTTTCCACAATCTATGTCACTTATTCATTCAATGGTCATGCTTTTCATTGCTTGACTTTTGTGACAAAACGAGACACTGAACCTCTAAACCATCTTGGATTTGACAACTGGTGTTCAGTTCAGTGATTATTTATTTTAATTGCTTCATCGTTGTACAATTGTGTTGTTTTGTACAGTATGTATGTTATGTATTAGTATTAGTGACTGTTACATAGTGGGTAAAGGCACTATCAAGAAAGTAGTGCCTCAGAGCCATCAGGCCCACAGAGCCACAGTTCATCCCTGTTTCTAAATGGACAACACTGGTTACTTGCTACACTTTGGATAGGACGCTTGTCTATTACAAAGTACTCCTGTGGCTGTAATGGGAACACAACAGTGAGCGGCTTTGTGGTCTTGTGATAAAACACTCAACTTCAGACCAGCAAGTCCCTGGCTGGAGTCCTGGTCCTGCTGTTGTACATTTTTATAAATAACAATATTCAAATGGAATGGCAGCTTTCTGGGTGGGGTTCCTGACCTCCCATAACGGGTGGGATTCCTGACCTCCCATAATGGGTGGGGTTCCTGACCTCCCATAGTGGGCAGGGTGGTACTTACTGTGTCCTCTTTCCCCTTATAGCTGTTTTCCAATTTGCTTTCTGTCTTTTGTCTTGGAATGAGATTACTTGGTTTTGTCCTGGCAGGAGTCCATGGCTGGGAGGGAAACAATCAAATGCATAATTATTGTTTTGGAAGATGATATTTTTTTCCATGTAAATCATCTCTCTGTTATGTATTATTATATGTGTTATTTTATTTTGCTTGTATAATGTAAGCATTTAAGTGTATTTCTCCTTGTTGGATCTTCAGCTTGTGTCTGGATGAGACTTTTAGGTGATCTCAAACTTATTACATTGATGTTATGCTCTTGGAATCTACATCTGATCCCGATATGTTCCCAGTTCCCTTTTTTCTTACTTTTTCTTGGGTGCTTTAATTGTAATTCTAGACTTTGACTATCCGATTTTCTTCTTTTTTACTGGCGCCGATATAACCTAAATGTGTTGAAAGCGCCGTAAAACCCTTAAAAACAAACAAAACAGTGTTTTCCTCTTACTCTTAGTCTTAGTGGGATCCTGTCTTGTGTCAGGATGAGACATTTAGGTGATTTCAAACTAAGCACACTGATAGTGTGCTCTTGGAATCTACATCGGTTTTTGTTCCCAGTTCGTCTGTGTCTTACTTTTTCTGGGTGCTTTAATTGTAATTCTAAAATTTTACAATCCCATTTTCTTCTTTTTTACTGGCGCTGATATGACTTTAATGTGTTACAAGCGCTGTAAAACCCTTAAAAAGAAACAAAACAATCTTCCTTTATGACATGCGCCTATGAATATGAACCTATAGGTTCCTGGTTTGAATCCCTATATGGACTGTACTTTCTATCTCTCTCTCTCTCTCTCTACCCCCCCCCCCCCCCATCCCTCTCTCTCCTTAAAACACAACCCACTTCATACAAATTTCTCCCCCCCCCCCCCTCCCCTTCCATTCTCTTCTGTCCTCAAACTACAAATAATTAAATGGTAATTTGACCCCGCTATGTAATTACTGGTAACAAACTAATTGAACCACGATAATCAACAGACCTTGTTTATTTTGTTTTGTTTATAATTTTTTTATGACGTGGACTCATTCACAATAGCATTGGAAGCTGTGACATCGTAACCTGCCTGTAACTGAATATCATTATTATTATAATTAACATTATCATCATCATTATTATTACTTTTTTTTCATTGTAATATGATATTATTTTTATTATTATTATTACTGCATTATTATTATTATTATTATTATTATTATTATTATTATTATTATTATTATTATTATTATATATTATTATTATTATTATTCAGACTCAAGCACGGGTCAGAACCAAGAGGAAACTCTCAAACTCAAATGCTTACAAATGATCTATTCCAAAACAAAAAGCTAGACGCCGGCCAGGGCCTAGGGAAAATCAAGTTAACGCATTCTAAGACATCGACAGAAAGCAATATGGACAAGGAAAACATAGTGGAGTAGGGGGGGGGGGGGGTAAAGACACGCCTATAGTGACCTCTACACCCACCACGGGAGGTCAAAGACCCCACCCTCTTGAGAGGTTTAACGGCGCTTGCATCACACATGGGTCCTTTAAGCGCCAGGGTAAGTAATATGATAGGCTAAGATAAGACGGAGAAGAGAAGTAGGAATATCTATATAAGAAATGTCCCTTTTCATCTAGTCCGAAGCAAAAATTCGCTCTCTGACCTGGATCATTGCCGAAAATGAATATTAAATTCCTAATAATGTCAATATCTCATGCTCATCCATAAATAATTTGCCACATACAGTGACAGTATCGGATTCATACATTATACATACATAATAAATATGAACAAACACATTGACAAATAACAGAAAGATAATTTGCAATATGGACAAAAAAAAAACCCAAATCGCCTCTCATCTCATAATAATGCATGTCAGCTGTGGTCATATCCAATGACATGCTGGGATCTAACCCAGGATGTTCATATAGATACCAGTCGGCTTAGATCCCTGATAGTTTACTACCATAACACACTCCACAAGAGATAGTTACTGCATTCTTGTTTCAATGTCGACAAAGAAACGAAATATAAAATTAAACTAAAATCTAATCCAGGCAAAAACTAGTTTATCTCAGTAAAGGACTACTGATAAGGTATTGTTTTGTCTTGGCGTATGAAATTGGCAGACGAAACAACAAAGTTGGTGTTAATTACGTCAGATGTGATCCCAGGTGGCGAACGAAGTACGTCTACCACAAAGAGGAAGATGATTGAAAAGTTGAAAGACTCACAAGCACCCCCCCCCCTCCCCCACTTTCCAAAAAAAAAAAAGTGGAGACTTTCTTACCGTGAACAGAAATAGATTTCAAGAGCAATCAAGTGTCTCATTTGAAACCGATACATATAGGGAGATAAAGGGTACAGCAAGTACCTCTGCCCACTATGGGAGGTCGGGAGCCCCACCCAGTAAAAAGACAAAAGCAAGTTGGAAAACAGATATAGAAGACTCAGAAAGTGCCTCACTGGCCACAATGGGAAGACAAAAGACTACACTCAGAAATAACAATAGGAATAAAATGTTTAAAAAAACAACAGAAATACACTGTATAAAAATAAAATTGAAGACACTGATTGGGAAATGACTTTTATTATCGTTATCAAGATGAGGTGGCAACATGTCATGACAAAGTTTGACATCATCATCAACATGGTTAGAATTCATTATTCATCATCATTGTTTAAAAAAAATATTAATGATTAAAAAGCACACATGAATACACGTTTCAATGTTAACACATAATTTATCATCACCACCATTATCGTTAATTGAATCATTCTTATATAATAATTATTTAATTATCAGTCAAAGACATCTAAAAATAGAACAACGGTAGTCCAGCACCACAAAAGGATAACAATACAAACACATGAGAGAAAAAAAAATGTAATTAAATTCTAATCGATCACAATTCATATTCAATCAATGATGTTACATTACATTACATTACATTACATTACATTACACATGCAACATACCTGAATCGGAATATTGAGGGGGGAAAAAAAATATTCCATGTAAATATAAAAATCTGTTTTGTGTGTATGAAACTTGAAACAGTACTAGACAAAAACAAAAGAACAATACAAGAAAATTCTGCCTTTCTCAGTGCTATAATCCAACCTTAGGCCTAACTACAAAAAAATCAGCCTGTCCTGATTGAGGACTGAACCGCAGACCTCCTAATTACCGCCTCAATTACCGATAATCAGGAAGTCTGAGGCTCGATCCACAGTCCACAGTTTTTTCTTGTAGTTTTCTTTCAGCTTTGTTTAGCACTGTTTCAAGGACATCGTATTACAGTGCCTGCTCCCTAATTTGTCATGTAAACATAAGTGTGACACGTCTGATGGTGAACAAAAGAATTTATCAACCTCATTATTATAATTATTATTAATGACATCATTTCGTAGATCTGTGTTAATTATAAATTATAGAAACCCATCACGGAATACATGACAATTTATTCGTCCTTTCAATCAAATCATTGTCTACATCCAGGCGCACAAGAACTTTCAAAATGTTTGTTGAGCTTATGATAAATATTAAATAGCGATTTAAAAAAATAAATAATCTAACGTGCTTGAAAATAATAAACCTTTTCACTTATACTTATATCCAAATCTTCTTAAACAATCATTTGATTTTAATTTCACGGCTTAACCTATATTAATGCTCATGCCACAATGCCATTTTTCTTAATTATTTAAATTCAAAACAAAGCTTTACGTATATGTGAAAACAGGAAAGAAAATACAAAAACAAAAATTGTTTAACTTTTAAGACGAGGATATACCAAAAAGGACTTTAGTCGAAGCATTTGGCTCTTATACATGACATCAATGTAAATTGAAAGCTCAAGAAAATGCGTACATAATATTTTCTTGATATATTAAATTTTATCTTCATCAATAGTTGAATTAAAAAAAAAAAAAAAAAAAAACAAATTGTAAATGCTTTGAAATGGAAGACAACAGCCTCGTCTAAGATGTATTTATATCACTATCCAGGAATAGACCAACTGGCTAAGTGCTGTGAAACAGAAGGCATCAGATGTAGGACAAACCATGCGACATGAAGCAGTTTCTCTTTTTATTGGTGAAGCGTAGCAAAAAAAAACTTTCTCTAGGTACCCCGAAAGTATACCTTTATACTTTATTGAAACAAAAAATATACTGAGTGAACAAAACCACTCCCATGTAGCAAATATTCAGTATCAAAATGGAACCTTGAGATTATATGAATGAATCCTTCATTTTATCGTTTCATGACTTATTTATATGTTAAATAAAATACATATCTGACACCTCAAGTGGTAATACGTCGCTGGGAATCTAGACAGGGGAAAATTGAATTTGTCTTCTAAAATAGAAAACTAGGGTTATATTCGATGCAATACTGGGGAGATTGAATACAAATGTCTTGAGCTGCAGAACGCTCAAAGTTCGAATTTCTGGTTAATTGAATTCTGAATTTCCTTTCTGACGCCTGCCTCATCCCGACACGATACCAGATTGAGGCAATGACCCATCGTATGAGTTACATATCATAAAAAACAATTCCTCTCCTCCACCCCGTACTCTCTATATACCGTCAGATGGGGGAACTTTGCCTCTGTGAATATGGAGCATTTTGGGTGATCTCAGTTTTGTCATAGCTATTTTTACGGTTAAAAGACTTGACTTTTTATCAAAGGAAAGAAATAATGACCACAAAACTAAATGTACTCTAAATAGTCCAAAAATAAAGAGGCAAAGTTACCCAAGTGGACGGTATTGGACAGATTTACATCGCTATATAATGTCTCTGAGCTATAGTTCATTTAAACAACATCCACTGTTCTTCAAGAAATCTAAAAAACAAAAAACAAACCAAAACAACAAAAAAACAAAACAAAGCAAGCTAACAAGCATAAACAACTTGAGCCGCAAATATCAAATGTAATTCATTTGCAAATGTGATAATTTAATGGCCTCTACGATAATGATAGCATGGACAATTGATAATATACATTATAATGAGCTTTAATTAAAATTACAATACAAAAGCTTCTCACTCTCTTTTTTTTTTTTACTTTTGTCATTCAAAATAAATTACAGCTTCTGCACATGTAACACTCCCCCCCCTCCCCTGAAAAAAACGAACAAAACTTTATTCACAAAGTGGAAACGGAGTGTAAGATCACTTAAAGAAAATATGCACTGGGTTTAAGAGAAACGTGAGATGGACAGGAAAGCACTAAATTATGATTTAATGCTTTGAGATACAACATCTATAAATGCCATTTCCTGTTCAACATTAAAATTTTGTAATTGTGCATTGTAAACAGCCATACTTTGTATCATTATCATAAAGTATGCTTATTAAAAATTACCATTAATAGTAATGATAATAATAATAATAATAATGAAAAATAATAATAATAATAATAAATAATAATAATAATAATATATAATAATAATAATAATAATAATAATAATAATAATTATAGTGATGATAAAAATAATTTAAAAAAAAAAAAAAAAAATAATAATAATAATAATAATAATAATAATAATAATAATAATAATAATAATAATTATATAATAAATAATAATAATACATTAATAATAATTAAAATAATAATAACAATATAATAATAATAATAATAATAATAATAATAATAATAATAATAATAATAATAATAATAATATAATAATAATAATATTTATGTATCAACATATGGCAAGACATATTTCAACTATTATCACTGGCCCGAACTGTTAAATGGTGAAGGACATGGAAAAAACAAAACAACAAAAGCTCAAGAATTTCTTTGTGGAAATCAATAACCGGACGGCCAATAAAATAACTGGAGTTGACTGCCAGTGTGCTATTTCTGTACATGCTATTCCACTACAGGAATATATAGAAGGAAAGAAATTCTGCATAAATTTCTGCCTGAATATCCCTAGTATAATAATATCAAAATAAATAAGCAAGACTCTAATACGGACTATCAATGAGGATTTAAGTTCACAATGATGAGAATCAAGGATGTCCTTTGCCGAAAACAAACCAAAAAACCCCCAAAAAAGCAAATGATAACCTTTCGCACAAACTTTCTTTATCAAAAAGAAATCATTAAAAAAAAAAAGGATAAATATCCATCTAGCTCCCCTTTCACGTCTTTAAACAGCTTATAATTTCATCATTCAAAAAACAATTCCAAGTCCCTAGCAAAAAAAAAAACCCCAAAAAACAAGACAACCCCCCCCCCCCCCACCCCAAAAAAACAAAAAGACAAAAAAATGAAAGTTGGAAGATTTCACAAAGCTGGTTTTCCGGCTTTATCCAGAAATAGGACATCCCTGGTAAAATGAACAGTTATGAAATATAAACATTTGTAACCTACATCATCTATCTGCTATGTCGGGGTAAACGAGATCTTGAACATTAAATTCCTCAATACAACATGGGTAGGAGTTTTTTTTTTATCATTCAAATATTGAAATCTTCAATTTCTGGCTCATCCCGGCAAAATTACCAGATTGACTTCGCATGTCACATTATATTGACAATCACGACAATGACAGTGCCAAATCAACAACCCCTACACCATATATATATATTCATATATATATGAAATGGCCATGCAATGATATTAATAAATAAATAAATAAATAAATTTGATTTGAAAAACGAAAATAAACACTTAAAAATCCCTTCCCCTGAAAAGAAAGAAAAAAAAAGACTTAATACAAATTATACGAATTAATACACAACAAAGAATAGAAATAAAACCAAAACAAACTATGGAAACAGGGGAAAAGGACAACCCTAACTCTCTCCCACCCCCCCAAAAAAAAAAACAAAACAAACCCCAAAACAACAAAAAACAAACCCCATCATCAATTATAATGCTTCAACTCCATATAATACAAAAAGCACTTTTCTTCTTAACAGCACAATATTATTTCTCAGGGTTTTAATACACATTTCTGTTTACTTTACACAACAAAAATTGCCTACAGAAAATAAAGATTCAGAACAAACAAAAAAAAGAAGAAAAAAGAAAAGAAAATCGAAAGCACAACCATAACTATAATGTAATATAATCATTCAAATGAAATGTGTAGTTAGTATCATCAATTTAATATAAAATTAGCTACGACATATAAAATTTAAGAAGACATCAATCAACAATTTGCAATGATCATGGACATAATACATAATATCACAAGTGACAGTAGATGTTTTTTTTTTAACAGTTAACTGTCTTACTCTGGAAAGACACGTATTTAAAAATTTGGTCAGAAAACTTGTCCTTTTAAATATCGATCGATTTAAATGACGCTCATCTGAGAGAGGGAGAGAGAGAGAGTCATTAAAATCAATCGATATTTAAAGGACGAGTATTCTGGTCAAATTTTTAACTACAGTCTTTCCCCAATATGGCAGTTAACTGGTTAAGGAATAATTACAATGACATCAATTTAACTTTTAATCATCATTATAATCATCAGGCACATTTTTTTTCTCTCTTCTTTCTTTTTCTTTGTATATTTCTTTCTTTCTTTTTTTGTTTTGTTTTGTTTTAAATACCCTTCACAATTATCTATTAGTAGACACATATCTTACATAGCGGTGAGGAAATGAAGGAGAAATGCATTACTATGAAGTTGTAGCAATAGTAGCAAAAAGCAATGGACATTGTAACAGTTGTGATAAGAGCAGTTTAGTCGTTTTTTAAGGTTATTATACATTACTTAAAAACAAACTAGAGAAAGAGCTGTATCACTCGGGCCACTGACGCATTGAAAAACAAAAACAAACTTGAGAGCTTTGATATAGAGCAATATCCACTTTAATCTAAGTCACTTTACATGGAGTTCAAAGCCAACAGCAAAACTTCTGACATCTATGACAAGAATCGACGTCAGTTAGGCGCTATCAAAACTATTTTGACAGAGACAACGCTGTTACCCGGCAAGTATTCATTTTACACCTAAATGCAGTGGAGAAAATGTGAGTGAACAGCCTTTTTCAAGAACTCGAAGTTTGCAATGGCCAGAAACAGGACTTGAACCTGGAACATACCAGTCCTAAGGAGAGTATGATACCACAAGATCGCGAAGCTGATAAAGAAAAATAAGACAGACGAGTACAAGGCAAAAAAACAAAACAAAAAACAGAAATAAAAGATCCCACTGGCAATCTAACCAGAGGCCACCAAAGTCTCACACAGACACTGGCATAGGATCCACGTCAAAAGGGATAAAATCAGATGTCTCCAATCACACCCAGTCATGGAGATTATTTACAAGGAAAAAAATATATTAATCTCTCATAGAAAAAGACATTTGCTCACATCTGACTGCCTCCCAGATGGCAAAAGACCCCAGCTAGGTCATGGACATAAACAAGTCCTTACAATCCAGGAGAAGGATAAAATTAAAAGCCATTTAAATATTATAAGTAGCCGTAATGCTAATAATAATATTAGTAGAAGTAGAGTAGTAGTAGTAGTAGTAGTAGTAGTAGTAGTAGTAGTAGTAGTAGTAGTTAGTTGTAATTATGGTAGTCTTATTGTTGACGTTTTTGTCATTGTTGCAGGCTGAAGTAGTAATGAAAGATGTAATCATTTAACTGTGTTTGGAGAAATAATAAATAGTGTTTTGGAAAAAAAAAATGATCAAAAAAAAAAAAATAATAATAATCTGAAATGAAAAGATCAATGCACACAGTTCATCAAAACTAAACACAAGCAATTGACCACTGACTCACATCCGACACTCATTCAACATCACCAAAAATCTTGGCTGTATACAACGTTGCTTTGGTTCCGTATAGTGTGATACTATTGCATACCTCCTAATATATGCAAATATAAAACTTTCATAAAACAAAGAAATATGATCAACAACGAGCATTGCGATTCTATGAAATAATTTAGACGCGTGTCGAATGAACGACAAATGAATATGTGACCCATCATCTCAAGTCAGAGTTAACCAAACACCTCCTCTCAAGTCTCATGTATTTGACGATAAATTCAATATTTAGTTTCAAAGTCAAGTAGACATAATACAATTTGGAGATCGTGGGTCACAAACAGGAAAACTTGCAAGAAAATAATAGAAAAATATATTTGTAAACACTCTAAAAGATTTGAATAAGACTAGACTAGTAACAAAATAAAGAGAATTTTTTAAATTTAAAATAAATTTAATTCTAGCACTCATCAAATATTTTAAAGGGGAAGAATTTAAAAACTAAGATGTCAATAATATTTCAAACAATCAGATTTTTCCAACAGAACTGGGTGGAAAATTTGTGTACACATTGACAGTCACTCGTTAAATTTGGCTTATCTGTAACCAAAATAGAATTATTTTATGAGAGAGAATATAAGATCATAGTTTAGGGGGAAGAAGGGAGGGAAATCTTGGGAACTTATCTTCCAGACTAACACGGAACACTGAAAAAGAACCATAAAAACCCCCAACAAAATGCACTCTGGGCCTTTTCAGAACTCTGTACAGATATGCATTAATCTTTACATGCATTATCTTACCTTAACCCAATATTAGATATATACAGTTTTCACCAAGACAGCAACAAATGGGATTAGACTCCAGTTTTGTTAGAAAACCTCATCGTAATCCTGTTTCTATTATTTTGGTGAAAAGGTCAGGTTTGTAGTTATAATTTGATTCTTCTTTTTCTTCTCGTTCACGTTTAATGTCTGTGATGACATCTCATTTATTAAGCGTACTGCATTTGTATATCCCACTTCCTTGTGTGTACCCATGCCATTCAAATTGACTCATTCCATGTTTTGCGAGATAATCTGATTAATAAAGGGTGAGAGATTTAGTCGCTCTTCTCTTTTTAAAACTAAAATAAATAGTTCACTAACTGTATAATGATAAGTAATGATTTATTGGAGGGAACAATCTATATATACAAAATAATATGAAATACTAGGAGAATCTAGTACAGTAGGAAAACCTCTTTCCTCTGCTAAATATTTATAAATGTTATTTTGTCACTCTTTTCAATACATACAGGATCATTCAAAATGAAACACCTTAATTAACAATCCATTTGATGTTAGATCATAGGATAAGGATCTGAACAAGTGTGTATGAAAGGTGCCAAACAAAGCAAGAAAGAAAAATAGAAGAAAAAAATTTTTCCCCCAAAAATCTGTCGAGGTCGACTGATTTTTTGGGATGGTTTTTTTTTTTTCTTGTAATATTCTTTCCTGATTTGGCACCTTTCATGAACATTTGTTCAGATCTTTATCTTGGTCCAGTGTCTGCTCCTTAATTTCTTAATTTGACTATAGGATAAAAATCCTGACAGCTCCATAATCAGAGGGGCAAAAAATAATTCTAACCCTGTATTTCATCAAAACACAGCATTTTGCACAAGGTATCATGACAACATAAAATGAAGTGAGTTGCAAAGGGCCAGGACTCACTTTTCTGAATTATCATAACCATCCTTATTTATTTACGGATCATTGACACAACTGATGGGAAAGCACAAGGCGTTACTTTGATAAATGTATTAGAAGCATGGGAATTGTCATGTCAATATCCGGGTATGGGAAAACAAATTGCTGTCTTTAACCGTACTTTTTTTCCCTTCTGTTGTTTTTCTTCCATCCATCACCTGTCATTCTGCTCTACTCTTTCCTGTGTGTGTGAGAACGGAATTTTACCTACAACTTTTACCCAAGGCTTATGCAACTGATCGATGTAAAGCCCTTTGAGCCCATTGGGATAAGGCCCTATAAAAATGCTCTTATTGATCATTATTATTCCATATTTTCTGAGGACAAAGCCTTTAAAATTAACTTGTCTTTGTCCACATTTACGAATTATATTTGAGATATATTACTATTTACTACAACAAAGAAAAAAAAAATCATCAAAAGAGGACTCCTAAGTATATCAATGAATATGAGTGCATACACACCTCCCTCCCAACCAACCCTATCTTTCTCTGAGCATATTATTACATAATTATCACGAGTTTTGTTTTAAACTATGGATTGAATGTGCTGTCAATGAATGGAGAAATAAAATTCTTAACATAAATAGTGTGTATTGTCTCTGATAATGCTAATGCTAAATCATTTGGCCTTTCCTTGAAGGAATTGAAGATACTCGTAGTACGACATGCTACTCTCTGTCCTGTCCTCCAACATGTGATGGAAAAACAAGAATCTGTATTTGCTGTCATCTCTGTGAAAAAATAGAAAGAGAGAGAAAATAAAGGTAGTGAAAATTTCAGTCTTTTCAAGTAGCTTCTATTTCAGTTAATAACATCAATTTCAATTTCATTGATTTTATAGCACTGGAAACTCCATTTTGTAAAAAAAAAAAAAATAAATAAATAAAAAAAAAAAAAAAGAAAGAAAGAAAGAAAGAAAAAGAAAAGAAAAAAAGAGAGATGTCCCAACAACGCTATAAAAAACAACAACAAAAAACAAGAAAAATGACTGATGTAGCCACTGGCATCAAACATAAAATCTGTGCTTTCTTTGAAATTTACAATTATTTTTCACCAGTTTTTCTCTAAAAATATTTGGTTTAAAAATTCGAATGGGAAAATCATAATTTTGCATAATTTGTCTTTGAAAAAATCTGTAGCACAAGCCTGTGCCAAAAGCAGACCTATTAAAAAGGAAAATTTAGTTCCTCAGAACCTATATTCAGGAGTTAGAGGCATTTTTTGATAATGCTGAGGGCAAATTACTTATTTATAAAGCTATTTAAAGTGGATTTTTCTTTCTTTTTCCATTGGAATCTACGAATTTTTTGAAATTTCAAGTAGCTAACTTGGCAAAAGGTTGTTTTTGTCACATTCCACACAAAAATTAATCAATATCAGACCTGCCAACTTGAAAATGGAAAAATTCGTAGTTTTCAGGGGTGATAACACAGTAGACATTATAATTACTTTAAAAAACGACCAATTTGTGTTTTATACATATAAGTAATGCTTTAAACTCGTTTATATACTAACTCTGGTCACAAAACTTTGTTTCAAGAAGTGTATTGAATTAAAGACCTATATATAATTGCAATCAGGACCAGAAGATTAAGAGTAGTAGGCAGGTCTGCAATATCAAAAAAAAAATATTTAGAAAAACTGTGAAAAAAAATCTGTTTCTTTGGTTTCTCTGGGCTTCAAAATGAAAAAAAAAGAAAAAAATCCAAATCAGATACCAATGAGGGGGTCCCGATAGCTCAGTTGGTAGAGCACTCACTTCACATGCAAAGGGACTAAGACCAATCCCAGGTGTAGTCGAGATTTTTTATTGACCCCCCTGTCCACTCAGCAGTGAATGGGTAACTGAATCTGTTAAATTTGGTAGACTAGTGTCCTATCCTAAGGATAGCAAGCGATTGCTATTGACCGTTTCACGCTATAGAAACCGGGCTAAACTCCGGCTTGGCTCTGAAGGACTACAGATACCAATGACATCTATCTAAATGGCAGCTCTGGTTTCATGAACTCCTTACCTTATAACCATAAAGGTAACCCCATGAGGCCTTGAATCCATCAAATAGTTTACAAAACTTCTAATTCCTTCTGATGTTGGATTCTCAAGCTCTGGCAAATCCGTCTGGTTGAGAAAAGAATAAGTTAAATGTGTTTTTTATAAAACTTATAGACTTATAGTTTGTTTGTTTTTAAAGGACTAATTGGAGCTAAAAAAAAATGTACGGATCCCCTGACTTTTCGAGGTTGTTGGTGGGTCTGCCAAAGTCTTTGATGTTTCACTATCCTCCCCACTCCTACTCCATTAAAAGAATAAAATATGAAAATTTATAAATATAGCTCATCTTCATGGATTTACCATGCTCAATGCATTGAACAATGTTTCATTTATTCCCCCAGCAGGCCATATAGAACCAAATTTCCGTTCCATACAGTAACAATTGCCTGCTAGGCACCTTTTTTTTTGTACTCAAATGTTTGCAATATTCAATCTAATTCATATATATTCAATATTATTGCACTTACAATGCTTGTAGCTAGGTACTTAAAAATAAATAAATAATAAAAAATTCAATGTTTATAAATATCAAAACAAATCCTAGATGAAAATTCAAATATAAAAATAAACCATGAACTGACCATGTTATCTGGAATGGACATGAAGTTTGGTTTGTCAAACAGATCCTGACACATCTGATCCCCGACTCCACTGCCGACCAGCATGTACATGGCGTGACCCGCGTCCATCAGGAACAGACCAGTCCTGTCAATGTTGGCCGATGATAACTGAAGGTAAGGAGCTGATGGAATTTCTTCCTTGCCTCTCTTGATAGGTTTCTAGATGGGACACCAGAAAGCAGATAGTGAGAGAGAGGTGGGATGGGAGAAGAAATATCAAACAATCAATAAATAAGTCAAACATGATCATTTAGCTCCAATTTTCTTGGTATATCTATCATATATATCAATAAGGAGAAGGAATTCTTAAATACAGTAAAATTACTTTAAACCGAAAGAAGCTAAACCGAAAAATACCTTAAACCGCAAAGAATTTAATAAATTGTACTAGTTTCTTCATTATCTTTGTACTAATTCTTACGATGAACCGAAATACTTCTAAGAAGGACTTTCTTTAAACCGAAACAATTTGAGACCACCTTCCTTTATTCTCTCTCAATTTTTCTTCAAAAATTGAGGAAGGTGGCCACACGTAATAATGCCCGGCGATATTAAACAAAGAGCGTAAGTATAAGATGAGGGTGATGGGTGGGGTGTAGGCAAAATCTGCACTTGGGCTCGGCCAACACCACAATCGCACAGACTGGAAAAGGAAGACAGCGGGTGACTGGCAGGTGAAAAATGAGGAAAGAGGAGGAGTTGGGGTGTAGAATCACGCAAGCGAGATGTTCTCGCTCGTGTGTTGATGCTTTGGAACTGACTGGATTTTAAACATGAGAATAAGGAAGGGAGGGGGGGGGGGGGGGGGGGTTAGACAACTTACCATTGACATGCCATTTCATTTCCACTTTGTTTAAGTGTGTGTGTGTGTGTGTGTGGGGGGGGGGGGGGGTTCTATGAAATTAGGCCTTTGAACCTAATGGCTTTTCAACAAAAGAGAGATGCCTAGTAGTAGTAGACAGCTTAGCATTGACACGCCTTTTCATTTCCATTTCACTTCACCTCTGAGTTGCTGCGCGTCATTCAATATCAATTATCGCACAAGAACTTTCGATCTTATTAGAGCTTTGCATTTTACTAAAAGATGTCTAAAAGAAAGCACTGTGCTTACACGTTGGAGTTTAAAATTAAAATACTATGTGAAGTCGATGAAAAAAAAGTTGATCAAGACAGAGGTATGTAAAAAACACGGCATCCCAAACTCAACTCTTTCAACAATTTTGAATTGAAAACGAAAACCCCCAAAAATATTTTTAAAACACACACAAAAAAAAATTAAAAATTAATGGTTACGAAGACGGCATTTATTCAACAACTCCATTTAATGGGAAACCCATGATACGATTAAATGAGCAAATTCCTTAAAAAGTTACTACCATTGAAAAACATTGCAAAACGGGAACTTGCTTTAAACCAAAATGTCTTTAAACCGAAATGGTTTAGAAGGTCCCCAAAATTTCGGTTTAAAGTAATTCTACTGTAATATTTTTTTAAACAATTAAAAACAAACAACAAAATAATATTTTAAAATAAAAACTAAAAAACTAAAAAAAAAAACCCCAAAAAACAAAAGTGAGCTTTTATACAGCACAACATCCTTGAAATGTGCTCAGAGCCCTTTCCTTTATAGACATTCTAAAGTCTTGTGCAACATATAACATGTAGGATAAGATAGTGTACCTATTAGATGTCATAATAACAACAACAATAATAATAATAATAATAATAATAATAATAATAATAATAATAATAATAATAATAATAATAATAATAAATGACATTTGTATAGCGTTTTACCCTGATTACAACCAAAATATTTTTTTTTTTTAAACCCCCCAAAAACATAGCAATTTCAATTATTTACATAGAGAACAGACTACACATCTACAACACGATGTAACATTTTGTACATGGTTACAGAGCCTTGAACAATGCTGTTACCAACCATGTACTAAACTATTGTAATGCATCTCTGAGCACTATTTGTGGACATTACTATATCAAATAATAGCGATAATAAAAAGATAAAAATAATTTTACACCAAAGTAGCTGGAATGATGTGAGTGACAAGCCTTTTTCAAAGACTCAGATTTGTTCTTCCTAGTACCCACATGTCATACCGCTTGACCACAAAGCCTTACAAAGGAGACACCAAAGTGGAAGCTCTTAAACTGCTGAATACAAACTAAAGAGATTATTTTGTTTGTTCACTGCTAAACATGTTCTCCTTTTTTTCCAAAAACTTGCACCATATAGATAGTGGATTATTGTAATTCAGTGAATTCATCTTTAAACTTGAGCTTTTATAAACTTGAGCGTTTATATAACGCAATATCCACTAAATGTGCTCAAAGCGCTTTACAAAGGGTCCCTGACCAACAGCAACACGCAACATGTAGAACGAGACATGACGCCAGTTAGGCGATAATACAATTTTTCAGACAGAGACAACGCTGTTGACGGCTGGGTACTCATTTTACACCTGAGTATGGTGAGAGAATGTGAGTAAAGAGTCTTTTCAAGGACTCAACTTTGCGCTGAGCAGAGCTCGAACCCAGGAGCTTCCGATCCGAAAGCGAGTGTCATACAACTAGACAACATAGCCGCACTTTGAAATAAATCATTGATTTTTAAAAATGGTCATCAGCCTAATACTGATGAAAATCCTCACATCAAATAGAAAAAAAAAAAACAAACAAAAAACCCCCACAAATTTGGAAGTTACCTCAGTATTGAGTCTGTGCAGAGGATAAAGATGAGGGTACAATGTCTGAATCAGGTAACACAGCGGCTGAACTTTGAACTCTTGCATGGCAAACACCCTTTGGTCTAGCTTGGTACTACTTGATAGGCCAAAAGCCGTCTGTTGTGCAGGAAAGAAAAGAATAAAGGGGCAAAACGATTAGCCTCAAGACTAAAATACATCATATTCTTATAAATCATTTGAAAAATGAGCCAATCAAACTATTCAGAAATAATTTATAACAGAAAAATATAAATATAGCACTCCAGCAAAACTGAGCAAAAAGAAGAAAAAAAAAAGGTGGGTCAAATGATAACCACCAAGACTAAAAAAAACCCCAAGACTAATTACCTACTGTTAGGAGACTACAAAATGATGCAATATTCGTATTTTTCTTTTTTTTAAAGTGCTGAGATGGGATACACTCTATCATAAAGCATTTTCCACTGGATCAGCTAGCCAACTACACTGCTGGGTGGACAGGAGATCAGAAATAAACAGCCCTTGGCTGCAACCAGGACCCATTCTGGTACCTTTGCTAGTAAGATGAGCATTCCACCACAGACTTATTTGGATCCAAAGTGATTCCCCCATCACCTTCCCTCCAATTAAATGACAAAAGAAGTTAAGATCTACTCTAATTGTATAACATTTTAACTGACCACAGAACACCCCCCCCCCCCCCCCCCCCTTAAGAAAAAAAAAAACCCCACCAAAATCATGAACTTTACTTACACTTTTCATTAAGGCTAAAATAAACATAGGTAACAGTCGTAGAGAGTGAGGAGCAATGAGTTGTCCCCCTTTGTCGGAGCCCCGTACACTCTGAGCATAGGCTGACAGTGCGTCCATTACTGCATTGATCATTGCATCCCGAGCATCACTTATTGAAGAATTTATAGACCTGTCAACAGCTGAAAAAAGAATAAAAGTTAAGACTTCATTGGAAGTTGATAAGATATTAAAAATGTTTATTTATTTATTTATATTTTTTTACTATTTAGGCCGTTGGCCAATCGCCATAACATATAACATCTCTGAACAAATATTTCTAACAATTACAATAATAAAGGGATAACATGCTTTTCGTTATCGTTTATAGCTTAAAAAAACAAGCAATAATAATAATAATAATAACAATAATAATAATAATAATAATAATAATAATAATAATAATAATAATAATAATAAAAGATTATGAAGATATCTATTACTGACATTAACCATGAAAACAAATATAAATCTAAAAACAACAAACATCAATCATCTTGCAAAGACAATTATATTATTTTAAGCAGTGCCTTTTATAATTTTAGCCGTGTTGTTATAGTCAAAATAAAAAGTACATACCCATTTTGGACAACAGACAAGTAATAGCCTGCTGATCGGCTCTAACGAAGACCTCATTCAACTGGCTGGTGACAGGGACACATAGAGTGTGAACACGTATTCTGCGCTCTCCTGAAGAAAAAGAAGAATTATTTTTATGCGATATCATACTGTGATCAAACCAACACAAAACACTGGGTTTTTCAAATGTATCTAAGTTTGTATTACCCAAAATTACATCACGACACAAAACAAAGATCTCGCTAAGCAAATACAGCCATGAGCTTCTATATCGTGCAATATCCATCAATACAATAGCTTTTACTTTTGACACATCTTATGCTGAAAAGATAACATCCCAGCCCAAACTGCAATGACAGAATATTTCCTTCATGGCAATAAATATGTAGGGAGACCAACAACATCAACAGTAACTACCATGAACCAGGATCTCTCTACATATCAGAAATTTCTGGATTCAGATGAGGCAGAATTAATCCCTGAAGAACTAAGAAATATTGCAATGACCTCCGTACTAAAGTCACAACAAGATCTTGACAGCCTCAAAACTCTGGCCCAGGACCGTGACCAATGGAACAATTAACAACATGGATAGAGCAGTCATACTCATCGACTCTGAATGTGTCACTGAATCACACAATTCTCAGCAAGCGTCCTTTGGACTGCGAGGCTTACTACTGCTACTTTACTTTGACCAGACTTACCTTTGCTAGAAGTGTAGAGAAGGGCTGCTTGGAAGCTTATACTACTGGCGTCATTCAGATTGTCCTCAATGGACATCTGCATCCCAAATCCAGCATCAGGGTTGATGTTGGGAAGAGAGAGTAAATCCGTCGACCGGACAAAGAAGTTACCATGGAACGTGTGAATACTTAAACCTGGGAAGATGAAACAACAAGAATATTTTATTAGCAATACCAAGTTCATTAACCAATTAAAGGATTAAATACTTGTAAGAAATATGAATCGACAATTCATCTTTAAAAACAGATGATGGCCTTTAATTGGACAAATCAGACTAACCGGGTTTGTAAATAATTGAAAGAGTGTCATTGCTTTTTAATGATATAATATAACAAATAAATAAACTTCTTCTTCTTCTTCGTTCCTCTGATGGACATCTATGGCTGCAGTCCGATATTTGCTATGAAGTCTGTGGTCCGCTTTAGGTCCTCAGCCTCACCATAGAGCTTTGTGTTGAGTGTTGTAGGGGTGACCCAGTGGTTCGAACGTTGCACGTTGTATAATGGGCAATCCATAAGCACATGTAAAGTGGTTTCATGGTCGGTTCCACATGGGCAATAAGGGGTTGTTCCAATACCTAGCTTTGTAAACATATGTCCTCTTAGTCTATTGTGTCCTGTTCGGAGGCGGAATAGAGTGACTTGGCTACTTCGCTGAATGGCATGGATTGGATCCATACACAATCTACACAACAAGCAGGATCCAAATAAATAAACATAATTCATTCATAAGGAAATTGCTTTTACAAACATAAATAAAACAAATGATCATAAATTCTATTTTGTAAAATCTAACCAAAAAAAAAAAAAAAAAGAAGCAATACTAAATCTTAATCCACTCACCTCTCGAGCATCTTATTCTCATGACGGCTTCAAATCCAATCTTCCTCGTCAAGTACCGTCTCAAGTCCGTTTCGAACTTGTCCATCAACTCCACATTTCTCACAGAGTGAAGGGATGGGAAGAAATACACACAACCTGCCGAATACTTGGATATACAAGCTGAAAAACAAGATGGAAATTTTAAAAAAATAATTAAATCAAGTTTTAAAGTTCTAGAAACTATTAATCAACCAACCCTAGCCCTCTACCTCTGTCCTATCCCCTCTCCCTGGAGCAGAAATTTTCAACTGGGTGTATTCCACACCCCAGGGTGTACCACTTTCAGACTTGCCAACCAACCTGAACCATTTGAAATGATTTATCATATTTTTCCCAATAACTATGGGTGTTTTCTCTTATTTTTTCAACAAAAAAAACACACAAAAAATTTTCATGTGCAAGCATCCATACTATCAAAATTTAACATTCACTGAATTTATGGAGACTTATCCGGGTAGGAAAATCCTGCAATTCCAATGACAATCATCTGTTTGGTCCCTGAGATTTTCATTTAGGAAGAGACGATATTTTATGATTGTCGAAAGGTTCTAATTTTATCATCCACCCCCCCCCCCTTTTTTTTTTAAATTACAAACTCTGACCATACAGATATAGAGGGATAGACGGCTCAGCAAGTGACCTCCTGCCCACCATGAAAGGTCAAAGAACCCCACCCAGCAGTCAGTGTGACAGAGATTAGATATTGACGAATCAAATAAGATCTTACAAAGGGTGGCCATGTCTGCATATTGCCCACTCATCAGGAAAAGATCTACAGCCACTTGCTGGGCAGAAAAGTCCAAGGACAATTTCTTGTAAAAGTCTGTAGCTGGTCCAATGTTAGCAACATTCTGGAAAAAAAAAAATAAAATAAAAAAAAAAAGAAGGAAAAATAAGCGATTTTTAGATTTGTTTTGACATCAAGCCAATTTGAAATTAGAGATCTTTGAAAGCTTATTATATACTTGAGATCTAAATGTTTTAAAATCCAGTTATTATCCACTTGTGTACTTTTTTCAGTTGGTGGATTATACTTGAAGCAGAGAAAGAAAGAAAAAAAAAACCAAAAACAGAGAGAGAGAGAGAGAGAGAGAGAGAGAGAGAGAGAGAGAGAGAGAGAGACGCACAATAGAGAGCTACGACAATAAGGAACCACCACACAATTATCATGCGCTGATGACAAAAGCGTCTGAAAATAAGAAGAAGACAAATAACATTCTAAGTGAAGGGCATAAACCTTGGCAATTCTTACCTTTCCAGACGCAGCACTTTCCCTATTCTCCAATGCTCCGACACCAACTGTTGGAAGGCAAGTTTGCATGACAGTCACTCGGCCACCGGTTGGACCCTGTTGAAAAAGTAAATATCATCAGACCATAATAACGATAAAATATACAATAAAAATAAAAATTATAATAAATAAAAGAGAGATAAAGTGACAACATAATTCATGAAATCTCAACCCTGGAAACCAACAATACCTTCATTATGCAACTCAAAACACACACAAAAAAAGGAAGGACCCCCCCCCCCCCCCCACCCAAAAAAAAAAAGCGAAACAAATCAAACAAAAAAATTATAGAAATGAAATCTAAAAGCATTTAAAACCCTAATAAGGATCCTCCTGAATACCAACTAGAAAAATAACACGACTATTTCTTAAGCTGAAAATGTCATGTGCAGTTTCCACTTCCGTGCTTTTATGCTATCAGGGCGCTGAAAATGTCGTGCAGTTTCCACTTCCATGTTTTTATGCTATTAGGGACTAGTTGCCAGCATTCAATTTTTAAAAAGTTTATCATGTGGAGAATTATTATAATATCTGGTAACCATATGTCATGAATTTATAAAATTATGACAACTGGGATGCAGACATGACTTGTATCATTTTATTTTCCAACCAGAGTTGTCTTCGGGATTGAAAAAAATTTCCACAACTTACCATTAATTTGTGTGCTGCTTGCAAGGCAGGACCTAGAGCACTGCCCGTTTCCAGGTTGCCTTTGAAAAGATTTGGGAGCTGGTTGAGCAAGTCTATGACGAGATCTTTGCTTTCATGAAGGTTGACTAGAAGGTTGTCCGGACAGGGTAGAAGAGGATCTGACAAAAACAAAAAAAAATTAATAAAAATGTTAAAATCTTTTTAAGAAGTCTAGGATATCCAAATGTCATTGGCAGAAATGTAGCTCAAACAATTTTTTTGTCATTAAGCATAGCAAAAGCTAAACATTTGGAAAAAAAGTGTGTATGAAACAGTGCCACACAAAGCAAGAAAGGAAAAAAAAATTTTTAATAACAAAAATTCCTCCAAAATCAGTCTTCGTCAACTGGGAATCGAACTTCAGACCAGGAATTCTTTACAAGAGCTATTGTAACAATTGTTCCTTGTGGAATATGGTTAATTTTTTTTTGGCAAGACAGAAATATAAGTAGTAGAATCAGAAAGTATCAGGATTGACCAGGTAAGACTATAACTAACATTATATCCTAGATTTCTTATCATCTGATAATACATCAATCTAAAACATAAACTTCTGAAAACAACCAAGGAAATCATGCATTATTAGTAATGAAGAAAATATTATTATTGTATTTTTGTTTTGCTTTTTGTTATTGGCTGAAGAAGGGGTTTGAGCCTGAAACATTCTGTGTTTGGTATTCTGTTCTGTTTCGAAGCTGTTATATTCATTTTTATTCATTACTATTGACAGCCCACAGCTTCTAGTGGTTTAGTATCACAGGGAAATTTCCATCTATTCATATAAACACATTTTATAAGTCTTACCTTCTAAATCCGGCACGCACAACATCTGTGGCTGAGACAGTCCCTCGGACAAATTGAAGTAGTAAAGTATTTTGTCGTAGCAAACAAAACCCACTGCAGTGCGGCCATCGCCAGGGAGCTTGCTGAGCTCTTCAAGAAGAACCTGGCAAAACTGGGACAAGTAACCTGAAACAGGAGAGAGCATTGTCAGATGTTAGATTATGCGCTAAATTTCTGACTTTTACGTCATATGGAGCAGATAATATTAAATCAACTATTCTTCTTCTTAAAGATTTAGTGTATAATTATAATAATTCTATCTCTTTAAAATGTGACAAATGTTTTTATTTTGTTTTTTTTTTCTCTTCTTTGTGATGTTGAAATCTTGTCAAATAAAACTAAGAAAGGAAAAAAAAAAAAAGAAAAGAAAGGAAAAAAAGGAACCTTTGCGAACTAAGTAATACAAACTTTATCAAACTTCACTTTTTTCATAACAACCTCTAATCACCAAGAAGATCAATACAAAATTACAATTGCTTATTTAAAAAAACAACAAATAAATAACAAAACTACAAAAAACCTTACAAAATTGGTTTGCAGTAAACTGTAAAACTATAAAACTATTTACCAGTTTCGACAGCATTGAAAGACACATCCAATAGGAACAGGTAGACTGCTGGTTGTGGTGGACGTAGCTGGAAAAGTCAAAATAACGTACAATATTCAATCACAATCTATAACCAAAAGAATCTAAATCTGTTTGATGGCTTAGTTTTTTTAAAAACCTTAAAAACTTAATAAAAGTTCGGCAAAAATCACTATTTAAGTTAAAATAAAGATCAAAGCAGGAGGGTTTTTTCTTAAAAATAGTATTAAAATGACCAGCCTTTAAGGTGGAGCGTAAGGGACATGAGGATAAAAAATAGGAAAACAATAAAAGGAAGGTAAAAAAAAAAAAAATTTAAATTATGATTTACCATGTATTCTGAAGGCGCAATGAATTCAATGGTAGCCGATTTGATCTCAGGTCTTCGCTGAGGGTCACCATAGGATTTGCTGACAGGGTCAAATGAAAATTCATCTGGTACTAAAAAATGAAAACAATAAAACCGAAACAAACCATGAAATGATTTCAACAAGGTTACTGATATTGAGTTCATGACAGAATGATCAAAAACCTGAAGTAAAGAATAATAATAAATGACACATACTAGGCGATATAAACTTACACCCCACCCTTAGAATAAAATTTTTAAAAATAAAATAGAGCTTTCATATATAGTGCAATATCCACAAAACGTGCTCGAAGTGCTTTACAAGGGGACCCTGACCAACTTCAACATTTAGGACAGGACATCATGCCTGTTAGACGATATTACAATCATTTTGGAGAGACAACGCTGTTAACGACTAAGTACTCAATTTACATTTCACGATGGTGAGAGAATGTGAGTAAAAAGCCTTTTCCAAGGACTCAACTATGTGCTGAGCGAAGCTCAAACCAGGACCTTCCGATCCGAAAGCGAGTGTCATACCACAAGACCACATCACCGCAACATAATGGTGTAACCAATATCCATTAGTAAATTGAGTTCAAAGACCTCTTAAAATGATTTACCTATTTCACCAATAATGATACAGCTAATGCATAATTTGTAAAATTGTCAACAATTTAAAAAAAAACAAAAAACGAAACAAACTAAAAATTACAAAAAATAAATGAAGAACAAGAACAACATTTTTAAAAATTAAAAATAAAAGCTTTTAAAATCTTTAATTAAAAGTGACAAAATGGTAACTTCAATGAGTGATTCCATTAATGATCTTTCCAGCCACTCATTTGTCGAGTTAAGTGTAATATAAGGACATAAAACCCAACTTTCAAAAACATCTCCACTTACATTCGTTTACTCTGAAACAAAGATTGCACTTCCATCTCTTGGTATCAACAAACGTGACAAATGGGTTGATGTACGTTCTGCAGGAACGACAGCGGACAATGACACTTGATTGGATCACAGGAAGTTGCTGTATGTTGGGAGTAACCAGAAAAGAGAAATTCAGTTAAAATCAACAACCATTCTATAAAACATTCACTAAAAAGTCTGATATTAAAAATATCAAATTACCAAAAGCTCAACAGAAGATCTTCCAAGAGATTAGGACCATTTATGATCTTATAAACAATGCAATGTGGGGGAGGGAGAGAGACTGATGTAGGAAAAGCAGAGCTGCCTACTTGTAACTTTCAAAAATTCGTCGTTTCCAAGGGGGAAAAAAAAAGAAAAGAAAGGAAAAATTAACTTTAAATAGCTTTACAAATAAACCATTTGCCTCAACATGATCCAAGAATGCACTAAAATCCTGAACATAGGATCTGAGGAACTAAACTATCCTCTTCAGTAAGATTTATTGAGTTAAAGAGACCTATGCAGCTCTGTAGCTGCAGCCAAAAATTTGTATTTCTACTAATATTTCGCAGTACTAGGCAGGTATAGGAACGGGATCTTTCCTTTTGTAAGAATGGTAATTGTCCAATCATAATCAGTTAGTTAGAGAGTTCACTTCTAAAAATGAATGGATGTAGATACATCTTAATCTATCAAAGTGTTAAAGGACAAATTCATTGGTTTAAAACTTCCTCTCAAAGACTTAATGATTTTATCTGTTGAATGTCTTACCCAAATGCATACCTTTTAAAAACTGAAAAAAATTATTCAAGCTCAACAGATGTTCTAAGGATTGAAGTAACGTGTATGTGTAATTAGACCATTGTGTGCGTGAGGGCATGCATGCTTGTTTGTATAAATGACATCTTTTTTCTATTTAATCAATTCTACCATTCTCCAACACATAAAGCTTGTAGTGACTTTTTATTCAGAATAAGGCATTATACAAGTTATATTTATTATTTTTATCATTGAAATGGACGGCAAACCAGAGACTTTGACGCCAACATTACAATAATGAAAAGAATAAAATTCCAAAGCTACAGCAATTAACTCTATAGCTGCTGAGCAACGCGTCATGCGTTGATCGGTCTCTTCGCGCTGTGCGGAGTAACGTAGACTGCGTTGTTTGCATTTTCTTTATAGTTTCGTAAATTTTAGCAGGTTAGACTTTTTATTCCACAATTTTTCCATTTACTTAGTCATTGAGAGTGATCTTTATTTTGGTACCAAACATTTGGGTCTTCTTATCCAACACAGTTCTCACAATGTCATTATATTAGGTGTACCCCCATGCCCTTTTCGGACATGAAAATAAATACACAATTTTTTAGTGAAAAAATTCCGCGGTTAAAGGGTTAAATCATTATCAAACAAATAAAAGGATGAAGCCAAAAAATTCTCAAAGTCAGTGAAAAATTAGAATTGAAATAATTGCACTCTGAAGGGTAGCAGGAGAGAGATTATGAATAAAATGGCAAAACAATTTCTACAGCTTTGGAAAATTATTCCAAGTCAATGATGTTGCAAGAATGCGAGTAACAGGAGCTGTGGAAAGACCTATAATCTAATCCTTGTTCACTAAGATTACTTGTCAAATTCTATTTATATATATATTTATTATTCATTTATTTGGAAGAAATAGACAGACAGATAGAGGGAGTGCGTGATAGAGAGAGAGATAGAGGGAGTGCGTGAGAGAGAGAGAGAGAGAGAGAGAGAGAGAGAGAGAGAGAGAGAGAGAGAGAGAGAGAGGGGGGGGGGAAGGGGGAAGAACTGTGCCAAAATACTTGATGAATTGAACTTTTTAATATGAAGGAAGCACACATATGCGTAAACACACACGCACACACACATACAGAGAGAAAAACAATCAAAATCCTACTTCTCACCAATTCGTAGTTAAAACCTTGCCAATAAATAATGCTACAACTACAAAGGAACCCCAATTTCTAAACCCTCAAATTGCCAACCATCAACTCATTCAAAACCATAATTGGTCTTGTGTCACTCTTGACACTTGACGCCAGATTGTCTAGGCTGCCGTCATAAATTGTATTCACTTTTAATAAAAATTTTTTTTTAAATGGACAATGCAAAATTAATGGAAAATTTGTTGAGGTCCATAACCTCAGAATTCCTGAATCTGCAGAAGGTTATCACCAGTTTATTAAAAATTAAATAATATATCAAGACATCATTTTTGACCAATTTTCAATTCGATTCTAATACAAACGGTGTCTATTTTATGAATTTAGAACTACACACGTCACATATTTCGTGAAGGATATCCATTCGGTCAGATGAACATTTTAAAAAATTGCGGAAATCGAAAATGAAAGAAATGATAAGCAGGGTTACTTCACTTCTGGCTGGGATGAAAACAATTTCCATAATACATAATGTAATGTACAAAATTACCTCATCTGGCTGGCTATGATATGCGATAGAGAGTTGGAGGAGAAAAAAAACCAACAAAACGACCACCACCCATTGGAAGCTTTAAAGGACAAGTAGGTTATTTCATTCTTTTTCAAAACTCAAATGTGTAAACTTTCATTGCTTGATGTTTTAACCCTTTTCATCTCAAAAAGTGAATGATCTTTAAATAAAAGAGGCTATGCACTATGTGGTCTAGTAGTATGAGACTCGCCTTCGGACTGGAGGGCCCAGGGCACCCGAGTCCCACTTTGAGCAGTGCATAGTTGAGTTCTTGGGAAAGACTCCTTACTCACATTCTCTCACCGTACTCCGGTATGAAACGAATATTTGGTCAATAACAAAGTTTTCTATGTCGAAAAAAAGATTGTAGCATCGCCTGAGAGGTGCCAAGTCTCGTCCTATACGTTAAAAGTTGATGTTGGCAAGGAACCCCTTGTAGAGCGCCTTGAGCACTTTTAGTGGATGGATGGATATAAATTGCACTATATAAATGCTCAAGTATTAAGATGGCATCGAAAGTCTACACAACTTTTGGTAAACCTTTTATTTCTCATAATGCAGAATAACCCATTTTGTCCTTTAAACTGACCAATTGTAAACACAAAAGAGTAAAAGAGAGACAATATCTTCCAATAATGAAAAGCATAGTTCGGTTTTCGTTTATTTATAAACATTCCAAAAAAGAATGAGATAAAATGTGCAAGAGAGCCCGGTCCATGGCATAACATTATTATGGAACTTACTCCTTCAAATTCCTCCTGTAATTCAATTCAATCAACAAAATTGAGTTAAGCAACGGGGGACAGTCGTGAGAAGTTAAGGTTTTCAAAAGTTATAAAACTAACAGAAAAATCTGGAAAGTTTGGTAATCAGTTGGGTGCTGAGTGTATCAGAACTAAGATTTAAAATGGCACAGAGTCTGGATAACACTTATAGTTTTTGGTTGTCTTTTTTTTTTTTTTTTCATTACATCTCGGAAACCGTAAATCAGAATGCATTAAATCTATAAACATTTCGATAGACGGAAAGTTACATTGCAAAATTTTTAAACAGAAAGTACAGAAATCCAGAAATAGAGGGATGTTATCATTAGTATTGTCATCTCATTGTGTTGGTGTTGTTTACAACTTTTTCTCTTTCGTATATTTTCCATCAAATTTTGTGAAATAATGGTGAAAACCTTTCAGTAAATATATTGAAACTTGTTATGTGTGTATGGAGTCTTGGTAAGCCATACATCCCATTTATGTTTCACAACATTTAGAAAATTAATTTGGCTGCATAAAAGTCGTTAATACTTAATACAAACTGTGAGAAAATCACTCTGTAAACATTAAAATTGCAAAAAAAACTGTAAAGACATTTGTCATTCTTTAAAATCCGTCTTAGCCATTAAATTTGTTCAAGGGGTAGGTTTGCATATACATATATTCTTTGATTCAAAAGCCTTAATTTGGTCAGGTATTAGTAGAAGACAAGATGAGTAGACCTGGCACAGGCATTAAAATAATAATCTGTATACTTTGTGGGGGAAAATTTCAAAACTGAAGAAAAAAACAAACAAAAAACGGTATCAATCCAAAATGCAAGCTTTCCACCTTTATTACCATACTCTGAAAAACCTGAGAGAAAATTGGACCTTCAAATATCGACTGATTAAAATGACCCTCATCTTGTAAAAAAAACAACAAAACACTCTTAAACCTGGGACTTCAGTGAAATCCTTTGAGAGTTTTTGACAAGTACAGGGTCATTTTGAAGTCCCTGGTTTGAGAGTTCTTTGACAAGGTGAGGGCCAGAAAAAAATCTCAACCTCAACTGAGCTCTTGGGACCCCTTTCTGAATCAAAGAGATCTGACAAATTACTGAAAGTGTAAGTCACTTACCGATAAATCTCTAAAAGGATGAATGATAATGCCGAGAGGGAGCCTTGCTTTATTCAGCAATGATGAAGTGCATGGTATTGCATTCAAGGTACAACGGAAAACACTGTGAATAAAAATAAACATAAAAATTTCAAAACCGCACCCGAGCAAAATGAATGAAAATGATTTAGAAAAAGAAAGAAAAAGCCCCCTCTTCCACATCCCACTTAATGATAGAACAAATATACAGGGTGTTCTACCCCATAAAGAATTGAAATAACAAAAAAAAAAAAAAAAAAAAAGAACAAAACAAACAAAAGTGTGACTGTTTGTAACAGCTTATAGCATCTTCCTGAAATTTTCATTTAAAAAAAACCCTGGAACAGTGATAGAAAACAACGCATAAAAACTAGATGTTTCTACCATTTCTACATTTTAAGCTATTTCAATTCTTTATCGGGTAGTAAAAAACACACACCAAAAAACAAAACACCCAGTATGTATAAATTTTTAAAAATTCAAACAAAAACTCACACAACTTTATTAATTAAAATTTAAAAAACTGATCAAATAGCAAATTTGTTTTAAAGGATTTTATAGCCCTTGCAACACATTAAGGTCATATCAACGCCAGTAAAAAGGAAAAAAAATGGGAAAGTAAAAAGTTCTAGAATTACAATTAAAGCACCCAAGAAAAGGGAAGACAAAAGGGGAATTGGTTCAAATAGGACTATAAGTACTATCAAAGTACTTAGTTTGAGATCACCTAAAAGTCTCATCCAGACACAAGCACAGGTCCCCACTAAGAGGAATACACTCAAATGTTTACAAATCATATATAATATGTAAACAAAACACAATACGGTGCATAACAGAGATATGATTCATAAGGAAAAATATATCATCTCCCAAAATTAACTATACATTTGACTGTTTCCCCCTCAGCCAGGGTATCCGACCAGGGTCAGGACAAAACCAAGTAATCTCATTCAAAGACAAAGACAGAAAGCAAGTTAGAAAACATGTAGGAGAATAGAAGAGAGAGTAAGTACCTCCCTGCCCACTATGGGAGGTCAGGAACCCCACCCAGTCAAATAGCAATTCAAAGCCATATATAATCACGTCTCTCCAATCCAAAAAACTCCATCCCCAGCATTTTGCCCGGATCACAGAGACATTCAGATAGTGGAATCAGTCCCTAAAGTGTACAAATACAGAAGAAGAAAAAAAACTCCAGCCCCAGGCAACCTGTCCAGATAATGGAGACATCCGGAATAGAGAGACGTGACTTTATACTAAAATACAAAAATATCATACTATACCAACAAGTACACATTTGTAGGCCTGATAATCCAAAATATCATGGCTCATTGTTGTAGTAGAAATACTCTCAAAGCAAACCTAAGTATTCTCTACTACACCACTACTACAGCAAGTCCAGATTTGCTTTCACTTTCAATTATTAGACCTGAAAATAAGTGCACACATGACCATGACCATATCAAAGGGAAAATTATTTTTAAAACAAAAAAAAGATGCAAGGATTCTTACTCTGGGCTGCAGTTATTTTTCTTGAAATCGTGTGGGAAAACGGGAGCAGAGGTCTCTATTCCGTCAGGGGATATGAGGTTTTTCTCGTTCATCAAATTGATTGTTCTTTGATTATCCTACAGAAAAATCACAGAATAAAAAAATTAATAAAACCTTGGATGAGTATATACATTTCAGACTGGTCCAGTATAATTCTTGGACTATATCAAAATCATAAATACTGCAAAATTGGTCACTTTCTGCTTTGAGATAAGAAAATAAGAAAAAAATAAGGCTAACAGCTCAACAATTGTTTCAAACCAAGGACTTAGTTGGTAAACTATTACTAATACTAAAACTATTACCACCACAGTTTTTATTTCCCTTATTTATCACATAAAAAATTATTCAAATAGCAGCACCATTTCCATCTGTGATTGTATTCAATAAAAAAAAGCATTAAAATAAATAAATAAATTGAAAAAAGAAAGAAAAGAAAAAAGAAAACTGATCTGACCCATGGCCAATCCATCTTTTATCAATTTGCACTAGAACATCGACAAGAAAAGGAAAACAAACCCCAAAAAATTATGATGCTGATAATAATGATGATAATAATAATAATAGTATAATTAATAATAATAAATATACATTTATAGTTTACTAACCGGTATGGACATTTGTCCAAAGCTGTTAGTCATACCGGCCATGTTTGGATAGGACGAACCTATACCAGGCATAGGAGGCATGGACGAGGACATTGAGGTTGGCTGGTAGGTCCCCATCGGTGGTTTGGGTTGTTGGGGAAGTGGGGGCATCTGTCCCTGAAAAGTCTGAGGAGGAGGGTGCTGTGGGTGGTCCAAGAAGAGGAAAAAAAAAAAAAAAATAAAAGGTTAATACAACATGCCTAATAGTACTTTTACCATACAGTTAAACCACAAATGGACATACAACTTTTTAAATTCATAAGTCTATAATATCAAAATTTGAAAATGATAAGCTGCTGCAGCAACTTTTGGTTGTATCAATGCCAAAGAACAGTAAAATCATTGCAATGACTGGATAACTGGATCTATCAGATCTGGTGGAAAGTACTTTAAAGGGTAGCAAGTAATTGATTATGTATATTAATATATTATTTAAAGCTACAATAACTGCGATAACTTTCAGCTTCATGGGCCACATAGACTATTGGCTGCCTCGGGGTGGGGAAGCAAAGTAAGTTCACAAACACCAATCCTGCCAGTTTTTTTCTCATTTTTTGTAATGGATATTATATATTATAATCCATTACCAAGGACAACTATACTGAAAGGACAATCATATGGAATTTACAGGCAACGCTAGTGGGGGCCAACAAAATATAGAGAAAATTTACACCAAAATAACAGCAGGGGCATTATTATATGGCAAGATCTACCTTTTTAGAGAGTGATTGTGAATTCTGGGTCCAAACTAATATTTAATGATTATTATTATCAGCAGTGAATAAGAGTAGCCAAGAAATGGAAAGGATGAGTAGATATTCTAAAAACTGACCTTATAGTGATTGATTCAGAATGATTTCTTTAGAAGCTTGATTAATGAATGTACATGTAAAATGATGATGAAGATGAAGGTGAACAATTAGATGAAGGGGAAAGGAGATGTAAAATATCAACAAAGGGAGGTAATCTGCGGAGGATGATCCCAAGAAAAAGATGAATACCAAAATATCTACTAAGGGATACAATAGTCGGATTTTTAATAAGGGGCGCACCTTTGTCTCCTTTTTCTCAGCTGTTCACAATGTACAGCTGCAAAAATTTGTATGAACCTCTGGATCATTTTGTCCTAGTAAAATATATTTTTTCACGAATTTTAAAACAATAGGAAAGAATTTCACTTATTACAGCTATATTAAAATCGATAACTAGTAAGTATTGGAATCTAAATATGATTATAGTGTCAAAAATATGATTTTCCGCTTATCCATTTTGAAAGAATTTGTTAAAATGGAATGTTCAGTTAATTGAAACTTATATGATGTTCGTACAGAATCCGAATATGAAGGAACGACAGACATGTTTACATTTTATAACAATCAATATACGTTATTGATGAATACAAATGAAAGTGAACATTACGCGCTTCCAACATTATTTTGATTTCAAATTTTTGAGAAATAGCTTGTTCTTTATGCCAAAGAGGATTACATAAATTTAATGTAGACCAGTCAAAAGTAGAAATTCATCAATTTATGATACAATGTTTCCACAAATATGTGCTTGTGTTCAACAACAATAACATGCAAAACTGAGGGTTGATTGTGAAATTCCAAAGCTGTCCTCTTTAATTAATGACTTATCGATAGATAAAAGTGGACTTCTTTTCGCAGCCTTACGAGAGAGGAACCGATAGAGATTCTGTATCATATCGTATTGTTTAAGAGCTTATAGGTTTAAAAGAAAACTTAAAATGCTGTGTGAAACGTTCATGCAGAGATACAATTTTTCAAAGTTAAATATAAACGTTCATTGTTAATTTGACAATTTTGAGTATTTAATCACTAGTTCAAATGAGTTAAAGCTAGAGATTCATATCAGTCTTCGGTAATTGTGACGTGATGTAAATCAAAAGCAATAAATTACAAAGTCAAAATGGTATGCAAACTACATTAGTTGTTACTTTATAACAGTTAATGTGTGTTGCTTTTATTCGGAAAATAGTATGATATGAACTCATAACCACTAGCCGGAACTACAGTGTCACAAGATTATTTTGAAAAACGATGAATTCATCTTACTTTGTGGTGCGAAAATGTTTACATTTTTAGCAGAGTAAAATCTCTAATTTTATGACAGGTGTTTTAAAGTAGATTTTTATAGGTCGTGAAGAAGAAATCTTTTTTGTGATATGGCATCACAATACGGGCCAAAATGCTTATTCAGTTAATAGAAATTGATTCGGAGGTTGACACAAAGTTTTACAACTTTTGATAGAAGGACATCTGAGAAAAACTAGAAAAACATGCGCCATTCATAAAAAATCTGACTACTATACTATAGTTCATTCCTTACAGTCAATGAGTAGCATCAGAATCAGATCCATAGTTCCCTTCCATGTAGTCAAGAGTTAATTAATAGAGTTACTTCTCAGATCATTGAGACAAAACTATATATTCAGACTACTAGTACAATCCTTTCAGTCAATGGATCCATAATTCCCTCCCATAGTCACAGAGATAATTAGAGTGATTGAGTTGGGTGAGTGTAACTGTTGTAACAGTAACATCTCAGACTCAGATCATTTTGATCAATGAGGCAAAACTATATATTCAGAGTACTAGTCCCATACGATTGACAGTCATATCAGCAACACCAGATCCATGTAATGGGCATAACTATATATTCAAAGTCCAAGTACCATCATATATGGTAATATCAGACCCACTAACTATTCTAGTCTAGCTATCTAGCAATAGCAATGACTACTATCTATCTAGCAACTGTTGTTAGTATTGTTAGTAGATAGTAGAAAGGACTGTTCAAGTTCAAGTTGTGAAGTTGACGTGACGAGCAAAGGGCCCTCTAGACTTATACACTAGACTAATACAATAAAGTCAATATTTATCAGTTAACCATATAGAAAAAAAAGATATAAATATAAAGCCACAAGCCATAATAAAATAAGAAACAAATCCAAATCAGGATGTCAGTCTGATCACCATATCTGAATCTGTGCGACTTGACAGAGCAAGCACGACAACGGGTCTATCTATCGTCTGCAGGAACTACAGCCAGATGCTAATTCTAAACATTTCTTAAATAATAATTATTACGCAATTATTATTGGTACTTACCACTTTTCAAAGATTCTGGTTCGATAAATTAGCCATAGATCTATCTAGTTATTAAAAGCAATTGAAAGCAGATTCGTACTTTCGATTTTAAAAAATGAAAACAAACCCAATCACTCAATTTGTAAGAGGGCGTCATAAAAAATAGTTCATACTTTCCAGTAAAATTGTTGATAGTTCACTACTTTTTATATATTTTCATATCATTCAAGATATAAGAAATATTATTTAAAACTTATGGTCGCCAATTAACCAATTTCTTATAAAGTACCGAAATTATAAGAACAGAATCAATTATTGCTCATTCAAGGAAATTGTACCAAGGCAGAAAAGTAGTAGTTTTGCTTGAAATCGTTATCCAACCAATGGCCCCCACTAGCGGGGGCTGAAGATTCCACATGTCAATCCTTTCAGTATAGTAATCCTTGTCCATTACACAAAACAAATAATAGCATTATCATTAAAAATAATAATAATTACCATTCCCCCGGGTTGTGAACTTGGTGGCGGTGGGACCCCAGCAGGCCTCAATCCTGTCATGGGAGGTTGGGGCTGAGAATAAGGTGGCATCATAGCATTGCCACTTGGACCAGTCCCAATACCAGACATGGAGGGCGGCAAAGGAGGGTAAGACCCAGAAACCGGAGGACGTTGTGGTTGTGAAAGATTTGGCGGCGGTGGCATGTGTCCCATGGAAGTAGGGTTGGGAATGGAGGAGGGAGGCATGGAACTTGGAGGTGGGCCATAACCAGGAGCCCTTGGAGGCATCATCGGGCCTGTGGGTTGTGGCTGGAAACCTGGCCTGGGTGGCTGAGGTTGAAATCCTGGCCTTGCTGGTAATGGTTGCTGAGGCATACCTGAATATTATTGGTAAAATTTGACAAGCATTAGGTTAGTCTAATTGTCTCTGCCCATTAAAATTAAAAACAAAAACAAAACAAAGAAAGCAAAACGAAACATAACAGAAAAATAAAATAAAATAAAAAACATCAAAACACCCTCATCTTTTTTTTCTTCCCCAGCTTTCTCAATTTGGCATTTATGTCAGCATAAACCAGCACCAACTATTATTTACACTGCAAAAAAAAAAAAAAAATAGAATTACCAATTATTGCAATTCAGCGTGGCAGCTTCGAAGCATTCCCCTGACACTGAAAAAACGAGTAATCTCTGATCTTAAGAAATTGATGCAATGCGCAATGCAAAGTGAATCAATTTCAATGGCTTTGCTCTCTTATGAAATTGACACAACAGGTTATGCAAGCCAAATCAATTACACAATCTATGCTCTCTTATGAAATTAATACTACAACAGGGATGGGGACTAACTTTGTAAATAATACCATGTCACGATATGTCTTAACCACATAACTGGCTTTTAAATAATGTATTTATGTTCTTGCAGTTTTTTCTTTTGTTGTCGAAGAAGGATTTTTGTTTGGTATTTTGTCCTATTTTTGGAGCTATTATATTGTTTTGTTTATTACTTATGAAATAACACAGTAAACTGCTCCTCCCTTAACAAAAATTAAAATAAATAAATTAAATTTTAAAAAAAAATGTTTTTAAAAGTTATCCCTGCTAAAAGTAACGCAAACTAAATCAATTTCAGGAACACAAGATCTAAAATAAAATCATAATCACCAGGTTGCAGTTGAGGACGCGGTGACTGTCGAGCCTGGTCCCCCATAGGTGGGGTGTTCGTGCCTGTAGGTGGAGTATTAGTACCTCCACGTTGTTGGAGAGGGATGAATGTATTGGGCGGCAGAGGTGCATTGTTAACCTGAGTTCCTGGTACAGGGCTGTTGTTAGCACTGGAAATTCTGGGTGATGGTGTTCCTGAAAGAAGGTATGATTAATAATCAAGAGTTGTGATCGACTAATATTCCAAACCACAGTAAAAGTAGATAAGCACAATTTTGTGAAGCCATACCTGCCTACTTGAAAAATGTCAAAATCAGTAACCAACACAAAATTCATCAGTGAAGATAATGACAATTTGTCAAAAAGGAGGGAAAAGTATAAGTCCATCAGTCAAACTCAAACAAAACCATAACATAAAATATAATCATAGTTTCGTATATTACTACTCCTAGTGTACATCTATTCTTAATACAAGAGATCAGATATAACTTACTTTATGTACATCTTTAATGAATTGTACTTTCCTTAAAACGATTTTTATAAAAATACCCTCTAATCAAGAGATTTAAAATTAACTTTTGACCAAAAGCCTTGACAGATTTGTTTAGACTCGCTTTACCTTTATTACTGAAGCCCAGTGGTTACAGATCTTGCAAATAAGTTTCTTTAATAAATCAAAATTGTAAAACATTGTGATAACAAAGGTAAAAATATTAAGTTGAGCACCCCTTATAATTGTAACAGATTAATATCATGTCTCTATAATCAGACGACCTTTATAAAATTAACATGAAGATTGACAGAAGAATGGTTGAGAGAGATATATGGATAAGGGAAAGATAGAAAGAGAGAGGGGGACAAAGAAAAGAGTGGAAGAGAGGGAAAGTGAAAAAGTAAGGAAGAGAGAGAGAGAGATTGACCAGGTGCATAGAACTAGTGCGTATTTTACTAAAATGCATACTATCTATGGTAAAAGTTTACTTAGTTCAGTACTAATTGCCATTGTTGACATTCGGATCACTGTCCGAAAGGAGTGGTTATGTTCCCTTCCACTTAGAGTCTATTCATCTCCTGGTATCTCTATAAGACAATATCAAAGAACAAATCATACCATGGCCTGGGGTAAATTGCCCTTCCAACGCATCGATAGCCGATTCGGACACAGGTGATGCACCCCTGGAGGACTTTCTTGATGCCGGCTCTGCAATACAAATATTTAATTTAAAAATACAAAAATAAAAGAGTTTACGTTTTTTCAACAAAATTTCAATAAATCTACTTGGACTAAATTTATCTGTTCCACTTCGCACCGTGCTTGATATATTGATACAGAACAGTAAACATAAAAAAGATGAGAAATAATTGTTTCCCTTTAATGGTGCACACATAAGCCCACCAATCGCTTTGTAACCAATGCTTAGATATCTTTCTTACTGTAAAACCAATTAAATAAACAAAAATCTTTGCAGACTGCCATGCACAAAATGATATATAACAGAATAAAATAATCAAACTATGACAGAGAAAAACAAAGTATTCTTACTAAACAATGAATTATGTCAAATGAATAGCAAAGAGAATAACGTGATATGAAATGACAATAGTATAAAGATGAGCAAAAGCACATATTTTTTAATACAATAAGATGAGATATATTTTTCAGGGGGGACAGGGAGGAGAGACATGCAGCGAAGCAGGATGCAAATTTTTATTCAATATCATTTATCAATTCTTCAGTCTACCTAGATTCATGTTAAGAACTGTGTTAATATTAATGGACTGAATAAAAAAATAAGAAACATGCAACCCTTGTCTTTTAGATTTTCTTCTCAATTAATCCATGCACAGACATCAAAATGCTGCCCTTCAATAGCAAACCATAAAAATAGGAAATAGGATTCAATAGCTGGGACATTTTGAAGGACGCTAATTTTTTTTTTTTTTTAATCCTTGTTGATAAAATAAAAATAAAAATAAAAAAACATTAAAACATGGTGAAATTATAATCAACATAAAAAATAGATGAAATAACTACTAAAATTTCTATGAAGTTTTAAAGAAGCTATAGATGTAATTTTATATGGTTTAAAGAATTAATTAATAATGGTAATGGTGTCATTATTCCTGTTCTTTTGTTAGGGCTATCATTAAGATCCACTGGACATTACCTGAATTGCCTGGAGTTGGAACTGGTGAGTTCTGCATGAAAGGATTCACCTGGTGTGAATATTGTCCTTGTCCATGAAATGGAACTGGCAATTCGTTGGGACGATCTAGAGAACACACAATAATCTCTCTTAGTCTCAGCCTTATTATTTCTCATTTTCCAAATTAAGTGAACAACAGTTTATTAGGTGAAAAACATGATGGCCCTTAAACCCGTGTCTTCTGTAATTTCCACCTGAAAAGTGTTATCCTCCAGGGTCATAACGCACGAGGTTATCTTGGTTTCTGTAGCATTGTTACCCCGAAAGAGACAACATTTACTCGTCTATCTTTGGATAAGACAAACCATCCGATCAAACAAACCTAACTCTACAGATACCACTGGTTGAACTCAGGGGTCAGAGGGGAAAAAATACAACCCAAAAATACTTTTATATAGTGTAATATCCACTAAACATGCTCAAAGTGTTTTACAAAGGGTCCATGTCCAACAGCAACACATAACATAGGTGATATTACAATTTTTTTTCGACAGAGACAATGCTGTTAACAACCAGGTACTCATTTTACACCTGAGTAGAGCCATTTCCAAGGACTCAACTATGCGCTATGTGAGTGTCATACCACTAGACCACATAGCCGCACATAACCAAAAACCTTAACTCTTCCAATATTAAACACATCATTAGTGTGTGATTCAGTACTCTGTAATAGAGATATTGGGACCCCCACTAATCTATCTATATAATATGTGAAACGAGCTGTTATGTTTCGTTAAATATACCATGCCATGCCCTAACCATTGTACTTCAGATTATTACTCATCTGATGAACAAATAAAGCATATATGAAACATATGTAGTTTACATTCTAACATGCCTTCGAAATTCTTGAGCTCTGAATGTCAATGTTAAGTTCAAGGATGACATAAAGATGTTAGTAAAACAGTAATTCCAATCAAGCCTAAGTATAGATATTGTTTACACTGAAAATTGAGGAAAACAGCAACTAATACAAAATCAATTAAAAAGTTTAGGCTGATAAAAAACAACCCAAAAAAACACAGAACCATTTCACAAAAAAAAAAAAAAGGTACTGTCAGATGACACATGATGATGCTTAATGACAATTAAGGCCAAATATTCTGATAATGATCTTCTATCAGTTATCAAAATGTTTTTTTTTAATAAGTCTGTATAAAACTCTAGCTCTACACATAAACTATTGATAAATAATGAAAATCAATGTTTACCAAAAAAAGTAAAACATTAAATGATCCTGATCATAAATAAAGATAGTTCTAATTTTGGAAACATAATTAATTTCTCTGCAAAGCTGCGCAATATGATCCATACACATAAATTACGTGAACTGCTAATGATGATGGTGAGAAGTACACAAAATATTAAAACATTGAGATGGCTGCAAATATAATTTGTATTTTAATACGAAATTTAAAAAAGAACTTTAACTTATCTAATTCAAAGATTCAGACTAAAAACACACATTTATTTATAAGCGGGGCGAGATTTTAAAATTAATAAATATTATTAGCATGCAATTTCAGTAATAACTAATATTAGACTATTAAGTCAAGCTAAGTTGAAGTTAATTATAAATCATAAGGTGACAATATGTTTAATTAATGAGGCTATGTGTTCAAAAACCATGCAAATCCCAAGTATTCAGGTCTGTAAATGCTCAATTTTCAAAAAGTCTGAAACTTTTCGTTCATTATGATCATAACAATTAGTATAGATAGTATGCGCTTGGCTAAGAAGCTCACAACATTGACATCCGGAAGTATAACGGACCAACACACAAAACTATGTGTAACCATGAACTTTTATAGTCTGGATAATACAGTTAAGTTAGAATTACTGAAAAACGCGGACGGCAAAAAACAATAACAAAGACCCGAGTGATGTCAACTTCATACTATCTATATGTAATAGTAATATATACTCTGTTTTTAATGGATGCATCAATTGCCTTGAAATCCACAATGTGATTGATGCAAGTTTCAGGCATTAAAAAAATCTTGATAGACAATCCGTAACAAAGCAACTGACAAAAACAATTCAAATGACTTTATGGTCTATCTAAAACAGGGAAACACTAACGATAACAATACTTTTGAAAAAAAAAAAATCAAGGCAGCTTCCTACATTGAAGAAATGCATTTTATATTCGAAATTCAATTTTTCAGTCTTTTGGGCTGAAATTTTGGTCTCTCCGCTCCGAATCACAAAGATAAATAGCCATCAGCAAGCTGATTTCAGATCCATGACCTCGGACAATGAAAGTAGTAGCACGATGCAGGATGCGATCCTTATCGGTTAAACTCGTAGCAGAAATTACCCAATTTTGGATTTTCCTGATAATCTAAAATTAGACCGTGGTGGATTATGATCTATTATTAGGCTTTGTAGTTTCCATAAAAGATAGTAACTATTATCTCAGTATTGACAGTTGAAAGACTGAAAACTGAAAATTGTTAAAGTCTGAAATCAGCCTAGGGGCTGAAAATTTACAGGCCTGAGTATTTACTAGTCTCTTGGAATGAGGTGAGAGAAAGGGGACACCAACTGAAATTGGAGATGAAAATGAAAAAAAAGTAAAAAATGAATCCCTGTATTTAGAAAAAATATTACAACAAACTCACCACTAGTTACATTCTGATGGGATGATGGAGGACCACCAAAATTAGCTGTGCTACTGGTTGTGGGTGGCGGAAGCACACCACCCATACCCGGTCCAGCATTAGAATTATTAACTGCCATGTTAGGAGTTGGAGGGACCATAGGTTGGCCAGGTTGATGTGTACCTTGGTAAAATGTGGTAGTGGTCTGTGTGGGAGGAAATTGTGGCTTCTGTGAAGCAGATTGATTTGCTGAATGAGGTGGTGGACCGGATACATTTGATGACGCAGGGAGAGGTGGAAAAGGACCTCTAGGAGGCTGCTGACCAATAGAATTTGGTGCAAAGCTTCTTGGAGGAGGCATCCCAGAATTTATAAAATTGTTCGATAGTGGTATTCCCGTTGCTGAAGATGATATATTACTACTGCTTGTTACCACCATCCTAGGAATTTGAGGTGGATGATAGGGACCTCTTGGCATGGCACCATTGACAGATGGTGGTCTGGTCGCACCATTGTAAAAAGGTCTTTGAGGTGGAAGGTTGGTATTGTTTAATAATGGTTGGGGAGGGGGAAAATTTGATGGACCATTGGGCATTCTATTGTTACCCGTTGGTGGCTGTGGAGGAGCCATATAATTTGGCTTGTTACTCTGATCTGTAATGAAAAAAAGAAAAAATACATATACAAATAAAGGAAAAAACATTTGATATTTCATGTGTGTTTTTCAAAATTTTCACCAACCTTTTTAATAACACTAAATGTGCAACTTAGACTAAGGCATATTTAAAGGATCTCCCATTGTTTCAATTTCATCATACCATTATCAGCATTTAAGTGATAGTTTTATTTAGGGATCTGAATTGAATGAACAATGTTGCTCTATGACTTAATGATTAATAATAATGACATGGTTGACAAAGTAAAGTAAATTGTAAAAGGTAGAACATGATGATGGCGATGGTTGGAGTTGTAATTCATATATAAATATGATTAAAAGTAGGGAGTTTAATAGAAATTCTAAATGTACCTCACACACTTGAAACCAATGTCATATGAAAGAGCTGGCAACACAGATTACAAAACAGTTTGAATTTTGTTTGTATCTTGATTAGAAATGTAGTTACGGCAGTTCAAAGTCTGAAATTTCAGACCGATTTTTACCCCAAAATTACCATTGCAAAGTTGTGACCGAAATCGCGTGATGTTAATAAAAAATGGTTAAAACAGTCAATATGGAGTTCTTATCATATATTGTATACCAAAATGTTCGTCTTATCGAGGACAATGCATTTACATTAATAAAGAGGAAGATAAACATTTCAAATTAACACATTATTACATAATATGACGCAAATGTTACATAATCAAAAACTCGGCTAGATGTAAGAAACAATTTGCTCTATCACTTTTGGATTTATCCCCAATATCTCACTGAAACAATTGCAAATAATTCTAATTAATACATAGAGAATAAAAAAGGGTTTGAGAATATTTAAATGAAAAGATATAAACATGTTGTGTAATGACATAATGAGTTTATATTTACCTATGGCAATTTAATTGCATATAAATAAAATGGTAGATTGAAAAAGTTCAAATAAATTGAAACAGATTCCCTATTATACCTAATTAGAAGGAAAGTTCTGGCTTTTAACACTTTAAAAAATTCTGCTGAACCACTTTGGGTTTATTGCTATTACATCATTTGAACTGACAATTAATATAATTTTATCCCCCCACCCCCTCCCCCCTTCTCTCTCAATGTATGGGGGTGTCAAAATTAATAGAACTTCTTACCATAATAATTATTAAGGCTAAGGCCTTTAGAATATGGATACAAATGATAAACATATCTAAACATATGGGAAAGAAACTTGATGACTTGATGGCAAAGTAAAATAAAATTAAATTAAAGCAATTGGTATTTTTAAAATATCGATATTATTAATATCGGATTTCACAAAGAGAAGAAATACGAACTTTTAAAACAAAAACTATAAAATGCCTATAAATAAAGTTGGAAAGTATGTATTCAAAATAAAAACATAGCAAATAATAGTACTGAAAATATTATGGACTAAATTTAACATAATACATAACTAAATTTAAAATATCGATATGAATATCGATATCGTCCGGCAGCCATGATGAGAAGATAATGTAAACAAGGCATTTCGGCGCAGAGTTAAAAGGTGCCTGCGCATCGATATAGAGCCCTAAAATTTGGCATGAATAAAGTTTAGATGTTATTCTAAAAACAAGCGTTTAAATTTTAAAAACACACGCGGTAAATAAAAAAATAAATGCATTTGAAAATTGCCAAATTTTAACTTCATATAACTTCTGGAATTATTAATGGATTTTTCCTTAATTGGCACCATTTAAAAGGAAATTGAAAGACGAAAATAATGATATCAAAATATCTGCGATATTCCTCTTTACAACGAAGTTATGCATCTTTAATTGAACCCCCCAAAACGCGAACGGCAATTTTCGGTCACAACTTTCCTATGGGCGAGTTGGGTCAAAATTTGACTGTCACTGCTGCTGCTTACTAAACTGTCTATTAAAAGAAGGTGAAGATAGAACAGTATACCTAGTTTTAAAAATTAAAATTTAATATTTCATTGAATTCCGAAACGCAAAACAGAACTGCTCAGAACAGGGGAGGGACACCATGAATCCTAAATCTGAGTCTAATCAAATCCAGATGGATGTTTTCATTTTCAGCCAAGCTTGGAATTTAAGCTAATCAAGACGACAGGCATACATACACAAAGACTGAATAAAGAGTGTGAAGATGAAAAAAGCAAAATAAGTCACATATATGTTTTACCTGGGGTAAACATATTCAATCGCTACTTTATGATTAGGACACAGATTCCAAAGTACATCACGACAACATCACATCAAAGGAATCAATGATGAATCACAATCATCAGACTAAAAAAACATGATACCGAATGGATGATGTCTCATTAAAAAAACAAATACTATTTAAGTGTGTAAGACATTAGCTATCCTGATGAATTCAACACAGATATGTGTGAACTATTAGCGTTGTATTCTCTTCATAGTAGCCCCTATCTTATTCCATGAGAACTTCCACATCTCTTTTTATTACGACACCAAGTTTTACTCTTTTGGGACACGAATTGTTTCCGGAAGTTGCAGAAAACTAACGCATGCGTGATTGTTTATACGTGGCAGTAACATCCGGCAGGGGGAATAAATCATGCCAAATGCCCCCGCCCTTGGGAAAAAGAGCGAACCCCCCCCCCCCCCCCCCCCCCCCCCAATTAAAAAAGGAAACAACAAACACGGAATTAAAAGTAAACGATCAATTTTATTTTCAGAAGCGAAATTCCAGTTCTTAATGCTGTCGTTGTCGCCACCGTCATGGTTAATGTTGGATTTGTCATTACTATTAAAAACACTCGCTTTCGGATCGGAAGGTCCTGAGTTCGAGCCTCGCTCGGCGCAGAGTTGAGTCCTTGGAAAAGGCTCTTTACTCACATTCTCTCACCGTACTCAGGTGTAAAATGAGTACCTGGACGTTAACAACGTTGTCTCTGTCGAAAAACTGTAATATCGCCTAACAGACTTCATGTCTCGTTCTACATGTTACGTGTTGCTGTTGGTCAGGGACACCTTGTAAAGCGCTTTGAGCACATTAAGTGGACATTGCGCTATACAAAAACTCATGGAGGGGGGTGGTTGTAACAAAAGTCAAGCGATATTAAGCGTGATCAGTGGCTAGATAGGTGACAGTAATTATTTTTTAAAATTACTAATTCAGACGGATGAAGATGATGATGATGATGGTGATGATGATGATGATGATGATGATGATGATGATGATGATGATGATGATGATAACGACGATTTTCTATAGTAATCTCTAAGGGGAACAACCACTAACAAATGCATTTCGCTAAATTACAGTTCTATCTCTTTGACTGGACAAAGGGACATAACCGATAATAAATGAACCCCCCCCCCCCCCCCGTCCCCCCACTGTCCAACCAGCAGTAAATGGATAGCTGGGTCTCAGTCAAAGCATGCTTATTCTGGATGGGATTCCTGACCTCCCATAGTGGGCAAGAAGGTACTTAATGTGTCTTCTATCCCCCTATATCTGTTTTCGAATTTGCTTTCTGTCTTTGTCTTGGAATGAGTTTTATTTGTCCTGGACCTGGCCGGATACCCTGGCTGGGAGGGAAACAGTCAAATCCATAGTTGTTTTTTTTTGGAGATGATATCCTTTTCCTTGTAAATCATCTCTCTGTTATGTATTGTATTCTTTTTTTCTTTTACATATGATTTGTATACATTTGAGTGTATTCTTCTTAGTGGGACCTGTTCTTGTGTCTGGGTAGACATTTAGGTAATCTCAAACCAACTACACTGATAGTGTGCTCTTGGAACTAAAATCTGTTCCCTTTTTAAACTAATTCCCTTATGTCTTGGGTGCTTCGATTGCAATTCTAGAACTTCTTACTATCCCATTTTCTTCCTTTTTTTTTTTTTTACTGGTGTTGAAATGACCTAAATGTGCACAGTAAACCCCTTAAAAACAAATAAAACAAAATCATGCTGATTATTTTGAGAAGCATTTTTGTTCTTATATTTTTCCTTCAGCTTTGTCTGGCACTGTTTCATACACACTTGTTCAAATTTTATCTTATACCAGTGCCTGATCCCTGGTGTGTCACTCATTATTACTTTAAACTCCCTTTTGGACATCTGGCCCGCCATAAAGCCGTTTTGAGAAATTTTAAAACACATTTTTAATCCTCAAAAATAATCAAAACAGAAAAAAAACCCAAAAAAAAACAAAAAAACAACAACAACAACATCAAAAACTACATAAACAGACAAACAAACAAACAAAATAAATAGAAAAACAACAACAAAGCCGACAGCAAAACTCATACACGTAGAACGAGACGTAACGCCTGTTAGTGTTAGTAAAGCTGCAGCGGGTATTGTAAGAGTGTTAATACAAAAAGGACGCCTAGCAGGCAACTGGTACTCCCTGACGTGCTGGCCACAAATGAAACACGATAAAACGCACTGCGCATGATAAGTTCGAGGAAGTGCGCTAAATAAATGTAATAATAAATTATTTTTATTCAATGTCGAGTAAAATTTCCTGACCATAAATAATGTCACAGTAATACACACTTGAAACGAACACGCTCAAAAGAAAAATCTGTACCTTCGTTTCCAAGGCACCGGGCATTGATCGCCCTGGTTATATTAGATACATTTTTAATATTTTTGTCCCTAAAAGAAAACTGAGATAAAACACTCATCAAAAAATTCTTGAGAATCTTGAAAACGCATCGTAAAAATTGCCGAACAATCATTTCAATTTTGAGCAGTCCATTGTTCATAACGTCCTTCCGTCGGCTGTCACATGCTCCTTGGAATACATGACAATAATAATATCTCTTAAATCTTGGTTGAAAAGTTTCAATTTTTACGTCCTCAATGAAGTGAATTGTTGATTCTGTGCTCTATTTACTTTTATTATTCCTTTGAGTTAAAAATTGATTTGGTAACGATTTTGTAAAGCGCTTATAATACAGCCTTCTTTTTTTTTTTGTTGATAATAATAATAATAATAATAATAATAATAATAATAATAATATATAATAATAATAATAATAATAATATAATAACAACAATAATGACAAAAAAAAAATAATAATAATAATAAATATATAATAATAATAATAATAATAATAATAATAATAATAATAATAATAATAATAATAATAGTATTAATAATAATAAAATAATGACAATAATAATAATAATAATAATAATAATAATAATAATAATAATAATAATAATAATAATAATAATAGCAATAACAGTATTAATAATAATAAAATAATGATAATAATAATAATAATAATAATAATAATAATAATAATAATAATAATAATAATAATTTTTAAAATAATAATAATAATAATAATAATAATAATAATAATAATAATAAATAATAATAATAATAATAATAATAATTTCTGAAAACGCGCTGTGACCTGTGTCGTAGAGAGCATGAAAACCATTCTAGAGCTTTGTCTCCGATTCCAAAGAGCCTCTGCATACGGTCTAGTAACAACAAGAGATGAGTGAGTAGGAAAGTGCCAGAATACAATAGAGAATTAAAAAAATTTCACGGCGGTGATGGGGTTTGAACCCGCGACCTTATTGGTACGACAACTCGGCCTGGCCGGTGAGAGCGTGACTCTACCGAATGAGCTATCCACAAACCCAAAAATTCGTATCAAACTCAGGTCATTCATTACTAGATCACAAACATATACCCCATATACTCAATGTCTCAATTGTTTCTATGTTATATGCTTGTGTTGAGAATATTGGCCATTAAGCTCAATACGCTTCAACAGTCGTAACGTCACTTCCCTCGTAATGACGCATGGTAACTTAGTAGCTGGCTCTAAACTATCGGAACAATGGCGGACGCCCTTATGAAATATTTCTACGACGAGCATAAACGCGTATCTGACTTGATTTGACTTAGATGCCTTTCGCGTCTCGACCGAAAGATCGGGTCGCCTTGGCTGTTTCCAGTATTTCCTGTGTGAGGTGTCTCCAATATTGCCGGTCCTCTGCTAGGGTTCTCAGATTTTCAAGGTCCCCTGCCGTTATGAGACTAATGCTTTGTCCAAGTGTTGTGAGGTTTTTGTTTAGGATCACGGGGAGTGTTGTGATCGGTCTTCCTCTGAAAAGGTTCCCGTGTTTTTGGAAGTATCCCGACATGGCTTGGTTTGCTGGTATGTTTTTGTCCCTGCGTAGTATGTGACCGAAAAGTTGCCATCGTTGTTGTAAAATGTCAAGGGAGATTGGTCTTTCTTTTGTGATCTTATAGAGTGATTCATTTGAGATCTTTTTGGGGTATTTGATGTCCAGTACCCTTCTTAGCTGTGTGCGATGGAAGGCATCCAGATGTTCTTCTTCGGATTTTGTCAACGCCCAAGTGCCGCAGTTATACAGAAGTACCGGTTTTACAAGAGCATGGTACAGTTTCAGTTTGGTTTTTCTCTTTATTTTGTCACCTCTAATCCATACATTGGTGAGTTTACTGAGTGCGGCGTTTGATAGCGTATCCAGAGGGGAAAAAAACCCCATTATAAATCTGATCATGTTTTGACTTTTACACATTATGATCACAAGACATATGAAAAGTTGTAGCCAGAATGAAGAATAAAATGTACAGATTTTCTTTGTTTAGAACCACGATGGCCGCCATTGCTGGGCGACGTGACATCAGACTATTGAATCCAATTGCTGGCTACTAACTTCGCGGTGGTTGTGTGTTGGACCCTCGATCTCCAGTAGTCGGTGAGAGAGAGAGAAAGAGAGAGAGAGAGAGAGAGAGAGAGAGAGAGAGAGAGAGAGAGAGAGAGAGAGAGAGAGAGAGAGCTCTAGTAATGAATGACCTGAGTTTGATACGAATTTTTGGGTTTGTGGATAGCTCATACGGTAGAGTCACGATCTCACCGGCCAGGCCGAGTTGTCGTACCAATAAGGTCGCGGGTTCAAACCCCATCACCGCCACGAAAAAAAATTGATTCTCTATTGTCTTCTGGCACTTTCCTACTCACTCATCTCTTGTTGTTACCGAATTAAACATACTGACTAGTAGTAGCATTGTGTGATCCACAATGTCGAAATCGGCATTTAAGGTCCAGCGGCAGTAGTATTGCATTATCGTTATTGTTAAGTAGGTCGATATTATCATTTTGGACACGCAAAAGTGCTGTTTCTATGCTGTGTGGTTGCTTATTAGGTGGCTTGAAAAATAGTATGCATGCAGATTGTTGAAATTTATGTAGTTGTTGAGGCGTTTGACAATGCGTCTTTCAATTAATTTCGAAATGAAATGAAGGTTCGAGACTGGCCTGTAGTTTTTCAATTAAAGAAATAAATGAATAAACTTCCCTTTATTCATCCCATAGGGGAAATGTGTCTCTAGAGTCTATTCCAAAGGAAGACTGGAATAACTCAGGCGTCAGCCGCAGTGCAGCGCCGCAAATTGAGCTAGGGCGAGGTGACTTGCTCAAGGCCATACAGTACAGCGGCGGGCGATCGAACTCGGTACCTTTTGGGTACGAAGCAAAGACCGAACCGCTGAGCCACGCTGTGCTTTCATGGTGGACAATGAAGCCATCTATGACATCTGCAGGCGTAACCTTGACATTGAAAGACCCTCCTACACCAACCTCAACCGTCTGATTGGTCAAATTGTCTCCTCAATCACTGCTTCTCTGAGGTGTGTGGATTATTTTGATAGCATGCGTTTGGTCACATATTATAGACTGGATTTAAAGTTTTTCTTCACGATTTTTATTTGACATAAAACACACAGTCACACGCACAACATAAAAGAACAGAATAGAAATTAGCAGTTTATTTTTGTTACTACTTTCGCCTGCTGGCATCCATGGACATGTAGATTTAGGTAATCCTTCAGAGCCAACAGGCTCATGGAGCTGGAGTTTATTATGTTTTCCATAGTATGATACGGACAATAGCAATTACTTGCTATCCTTTGGGTAGGACGCTAGTCCATCGCTAAGTACTTTCCTCTAGATCATACAGACCCAGCTATCTAATCACCGCTGGGTGGACAGAGGGGTCAGAAAAACATTTCGACTGGATATTCAAGATAGCATTACCTCACCTAAGCAATTCAGTCGATTTATGTTGAAAATAGTCCCCGTGTTGTTGTTAATATTAACAATAATAGAAGAGTTCAATCTTTTATTTTTTAATATTCCACTTCAATCACCGCCTATTAAAATCACATTACTTGGATTTGGCCCTTTTTTTGGTGACAATTGCATATGGTACGAGTTTTGTTCTTGTTTTTAAAAAAATTCTTGCAGTTTCAAAGTGGCTGATGCCACAATTATTTTTCTTAATTGCAAGATACGATAATTTCTGTCAATTCTTACAGATTTGACGGTGCCTTGAATGTAGATCTGACCGAGTTCCAGACCAACTGGTCCCCTATCCACGTATCCACTTCCCTCTGGCCACTTATGCCCCCGTTATCTCTGCTGAAAAGGCCTACCACGAACAACTGTCCGTGGCTGAAGTGACCAACGCCTGCTTTGAACCAGCCAACCAGCTGGTGAAATGTGACCCCCGTCACGGAAAGTACATGGCCTGTTGTCTGCTGTACCGTGGTGATGTCGTCCCCAAGGATGTGAATGCTGCCATTGCCACCATCAAGACCAAGAGAACCATCCAGTTTGTTGACTGGTGTCCTACTGGTTTCAAGGTAATAAAGTTTTTTTCAAATCCATTATAGGAACTACCTCCTCTATTGCCTCGTAAGCCAATTTTTTTTGGCATCGTGTAAAAGAGGTTCTGGTCTCCAATTTTACTGATTGTTTTTTTTTTTCAATGTATTGAGGACATGATGCTCATACATCAGATAGTTTTAAGACTTTGGGTCATATTCCTAGGTAGAAATTTTCAGATCCCTCTCTCTTTTCTGTGTAGGTGTGTTTGTTTGCAGGCGTGTGATAGGCCTCATCTTTTACCACGGTGATTTTCAGGAAAATTCAAACATGGAATGGGTTTCTCTCAATTTTCACCTCTGTATAGACAGTGATTTAATATGTATTTTTATCAATGTCACCCAGGTGGGCATCAACTACCAACCACCCACTGTTGTGCCTGGAGGATATCTGGCCAAGGTCCAGCGTGCCGTATGCATGTTGAGTAACACAACTGCCATTGCCGAGGCCTGGGCAAGACTGGACCACAAGTTTGATCTTATGTACGCCAAGAGGGCCTTTGTCCACTGGTGAGTACTCTATCAATCACTTACTTCCCAAAGTGGGACTGGAGGCACTGACTGTGTCTTCTACCCCCCTATATCAATTTTCCAAGATAGTTTCTGTTTTTGTCTTGGAATGAGATTACTTAGTTTTGCCCTGGAACTGGCCGATACCCTGGCTGGGAGGAAAACAGTCAAATGTGTAGTTATGAGTTTTTGGAGATGATATTTTTTTCCTTGTAAATCATCTCTCTGTTATGCACTGCATTGTTTTTGATATTACATATATATGTTATCATTTGAGAGTGTTCCTCTTGTGGGAACCTGTGCTTGTGTCTGGATGAGACATTTAGGCGACCTCAGACTAAGTAGCATGATGGTGTGCTCTTGGAATCTACATCGGTTTCTTTTTGAACCAGTTCCCCTTTGACTTACTTTTTCTTGGGTGCTTTAATTGTAATTCTATAACTTTTGACTATCTTATTTTCTTCCTTTTTATGGCGTTTATATGACCCAAATGTGTTGCAAGCGCCTTAAAAACAAAAATAAACATGCCTTGCATGTTAACTGTTAATTTAAAAAGTTCAATTTCATCATTTTTATGTAAATTATTCTGTTAATTTCAAAAGTTCAATTTCATTATTTCAATGTAAATTATTTTTCTCTCTGATCATTTTCTACATTATATTGTCCATCCTCAGAGGAAGGCCAAGAGCCAAAGCGTCATTTTATACAGTTTTTTGTTTTTATACAAATCAACTTTCTCTCATAGGAGCAAAATTGACGCCACTGAGCGATTTTAATCAGTTTTCGCTAAATCCTATCAGATTATGTTTTAGGTTACACATCGTTGTGTGTGTTGGTACATTATATCTGGCTGGCTAATGTTGTGAGCATTTTAGCTAAATGCATTGTAACAATATGTTTGGCTGTTCTACTTTGATTTGTACTTCACTAAAGCATTTATGAAGTGTTATACAGGTTTTGGGTCATAACGGTTTTTGGGGGTTTTTTTTGCACATTCCAGATTTTTGGGTTAATTTGAACTTTTAAAATTATTTTCTTTCCAGGTATGTCGGAGAAGGTATGGAAGAGGGTGAGTTTTCCGTGGCACGTGAGGATTTGGCTGCTCTTGAGAAGGATTACAAAGAAGTTGGTGTTGACTCTGCTGATGCTGAAGGGGAAGAGGGGGAAGAAGACGAATACTAGTCATGACACAACCTTCCTCTAGTCTATGCCTATGTCATTTCTACATAAATCTTGTCATTGTGACAGAAGAAATTGGATGGTGCTATGCTTCAACATACGTCTTTGTTCTTTTATTGGGTGTATAGTTTTGTTTTCGTACAAAGTCAATAATTAAACAAATTGAATGGGCATAAGTAATAATTGGTCTAATGGGTTTTTTCCCTTAATGTTCAGACGCTGTTCTTATACAGGGAATCTTTTTTCTATCCATTCTAAATGTAATGAGAAGGCCCTGGCAGAATCCTCCACTATCTGTCCCCTCTTTTCTGCTTTCCCCTTCTCTTTGGCTCTTTGTCTTGATAAATTGAACTTTTATGTAGCGTAAAATCCACTAAATGTGCTCAAAGCACTTTACAAGGGGTCCCTAGCCAGCTACAGCACTTCACCTGTTAGGCAATATTACATTTTTTTTTGGACAGAAACAACGCTGTTAACCACCAGGTACTCATTTTACACAAGTACAGAGAGAGAATGCGATTAACAAGCCTTTTGCAACGACTTGACAATGCATCGCACAAGACTCGCACCCAGGACCTACCGACCTTCAGGCGAGTGTCATACCACTAGAACACATAGCTGTCTTGATGCGAGGTGACAGTTTTGCCAGGCACTAGCAGATGAGCCGTTTGTGAGAGAGAGTCAGATAAATGTGTTGGGTGGAGCAACCTGTAAGGGGATTCTAATAGCTCAGTTGGTAGAGCGCTCTTCGCAAGTAAAGAGATGAGTATTGATCCCAAGTGCAATGTTTTTTTCTGTCCACCCAGCAGTGATGGATCTCAGTGGGAAGGACCTTAAATATACTTACAAACTATCCAAAGGCAATTGTTATTGTCCGATTTCTCACTCCAGGAATCGGGTTAGACTTGGAATCCATGGCTCTCTCTCTCTCTCTCTCTCTCTCTCTCTCTCTCTCTCTCTCTCTCTCTCTCTTGATTATTCCGTCATTATGTTCTATGCAACATAAATCTTTTCCGATACTCTGGTCCTGTATAACAACATACGGCTGTGCGTCGTGGACACTGACAAAGGCAGATGAAAAGAGATCCAGCTCACGTCAACCATCAAGAAATTAAAGCTACAGGCCACATCAAATAAGCTTTGCATGGATGGCGCCTGCGATGGCAAGCGGAGCATAGAGAGGCCAAAGAGGTGGTTTCAAGAAATAACGGACTGGATGGAAACAACTTCAGGAGCAGGACACCTGGCACTGACGAAAACCAGAAAAGTTCTGTCGAACAATTTGGAAGGCTGTGTCTTACTGAAAGAAAAATAATTATTTTATCTTAAAATAGCACCCATTCCCAATATTTGTCTTTAATTCTAATTAATCGAGAGAAAAATGCGAATACATCGGCCTTTCCCCATGCTCCATTACGCAGACCACAGCGTAAAACTTCTCTTAATTGGGTCTTTTTTTAAAAATACACAACTGCCCAGCAATGAATGCTTATCCTTGTACTGATATATCTGGCAGATTACTTTGCATCTTTAGCCTGTACAAAAGATGGCAGGCAATTTCTACTGGTGCTTCTATGAAGTCTCAGATTTGATTTTTTTGACAAGAGGAGTCAAGTTTTCGGTAGGTTGGTAGATTACTCGTTTCACACGCAAAGGGACCGAGATTGATTCTGAGTGAAGACAAGATTTTTATTTTCTGACCCCCGTCCACTCAACAGTGATTGGGTAGCTGGGTCTGTTAGATCCAGCAGAAAGTCTGTGCGATAGACTTATCCTATTCAGAGGACAGCAATTGCTATTGTCTGATTCACGCTACAGAAACCGGAAGAGGCCAAATGCATCTAAAGGACTACTTTTTAAATGAGGATATTTTTTTATTAAATACCCAGTCTAAATAAGGCGTCGCAGAGAAAAATATACGCCTCCTCTCGTTGTCAATGAACAGAAGGAATCAGTAGTTATACAACATTTGATGTGATATATGGCGAGTGACCTTCTCTGCCTATCGCCTGCTTTTTCAGACTCATGGAAACACGTCTCTATACAGGTTTTCTAATGCCTCGCTTGAGTAACTTGTTAACTGCCATACACTGGAAAGACGCGTATTTTTAAAACTTGACCGAAAACTTGTCATTCAAATAACGATCGATTTAAATGACCCTCATTTGACAAAACCTGGGACTTGGCTAAGTCTTCTTTTAAGTCCCAGGTTTGACTTTTGCCAAGATGGAGGCCATTTAAATCGATCGATATTTGAACGATAGGTTTTCTGGCCAAAATTTTAAATACGTGTTTTTCCCAGAGTAGGGTAAATAACAACCGACTTACCTACTGGCTTATAACATGATAGGGTCATGGTAAATCTGTTGTTAAACATTATTATGCTAATGTTTATCGTCAGTTGATTTGAGTAAAGTTGTGTGATTAACATTACAAAAGATTACATGACTCGTAATGAGATTCTTATTGACCAAATAAAATCTTCAATCTCTTTATTTTTATAAATGGACGATGTCCTCCGCGCTCATATTTGCTTGTATGAACGCAATTATGGGCTGATTTAACATTGTTATTTAAAGCGCTTTGAGCACGTTAAGTGGATGTTGAGCTTTATAAAAGCTCATCTTTTGGACAAAATAATTTAGTGTAGGTTTGATAGTATGAAAATGAGCCCATAACAACTGAGGTCATCAGACGTTTAAATAGGTGCACGTCGGCAATGATTCTACATTAGCAATTGGCCACCTGGACCCGGAGGTTATCCCAGTTTCTGCAGTATTCGGACATTGCGGTTTTTTGCAAAAAAAATTCCCAAATTTTGCAAGCTAAAACAGCAAAATATTGCAAAAAGTTCCGATTAATTTTCATAAAAAGCTATAATTCGTTCATGAAAGAGAAAGGTATTTGTTTGTTTTTCAGGGTTTCACGGCGCTTGCAACAAATGTAAGGTCATATCAGCGCCAGAAAAAAAGGAAGAAAATGGGATCTAGTAAAATGTTCTAGAATTACAATTAAAGTACCCAAGAAAAAGGAAGAACACGCTATCAGTGTACTTATTTTGAGATTATCTGTTTCATCCTGACACAAGCACAGGTCCCCCAGTGATGATAATGAAAATTTGTCAAAAAGGAGGAAAATCTACCTGCACGTCAGTCAAACCCACATCTAATGCAAATATTGCATAGCTTTTCATAGTTATTTAATATCTTATTGGCCCTAAAGCACCTCTTCTGATCATTACATCCTGACCTTTTGCAAATATAATTTAAGGAATTGTCATTTCCAATTAAACATTTTAGAGGTCTATAATGTCGCCCACTATATCAAGTGATTATGATAAACTTTTGGCCAAAAGAGGTATTTGTTCTGACATAACAAACCCGGTTAGTGTCTGTATTATTGCAACCTTGTGATGATGCAGCTTATAAATAAGAATCTTTAATTAATTGCAAAACATATTCCATCAAAAAATTTAATTTTTAAAATGAAGATAGAAGGGTGGCCGAGAGAGAGATATGGATATGAGAGAAAGAGAGAGAGGGAGAATTGATGAATTTTTTTTTTTTAAATTGATTTATAATTAGACACAAGTTGTATTGAATAACTATTAACAAATTCAGAACCATCAAACAAAACCAAGAAAATCAAAAAAGAAGAAAAAAAGAAAGACAGGCTTATAAAACTTATAAAATCGCCAAATGTACTATTATGCTACAGCTAAAAGGTACATAAATATTTACACCCATTTGCTCCATCCCCTTCCCTTTCGATCATCTTCTCATCCATTGCCACCATGTGTCTTGTGCTACTTTCGACATTTGGCGCCAGTGTGTCTAGACTAACGTCATAAAGGAGTGTCACCAAAATTCATGCAACTGAGCAGAGGTGTCAAAAAATGATAGAAGGCATATTTTTTTCATGAACTACCACTTAGCAGAAGATGATTGACATGACAAAAACAAAGGAAAATTTATGAAAATATCCGCGAAGATTATCATCACTGGTCCCCACTAAATTTTAAAAAATATTTTTTTCTTTTTAGTATTTTGGCAAAATCTAGAAAATTTGCAAAAAATATTCCAAATTTTGCGGCCGCAATGCAATTCAGCGATTTTTTGCCATTTTTGCTGCCGCAAGCAATGCAAAAAAACTGCCATGACAGATTGTTAAACAGACTCTCGGACCTTATCCAAGTCTTGTTGCATACACTACAACAATACAATTGGATTCAATAGTCTGATGTCACGTAGGTCCAGCAACCAACAGCTTGGTTCTAAACAAGAAAAACGGTACTTTTTATTCTTCATGCTTGCTAGAACTTTTTCAGATGTCATGAGGTCAGAATGTATAAGTCAAAACATGATCAGATTTATAATGATTTTCTCCTCTGGATACACTTTTATGCTCGACGGAGAAGTACTTCATAAGGCAGGGCGTCCGCCATTCTTCCGATTGTTGAGAACCAGTTACTAAGTTACCATGCGTCATTACGAGGGAAGTGACGTCACGACTATTGAAGCCAATTCTATGGGGGTAATTTTTACATACAAAGTATAGAAAAGCCCGTAAATTTCATTTTCAAATATTCAAATTACAGATGGGGATTGGAAGCAAGATGAAGACTCCAGGGGCACGTCCTGTGATGGAGCCCAGAACTTCCTGTCAAATTATGATCGTTCATATTAATACTATGCATTTAGATAAAATACTCAGTGTCTGCCGTCCAAATAAAACATACCAACACGCAAAACTGCGTGTAACTTTCAACGTTTATAGTATGATTGATATAGTTTAGTGAGAACTAATCACCACCATGTGTCACTATTAAGATGTGCTTTGGGGTGCTTCAGTGCCAAAAAATCTGTGTCATTTTATTCTAATGATGGCAAACAAGATTATTCATGATTCCCTCGACTAAGATTGAAAACAATTCCAAATAGGACCTTAGAGAGAGGCTTACCGATGGTTCCGATAGCGTTCCCCTTATGGCTTACAGTTTAACTATCCCAGCATTATCAACACGTTGTTTGGTTAACGTACTCCTTGCATGCGAATCAAGCAGCCCCTCTCTAGATTTTTGTATACAAGATGCACATCCTTCCCATCAGACGTGTACGTATATGCCAGTCTGACATCCGAACCCACTTATAGACCTGGTTTAACATTGTATTGTAGGAATGGACAATATTTCGCGTCATTTTTTTGAGATTTCCATTACAACAATGAGCCCATGAGGAATTGGGTTATCAGACCAGCAAATATGATGTAAATACACATCGCTCCCACCAAATTCAAGCATCAGTTAGTAACACTGTAGTTAATCACTACAAAATACTTCTACGTCATGGTACAAGACCGAAGGGCTAAAGCTCAGCAGGTCGCTGGTTCGGATAAGTAAATAAGTATTTAAAAACCCGATTCATTATGAAAAATGGTATCCAAAATATTCAGTGCCTTTCCTACCAAACAACAACTAGTGATGTAGGTCGTATGCATACTATTTAGTTTTGAATATATTATAGGTAGCTATGTCATTATCTTAATAATTAGGCATGTAATTGGCACCCAATATGGTGATAATTAGACATGAAAGTCTTCTTTTCTCTTTTTCACTAGCCACTAGGTCAAATCATTGTTACTATTATTGTTTTTGTTACCATCATCATCATGATCTGATTATGATCATGATCACCACCATCGTCATTATCATTATCATCGTCGTCATCATCGTCATTATTATCATCATCATTGAACTGGATTCAGGTGTAAACTAAGTATAACATGGAATATAGATAGAACGAAGATGACGTCACTCAAGCCTTTGTTATTGTATTTGCCATCCGCGTTTGTGAGTGATTCTCACTAAACTGTATCAACCACACTATAAAAGTTCATTGCTACACACAGTTTTGTGTGTTGGTCCGTTATACTTCCGGGTGGCAATGTTATGAGCTTCTTAGCCAAGCGCATACTATCTATAACCAGCTTTGTGGATTCTGCTCTGTTTAACAGCTCACGCTTTTTACCTGTGTGTGTGTGTGTGTGTGTGTGTGTGTGAGAGAGAGAGAGAGAGAGAGAGAGAGAGAGAGAGAGAGAGAGAGAGAGAGAGAGAGTGTTTTTAATAGACTACAAAACATGATTTATATCAAGATATGATACACACACGGCACTCGTTGGACCAAAGTGTTATGGGCTCTCCTGTATAGATAGTATGCGCTTGGCTAAGAAGCTCAAAACATTGCCATCCGGAAGTATAACGGACCTACACACAAAACCGTGTGTATCCATGGTTTATAGTCAGGTTAATACAGTTTAGTGAGCATTCCTCATAAACGCAGATGGCAAAAACAACAACAAAGACCTGAGTGACGTCAACTAAGAACTATCTATAGATAGTATGCGCTTGGATAAGAAGCTCACAACATTGCCATCCGGAAGTATAACAAGCAACACACAAAGCTGTGTGTAACCATGAACGTTTATAGTCAGGTTAATAGATAGTTCGAAGATGACGTCACTTTGTTATTGTTTTTGCCATCCGCGTTTGTGAGATGTTCTCACTAAACTGTATTAACCAGACTATAAAAGTTCATGGTTACACAGAGTTTGTGTGTTGGTCCGTTATACTTCCGGATGGCAATGTTGTGAACTCCTAGGCCAAGCGCATTCTATCTATACAGTTTAGTGAGCATTACTCATAAACGCAGATGGCAAAAAACAACAACAAAGACCCGAGTGACGTCAACTAAGAACTATCTATAGATAGTATGCGCTTGGATAAGAAGCTCACAACATTGCCATCCGGAAGTATAACAAGCAACACACAAAGCTGTGTGTAACCATGAACTTTTATTGTCTAACTCATAAACGTGGATGGCAAAAAGCAATAACAAAGACCCGAGTGACGTCAACTTCATTCTATCTATAGATATAATGAAGTCGTCCTCACTCTGGTCTTTGTTATTGTTTTTTACCATCCGCGTTTATGAATAATTCTCACTATGTGTTTTAATCAGAATATAAACGTTCAAGGTTACACATAGTTGTGTGTGTTGGTCCGTTATACTTCCGGATGCCAATGTTGTGAGCTTCTTAGATAATATGCACTTGGCAAAGAAGCTCACAACATTGCCACCCGGAAGTGTAACAGACCAACACACAAAACTTTGTGTAACCATGAACGTCTATAGATAGTTCGAACATGACGTCAATCATGTCTTTGTTATCGTTTTTTGCCATCCGCTTTTATGAGTACTTCTCACTAAACTGTATTAACCAGACTATAAACCTTCAAGGTTACACACAGTTTTGTGTGTAGGTCAGTTTTACTTCCGGATGGCAATGTTGTGAACTTCTTAGCCAAGTGCATACTATCTATTGTCTGGTATAGTCTAGTGAGAATTACTCATAAACGTGGATGGCAAAAAACAATAACAAAGACCCAAGTGACGTCAACGTCATTCTGTCTATAGATATAATGCGCTTGGACGAGGAGTTCACAACATTGCCATCCGGAAGTATGACGGACCAACACACAAACTCTGTGTAACCATGAACTTTTATAGTCTGGTTAATACAGTTTAGTGAGAACAACTCACAAACGCGGATGGCAAAAACAATAACAAAGGCCTGAGTCACGTCATCTGCATACTAGCTATTGAAGTAACGAAATTGATGTCACTCGGCTCTTTGTTATTGTTTTTAGCCAGCCATTTTTACGAGTAGTTTTCACTCAATTATATTAATCAAACTATAAACGTTTAAAGTTACACATAGTTTTGTCCTGGTACGTTATAACCGGCTGACAGATGTATACGTTTTTTAAACTATACACACAGCATCAATAGGTCGATAACCATTAACAGGCTGTCTTTAAAATATTATCAAACGTCAAACGTCAACTTCTTTCTTCTTTAGATAGAATGCGCTTGGCCAAGGAGTTCACAACATTGCCATCCGGAAGTATAACGGACCAACACACACACTCTGTGTAACCATGAACTTTTATAGTCTGGTTAATACAGTTTAGTGAGAACAACTCACAAACGCGGATGGCAAAAACAATAACAAAGGCCTGAGTGACGTCATCTGCATACTATCTATAGATAGTATGCGCTTGACTAAGAAATTCACAACATTGCCATCCGGAAATATAACGGACAACACACAAAACTATGTATAATCTTGGTCGTTTATCGTCAGGTTAATACAGTTTAGTGAGACTTACTCATAAACGTGGATGGCAAAAACACAATAACAAGGACTGGAGTGACTTCAGCTTCATTCTATCTATAGACAGTATGCTCTTGGCTAAGAAGCTCACAACATTGCCATCCAGAAGTATAACGGACCGACACACAAAACTATGTGTAGTCATGAACGTTTATAGTCTGGTTAATACAATTAAGTGAGAATTACTCATAAACAGAGATGGTAAAAAAAATAAAATAATAATAACAAACTTATAGATAGTTCAAAGATGACGTCACTCAGGTCTTTGTTGTTGATTTTGCCATCCGCGCGTATGAGTAATGCTCACTGAACTTTATTAACCCGACTATAAACGTTCATGGATACACACAGTTTTGTGTGATGGTCCGTTATACTTCCGGATGGCAATGTTATGAGCTTCTCAGCCAAGCGCATACTATCTATAAAGTCCCGGAGTCTCTATGAATAACTATGTTTGTAAATAAATACATTATTGACACTGCCATATCGTGAAAAAAAGACCCGTCCTTCAAATGTTTGTCGACTAAATTAACACTCATCTTGTCAAAAACTCTCAAATCCCCGGACTTTACAGAAGTCCCAGGTTTGAGAGATTTTGACAAGATGAGGGTCATTTTAATCGATCGATATTTGATTTAATGGATCCGTTTTCTGGTCAAAAATCTTAAAATGTGTTTTGATTTTTCAGAGCGGGACAAAGCAAGACACGTAATTTTATTATGTAAATATGGGGATACTTGTCAAATCTACATCCAGAT
>NC_088364.1:66025830-66033330 GCF_034508935.2 Berghia stephanieae
GAGAAGTGTACACCAGTGGGGAGTGAACCTGGGACTGGGTTTCGGCGGGTTTCGTAATAAAAAGCAATTACTTTTTTACGAAATCCGACGACACCCGGCAATATCCGACAAAGTTATGGGAGGTAGGCAGCAGCGTGTGTGTGTGTGTGTGTGTAGGGGGCTGGGAGGAGGAGGGGATGAACCTGAGATTCAGGGAAGTATACACCAGTGGGGAGTGAACCTGGGACTCTGGGTTTTATAAATAAGCAGTAACAAAATGTGTGTGTGTGTGGGGGGGGGGGAGGATTACTTTTTTACGATACAATATGCGGCAAAGTTGTGGAAAGTAGGCAAAGCGTGGGGAGTGAACCTGAGACTCAGTGAAGTGTACACCAGTGGGGAGTGAACCTGAGACAATGGTTTTCGGCGGGCTTCAGCTAGTTTCATATAAAAGCAATTACATTTTTACGAAACCCGACGAGACCTGGCAATATCCGAGAAAGTTATGGGTAGTAGGCAACAGTGGGGAGTGAACCTGAGATTCGTGGAAGTGTACATCAGTGGGGAGTGAACCTGGGACTGGGTTTCGACGGGTTTTGTATAAAAAAAGCAATTACTTTTTGTTTACGAAATGCGCCAAATCCCAACAAAATGGGGCAAAGTTATGGAAAGTAGGCAAATAATGGGGAGTGAACCTGAGACTAAGGGAAGTGTACACCAGTGGGGAGTGAACCTAAGACTATGGTTTTCGGCGGGCTTAAGCTAGTTTCATATAAAAGCAATTACTTTTTTACTAAACCCGACGAAACCTGGCAATATCCGACAAACTTATTGAAGTAGGCAACAGTGGGGGATGATCCTGAGATTCAGGGAAGTGTGCACTTGTGGGGGAGTGAACCTGGGACTCTGGAGGGGGAATTACATTTTTTACGAAACCCGCCAAAACCCGACAAAGTTATGGGAAGCAGGCAGCAGTGGGGAGTGAATCTGGGATTTGGACACCGATGAGGATTGAACCTGGGACTGCGAGAGGCTGATACTAGTGGACAGTGAGCTCAGAATGTACTTTTATTTCGAAACCTACCGAAATTGTCAAAAGTTATGGGAAGTGGGCACCATTGGGCAATGAACCGGGACTCAGGGAAGTGCACACCGGTTGGGAGTGAACCTACGACTGTGAGAAGAGGATATCAGTGGAAATGAACCTGGGACTAGGGAAGATGGATACCAGTGGGAAATGTAGCCGGACTATGGGAGATGGGTACCAGACGAGAATGAAGCAATTACTTTTTTTTACGAAACCCGCCAAAAACCATAGACTTAGGTTTACTCCCCAATAGTGTACACTTCCCTGAGTCTCCGGTTCACTCCCCCACTGTTGCCTACTTTCTTTCCATAATGTTGTCGGATATTGTCGGGTTTCGTAAAAAAGTAATTGATTTTTTTACGAAACCCAGCTCCAGGTTCACTCCCCAATGGTGTACACTTCCCTGAGTCCCAGGTTCACTCCCCACTGCTGCCTACTTCCCATAACTTTGTTGGGTTTTGGCGTGTTTTGGCAGGTTTCGTAAAAAAAATAGAAACACCCATAAAAATACCACGTGTATTCAGTAAATAATAGATGTCAATTGTAGTCTAATATTCAGTATCTATTTAAATTATTATTATTATTATTATTATTATTATTATTATTATTATTATTATTATTATTATTATTATTATTATTATTACACTTCAATAACTTTGTCGGATATTGCCAGGTTTCGTCGGATTTCGTAAAAAGGTAATTGCTTTTATGTGAAACTCGCTGAAACCTGCCGAAAACCATAGTCTCAGGTTCACTCCCCACTGGTGTACACTTCCCTGAGTCTCAGGTTCACTCCCCACTGTTGCCTACTTCCCACAACTTTGTCGGATATTGCCGGGTTTCGTAAAAAAGCAATTGCTTTTATATGAAACTCACTGGAAACCCGCTGAAAACCAGAGTCTCAGGTTCACTAACCACTGGTGTAAACTTCCATGAATCTCAGGTTCACTCCCCACCGTTGCCTACTTCAATAAATTTGTCGGATATTGCCAGGTTTCGTCGGGTTTCGTAAAAAAGTAATTGCTTTTATGTGAAACTCACTGAAACCCGCCGAAAACCAGAGTCTTAGGTTCACTCCCCACTGGTGTACACTTCCATGAATCTCAGGTTCACTCCCCACTGTTGCCTACTTCCCATAACTTTGTCGGCATTGCCGGGTTTCGTAAAAAAGTAATTGCTTTTATGTGAAACTCGCTGAAACCCGCCGAAAACCATAGTCTCAGGTTCACTCCCCACTGTGTACACTTCCCTTAGTCTCAGGTTCACTCCCCATTATTTGCCTACTTTCCATAACTTTGCCCCATTTTGTTGGGATTTGGCGCATTTCGTAAACAAAAAGTAATTGCTTTTTTTTTTTACAAAACCCGCGAAACCCAGTCCCAGGTTCACTCCCCACTAGTGTACACTTCCCGGAATCTCAGGTTCACTCCCTACTGTTGCCTACTACCCATAACTTTCTCGGATATTGCCAGGTTTTCGTCCGGTTTCGTAAAAAGGCAATTGCTTTATATGAAACTCGCTGAAACCCGCCGAAAACCAGAGTCCCAGGTTTACTCCCCACTGGTGTACACTTCCATGAATCTCAGGTTCACTCCCCATTGTTGCCTACTTCCCATAACGTTGTTGGATATTGCCGGGTTTCGTAAAAAAGTAATTGCTTTTATGTGAATCTCACTGAAACCTGCCGAAAACCATAGTCTCAGGTTCACTCCCAACTGGTGTCCACTTCCCTTAGTCTCAGGTTCACTCCCCATTATTTGCCTACTTTCGATAACTTTGCCCCATTTTGTTGGAATTTGGCGCATTTCGTAAACAAAAAGTAATTGCTTTTTTTTTTTTACAAAACCCGACGAAACCCAGACCCAGGTTCACTCCCCACTGGTGTACACCTCCCCGAATCTCAGGTTCACTCCCAACTGTTGCCTACTACCCATAACTTTCTCGGATATTGCCAGGTTTCGTAAAAAAGTAATTGCTTTTATATGAAATTAGCTGAAGCCCGCCGAAAACCATAGTCTCAGGTTCACTCCCCACTGGTGTACACTTCACTGTCTCAGGTTCAGTCCCCACGCTTTGCCTACTTTCCACAACTTTGCCGCATATTGTCGGGTTCCGTAAAAAAGTAATCCCCCCACCCCTCCCATTTTGTTATTGCTGTCTTACAAAACCCAGAGTCCCAGGTTCACTCCCCACTGGTGTACACTTCCCTGAATCTCAGGTTCATCCCCTCCTCTCCCCCCTTACACACACACACACGCTGCTGCCTACCTCCCATAACTTTGTCGGATATTGCCAGGTCTGTCGGGTTTCGTAAAAAAGTAATTGCTTTTAATTACGAAACCCAGTCCCAGGTTCACTCCCCACAGGTGTACACTTCTCTGAGTCCAGATTCACTGCCACAGCTGCCCTCTTCCCATAACTTTGTCAGGTTTAGGGAGAAAAACACCGTATTATATAGTGCAAAACCACTATTCAGTGTTCAGATACTGAATAGTGCTAGCCACTTCGTTATAGTTATATTATAGATATTTGTCTATTTATATTATTTTTATATCCCTCAATCTATATGTATCCACCTATTTGTCAAATATTCCAAATATATCAATTTGTATCATTCTTGTAATAATCTATTTAATTTTTCATTATTGTTATTATTATTATTATTATTTTATTATTATTATTATTATTATTATTATCATTATTATTGTCATTGTTATCATCATCGTAATTATTAGCATTGTTGTTATCATCACCACCGTCACCATTATCAACATTATTATTATTATGATGGTGATAGTGATAATTATTATTATTATTATTAATATCATTGTTATTGTTACCGTTATTACTGTCGTCGTCATCGTCTCCATCACCGCCATAGCCACCACTGTTACTGTCATCATCGTCATTGTCATCATCATCATAATTATCATCGTCGTCAACATTAATATCATTATTACCTCTGGGACATTCTGTGGCAGAGTCTGAAACTTCACTGTTCAAAGTTCAAATTAATTCTCCAGCCCTATACATTGTGAACTATTTTAGGAAATGCTAATACCAATATGTTACCCTTGTTACATTATCGTGTATATTTTCTGAAATAAACAATTTTGATATGTATGTATGTATGTATTCATGTATGTATATGTATATAGTTATGCGGGAAATAATGTATAGGAGACATTAAAAATGAAGACACTAAACTAAACCCCCATCCCTCCGTCACGCACCCCCCCCCCCCAACCCCCAAAATATTAACAAAACAAAAAGGAAAAAAAAAAACAAAAACAAACAAAAATAAACGTCAGATCTTTTTAAATCAAGTTTATTTTAAAGGCAACATCACACAGGAATTAATTGAATAATGTTTCATGTGACAGCTCCATTTTTCATCTGAAAAATATAAGAAGATAAAAAAGGAAGTTATAAAAACTGTAGTCGAGATGATAAGAATAAAATTATGAACTATTATAAACTGTCGTACTCCGGGAAAGCACGAATTTACAAATTTGGCCAGAAAACTCGTGTTTCAAATATCGACTGATTTAAATGACCCTCATCTCGACAATAATTCTCAAACCTGGGACTTTAAAACACAATTCCTCAGGCGGGCCAGTTGATTAAACAAGGACAAATCTGATTCCTTGTACATACCATAGAATTAAACGAATGAGAATACGTACGAAGCCTAAAAAGTGTCCACCAATGAAAGCATTCAGCGCCATTTTGTTGTTGGCTGAGAATGTAGTAATTACCATTCATTCGGTATCTATGTCAACATAACGACACAAGAAAAACAACAAACAATATCAAAATCCACAATAAAATGTTTCAGAACTGTTGCGTATATTTATGGCACAACGAAGCTGTCAAAAAATGAAGTTAGAGAATGTGTGTAATCATGTATTATAATAACCTGTAATGTGTTTTCCAACCACCACATCATCTACTACTACAACCACCACCACAATATCATCACTAACACTACTACTACAACCACCAGCCCCACATCATTATCACTACCACTACTACTACACCACCACCAGCACATCATCATCACTACCACTACTACAATCACCACAACCACATCGTCATCACTACCACTACTACTGCAACCACCACCACCATATCATCATCATTACCACTACTACCACAACCACCACTACTACTACAACCACCACCACATCACTACCTCAACTACTACAACCACCACCACAATAGCATCACTACCACTACTACTACAACCACCACAACCACATCGTCATCACGACCACTACTACTACAACCACCACCACATCATCATCACTATCACTGGTACTACAACTACAACCACCACCACATTATCATCACTACCACTACTACTACTGCAACCACCACCACATCGTCATCACTACCACTACTACTGCAACCACCACTACCACCATATCATCACCATTACAACTACTACTACAACCACCACAACCACATCATCATCACTACCACTACTACTACAACCACCACCACATCACCATCACTATCACTACTACTACAACTACAACCACCACCACATTATCATCACTACCACTACTACTACTGCAACCACCACCACCATATCATCATCATTGAAATTTTTTATTTATTTTAAATTGAGCTTTATATAGTGCAATATCTACTAAATGTGCTCAAAGCGCTTTACAAGGGGTCCCTGGTCAACATTTAACTTGTAGGACGGGACACGACGCCTGTTAGGCGATATTACAATTTTTCGGACAAAGACAACTCTGTTAACGGCCAGGTACTCATTTTACACCTGAGTACGGTGAGAGAATGTGAGTAAAGAGCCTTTTCCAAGGACTCAACTATGCGCCGAGCGCGAGGCTCGAACCCAGGACCTTCCGATCCGGAAGCGAGTGTCATACTACTAGACCACATAGCCGCATCATTACCACTACTACTACAAACACCACCACCACATCATCATCACGACCACTACTACTACTACAACCACCACCACCACCATATCATTACCATTACCACTACTACTACAACCACCACCACATCATCATCACTACCACTACTACTACAACTACAATCATCACCACCACCACATCATCATCACTATTACTACTACAACTACAACCACCACCAACACCACATCACCTCACTAACACTCAGTACTACAATCACTACCATTAGGTTTTGGAGCTTTACTTCATTTGAAATAAGGAAACTTCGGAATTGTATTTGGCATTGTGTTTATATATCATAATATAATTCTAATCAGTTATCTATTTAGAACTAGATACTATACAATATGTATGCCAAATACCACCCCAATTCCCCTTTCTTGTGTGCGGGAATTCCTCTTTCGGCATTGAAATTGGGTGTGAGAGAGTCATCACTACACACATAAACAACAGAAAACAATTTAAAAACAAGACTATGACACGCAACCACTCACACACGAGGCTATACTATTTATCCTTTTCTCTATATAGAATAGGACAAGACAAACAATAGCTTGACTCTCGCTACACTTCGCATTGATGTTTGTCGTCTCACGAGTTCAACTGTCGGTCGACCTGTCAATATTCCTTTTTGCCTCGGACGTAATCATTAATAGAATGTTGTGTGGTTTTGACCGTGAAGAAAACCTTAAGAAGTCACATTTATATCATTTTAGAGAGATCGTTTTGAATAATTTTGAGTTAAACGAGCGAGCAGCAACTTGTTTTCATGAACGGCCGATCATCGCTTGTTTACTATAGTAACGCGATTCCCAGCCAACAGCAAAATGGCGGATATTTTTCTCATCGAGGCCGCTGGTTGGTTAGCCAATAAAAGCACCGTACGGTTTCCATTGGGTAAATTCCTTGGTACATACTTAAACGCATCATAAAAATCGTGTTTTTTTTTTTTTTTTTGTCTTGTAGAATTCACATTGAAAACAAGTAAACAGCAACGACGAAACGGAACAAATAAAAAAAGTCATGTTAAAATTCCAACAACATTGTGTCAGTGTCTGTTTTGGAATTAACGGGAGTCCGAATTAAACCAACTTGGTGACTAAATTGGAGCAATTGGACTTCTTAAGTGCAAGTATTGATTTAGTGCATTGACCTTAAAGTTAAAGGAACGGACTCTCAACAAAGTGGGCGCGGTCCTCTTTTCGTTTGTTAAATTGCGATGACTTCCACAGAGCCATTTCCATTTTAATAGATTATTGGGTCTAAATCTCACATTTTCATCTTAGATACCTCTTAATTTTCTACAAAATACTCTCGGAAGTCTTTGCAATCATAAAAATTGCTATGATATAAATATTGAACTCAATGATCATGGTTAACTTTAAGCTTATAAAATTCACACAACTTATCCCTTATAAACGCTAAATTAGTTTAAAACTAGATTCAAAGATTCCTGTGGACCTGTGGACGCGCCCCTTTTACTGC
>NC_088364.1:66038920-66062702 GCF_034508935.2 Berghia stephanieae
AGTTAAGTTAGAATTACTGAAAAACGCGGACGGCAAAAAACAATAACAAAGACCCGAGTGATGTCAACTTCATACTATCTATATGTAATAGTAATATTAATACATACTCTGTTTTTAATGGATGCATCAATTGCCTTGAAATCCACAATGTGATTGATGCAAGTTTCAGGCATTAAAAAAATCTTGATAGACAATCCGTAACAAAGCAACTGACAAAAACAATTCAAATGACTTTATGGTCTATCTAATACAGGAAACACTAACGATAACAATACTTTTGAAAAAAAAAAAATCAAGGCAGCTTCCTACATTGAGGAAATGCATTTTATATTCGAAATTCAATTTTTCAGTCTTTTGGGCTGAAATTTTGGTCTCTCCGCTCCGAATCACAAAGATAAATAGCCACCAGCAAGCTGATTTCAGATCCATGACCTCGGACAATGAAAGTAGTAGCACGATGCAGGAGCGCTCCTTATCGGTTAAACTCGTAGCAGAAATTACCCAATTTTGGATTTTCCTGATAATCTAAAATTAGACCGTGGTGGATTATGATCTATTATTAGGCTTTGTAGTTTCCATAAAAGATAGTGACTATTATCTCAGTATTGACAGTTGAAAGACTGAAAACTGAAAATTGTTAAAGTCTGAAATCAGCCTAGGGGCTGAAAATTTACAGGCCTGAGTATTTACTAGTCTCTTGGAATGAGGTGAGAGAAAGGGGACACCAACTGAAATTGGAGATGAAAATGAAAAAAAAAATAAAAAATGAATCCCTGTATTGAGAAAAAATATTACAACAAACTCACCACTAGTTACATTCTGATGGGATGATGGAGGACCACCAAAATTAGCTGTGCTACTGGTTGTGGGTGGCGGACGCACACCACCCATACCCGGTCCAGCATTAGAATTATTAACTGCCATGGAGAGACCATAGGTTGGCCAGGTTGATGTGTACCTTGGTAAAATGTGGTAGCGGACTGTATGGGAGGAAATTGTGGCTTCTGTGAAGCAGATTGATTTGCTGAATGAGGTGGTGGACCGGGTACATTTGATGACGCAGGGAGAGGTGGAAAAGGACCTCTAGGAGGCTGCTGACCAATAGAATTTGGTGCAAAGCTTCTTGGAGGAGGAGGCATCCCAGAATTTATAAAATTGTTTGATAGTGGTATTCCCGTTGCTGAAGATGATACATTACTACTGCTTGTTACCACCATCCTAGGAATTTGAGGTGGATGATAGGGACCTCATGGCATGGCACCATTGACAGATGGCGGTCTGGTCGCACCATTGTAAAAAGGTCTTTGAGGTGGAAGGTTGGTATTGTTTAATAATGGTTGGGGAGGGGGAAAATTTGATGGACCATTGGGCATTCTATTGTTACCCGTTGGTGGCTGTGGAGGAGCCATATAATTTGGCTTGTTACTCTGATCTGTAATGAAAAAAAGAAAAAATACATATACAAATAAAGGAAAAAACATTTGATATTTCATGTGTGTTTTTCAAAATTTTCACCAACCTTTTTAATGTTAATAACACTAAATGTGCAACTTAGACTAAGACATATTTAAAGGATCTCTCATTGTTTCAATTTCATCATACCATTATCAGCATTTAAGTTATAGTTTTATTTAGGGATCTGAATTGAATGAACAATGTTGCTCTATGACTTAATGATTTATAATGACATGGTTGACAAAGTAACGTAAATTGTAAAAGTAAAAGTTTTAAAAGGTAGAACATGATGATGGTTGGAGTTGTAATTCATATGATTAAAAGAAGGTGAAGATAGAACAGTATACCTAGTTTTAAAAATTAAAATTTAATATTTCATTGAATTCAGAAACGCAAAACAGAACTGCTCAGAACAGGGGAGGGACACCATGAATCCTAAATCTGAGTCTAAATTCTAATCAACAAATCCAGATGGCTGTTTTCATTTTCAGCCAAGCTTGGAATTTAAGCTAATCAAGACGACAGGCATACATACACAAAGACTGAATAAAGAGTGTGAAGATGAAAAAAGCAAAATAAGTCACATATATGTTTTACCTGGGGTAAACATATTCAATCGCTACTTTATGATTAGGACACAGATTCCAAAGTACATCACTACATCACATCGGCAAAGAAAGGAATCAATGAATCACAATCATCAGACTTAAAAAAACATGATACCGAATGGATGTCTCATTAAAAAAAAACAAATACTATTTAAGTGTGTAAGACATTAGCTATCCTGATGAATTCAACACAGATATGTGTGAACTATTAGCGTTGTACTCTCTTCATAGTAACCCCTATCTTATTCCATGAGAACTTCCACATCTCTTTTTATTACGACACCAAGTTTTACTCTTTTGGGACACGAATTGTTTCCGGAAGTTGCAGAAAACTAACGCATGCGTGATTGTTTATACGTGGCAGTAACATCCGGCAGGGGGAATAAATCATGCCAAATGCCCCCGCCCTTGGGGAAAAAGAGCGAACCCCCCCCCCCCATTAAAAAAGGAAACAACAAACAAGGAATTAAAAGTAAACGATCAATTTTATTTTCAGAAGCGAAATGGATAGATAAACGATACTTACCAAAGTTGAAGTTTGTTATTCTACAACACTGGTCGATTGTGAATTCATTTGAGTGATGAACCATCCATTTACCGATCACACTTTAAATTTTGAGCGGGCTACTATATGAGCCCAGATACTACCCAACTCTAACATAAACTGCTCATGCATTGTATGAAGATAATATAAATCTATCAACAGAACTAGAGGGGAGGGTATATTATGATAATTATGGTAAGGGGGGGGGGGCAAATGAATTCACAATCGACCAGTGTTGTAGAATAACAGACAAACTTCAACTTTGGTAAGTATCGTTTATCTATCCATTCTGCAACACAATTGGTCGAATTGTGAATTCATATGAGACTTCAAAGTCATATAGTAGCACGCGATGTAAAACGTTGAAAAGCCACAAAATATTATCGCTTCAAGACTAACTAAATGAATCGTAAAATATAATGAAATATCCGCTACATAATTAGTCCAAATCAACGAATCCATTATACTTAATGCATACCACCCTGCGTGACAATAGGGTAAGGTCTGTTGTACGAAGAGAGTAATTGATAACCCGAGCTACACATACATGCACCCTACAGAAACACCTAAACTGTTGCTTCAGTAAAATAGCCTGACTCTACCAAATATTTCAGTCAAAAGTGAAGGCCATGGTCATACCACCAAAAGTGAACAAATCGTTGATTTTATACAACAGTTCAACCAACAGGGTAGTATTTATGTTCCCTGGCCACTCCTAACAACAAAACACCAGTCGATGCCACTGTCTTTAATGACGTCAAAATTACATGGGAGTCCGGACTATAATAATCATTCCAGTAACACCATAAGCTAATAATATAAGTCAAACATTAGCACGTAGCAGCGATGATGGCACGTAGACAACAAGCAAGTCCTCGGGCTGGGATCAGAACCTCCATAACATAGAGGCGACAGTTTATAACTCATAAGGCCTCTGGATCCATCCCTAAGGCCATTAACTCGCTCAACCCTAACACTGACTATATCCGTAGTTTAACAGGTTTACTTTTGCCCCATGCCTATTTATTACGTATTTTATGCGACAAATTATAGGCGTAGTATCAAAGCTAATGTTTTTAGTTTTACTTGTTAATGGTGGTTGAACAAAAATGTCTATGTATATGCTCATTTTTAATATATCCAATTTTGAAAAGTAGCAAAAAATTCTAGCATTGAGTGAGTTAAAACAACCGCTAATCCTGCCTTGATTAGGAATAAATACTAGAATATGCATCAATCAAGCCCGAATCAACAAAGCCCACCTAAATACCATCGAACAAGTACAAAGAAAATCTTCGCGAATGTCACCAACTGGAACTCAAACCAGGAAGAATCATCCCCATACTAGGCTAAAGTAAGTGACTCACATTACAGAATAAGAGATTACCTCCTACCAGCGTTCACACCAGAAACCAACATCGGACACGCCCGAAACCTGAAGTTCTGACAAACCGACCAGTCCCATCAGTCATAACAGGCATGCCTGCCCAAGCCGAAAGACAATTGCCTAATCGGACCTGTTCACCAATTAAAATGTTTAAGATACTACATTAGTTTCTCCTTTCACCTTCATAAACATCCATCTGTCTTCACTCCTTGTCAATAAGATGTGACTCACTCAGACAGCCTTATCCTCCTCATCCTCTTCACCATCACCATCGCTATTATCATCATCCTCATCATCATCTCATCATCATTCCTCACACGTCCATAATCCTCATCGTCACCAGTTTCTCCCTGGTGCAGCTTTGTAACCAAATATACAAAGACCTCCATGGAACAATCTGACAAATTCTGCTCCGGCCCACTTAAATAATAAAATGAACTAAATATACCGATATCCGTGTCACGTCATGTGTATATTATACTATGCTGGAAACTAAGACTGCCGCAAATCGTGGGTTGATGAGTCTATTGCATTTAAACGGGAATCAAGACCCATGTTGTATGTATGCATTAAAAGATTATACACAAAATAGTAGCTAAAAATCCCAAACAATTTCAATCGAAACAAGGGAAAATATACTGTAGGTCATTGTATATTAACAACACTGATAAAAACCTAAGTATAAAAGTTAGTGCATCAGCCTCACAACCATAAGTCGTTACCCATAGTCTCCAATCAATAAAGATCTAGAATCTAATATCATCAGAAATTCTTTCCAGAGATGGCAAAACTGTTGAAAACCATCTCCCCCTTTATCCAGCGCAAATGTCTGATTGAAGGACTCCCTGCTAAGTATGAAAATGTTAAACCACCTAGGTTAATGGTCCAAGTAACATAAAATGTTGTCAAATCAACCAATACAGAGTGTTAAGTAATGCCACTCTGAGTGAATACACCACGGCTCTAATTAAAGAGCGCCTGTCTAACGCCATGTAAGGAGATGTCTATAAAATATCTAATTTAAAAAGATGTGAGCAAAATATCCAACCAGGTCTATTAAGGATATGTATAATCCAAAATCAAGAGGTAAACCACCCCTACAAAACAGATATCCCTGACACCCAGTATGCAAAGTTAAGTAATCCAGCAGAGATATATGACTAAGCGCATACTATCCCAGGCCCCGGGCAAAGCTGAGTAAGCCATACACAAAAAAAACCCAAAAGTTATCAGGGTCATCAAGGCACTTTGACCCTAGCAAATAACTGCCCACCTTACAAAGTCTAAAAATCAGGCAAAAAAAAAAAAAAAAAAAAAACAGTGATAGTTGACTGAGTGCCTACTATCCCTGGTCCGGAACAGAGGCTGACTAACAGTCAAAGCCCCGTCCCATACTATCCCTGCTCCGGAACTTAGGCTGACTAACAGTCAAATCCCCGTTCCATACTATCCCTGGTCCGGAACCGAGGCTGACAAACAGTCAAAGCCCCGTCCCATACTATCCCTGGTCCGGAACCGAGGCTGACTAACAGTCAAAGCCCCGTCCCATACTATCCCTGGTCCGGAACCGAGGCTGACAAACAGTCAAAGCCCCGTCCCATACTATCCCTGGTCCGGAACCGAGGCTGACTAACAGTCAAAGCCCCGTCCCATACTATCCCTAGTCCGGAAAAGAGGCCGACTAACAGTCAAAGCCCCGACCGAATAACAATCAGATGTAAATAGATTGTTTGATACAAACAATCTGGCTGATGAGGCCTAGACAAAGCACCTGACATCTATGGTCAGAGTAATCTAAAGTATAACGGCAGAAAACCGTGCCGGTGACATGTGACATAGTGCACACTACCCCCGGGCCAGGACAAAAGATTAAGCACCTAGAGTCCCGTAGGTCATTAGAGACGTAATGACAGTAAAAAAAGATGATCAATCCTGGACATATAAGCTATGTCCGGAACCTCACAAGAGGGTTCCCTGGCATTGACAAACTTTACCTATGCCCGCTCCAAACGCAAATACCACGAGCGAAGCAGCATAGATCTACCTGAAAAATAAAAATAAAATATAACTATAGTTGACCCAAGCATTTGAGACACAAAACCGTCTCAAATGTCTAAAATATGAATGCCAAAAGAGCTAAAAAACGGCAGAAAACCGTACCATTGATAGATGACGCTTAGTCAATACTATCTCCGGTCCAGGGCCAAAGGCTTAGGCAGGCTGAGTCTGGAAATGATGTGGGTCATACATAAAGATTGCTTGATACAAACAATCTGGCTGATGAGGCCTAGACAGAGCCTCAGACATCTAATGTCTGGGTGGTCTAACGTATAACGGCAGAAAACCGTGCCGGTGACAGGTGACTTAGTGCACACTACCCCCGGGCCAGGACAAAAGATTAAGCACCTAGAGTCCCGTAGGTCATTAGAGTCGTAATGACAGTAAAAAAGGATGATCAATCCTGGACATAACATAAGGTATGTTCAGAACCTCACAAGAGGGTTCCTTAGCATTGCTATTTGTACCAATGACTATTCCAAACGCCAAAAACACGAGTGGAAATCTCATAGGTATCCCTTTCCAAACCCAACAATCCCTATGCAGTGAGTAAATATCCAACAATTATAATATGTGCTATCTCACATGATGAAAAATTGAAATAAATGTTCTCTCACCTGTATACTCCAGGCCCAAAGATTAAGCTTATGTAGTTCGTTAGAATAGTAACGACAGTAAGAAAGGATGATCGATCCTGGACATAATATAAGCTATGTCCGGAACCCCACAAAGAGGTTTCATGTCATTGACAAATTATTCCTATGCCTGCCCCTAAACACAAATAGGACGAGCAAAGCACCATAAATCTACATCAAAATAAATAAATAAAAATAACTATTGTATGACCCAAACATTTGAGACACAAAAACCGTCTCAAATGTCTAAAATATGAATGCCAAAAGAGCTAAAAAACGGCAGAAAACCGTACCATTGATAGATGACATGCTTTGTCAATACTATCTCCGGTCCAGGGCCAAAGGCTTAGGCAGCCAGAGTCTGGAAATGATGTGGGTCGTACATAAAGATTGCTTGATACAAACAATCTGGCTGATGAGGCCTAGACAGAGCCTCAGACATCTAATGTCTGGGTTGTCTAACGTATAACGGCAGAAAACCGTGCCGGTGACAGGTGACATAGTGCACACTACCCCCGGGCAAGGACAAAAGATTAAGCACCTAGAGTCCCGTAGGTCATTAGAGACGTAATGACAGTGAAAAAGGATAATCAATCCTGGACATATAAGCTATGTCCGGAACCTCACAAGAGGGTTCCCTGGCATTGACAAACTTTACCTATGCCCGCTCCAAACTCAAATAGTATGAGCGAAGCAGCATAGATCTACATCAGAGAGAAAAACTAACTAATGTATGACCCACGCATATGAGACAAAAATCGTCTCAACTGTCTAACATATGAATGTCAAAAGAGCTAAAAAACGGCAGAAAACCGTACCATTGATAGATGACTTGCTTAGTCAATACTATCTCCGGTCCAGGGCCAAAGGCTTAGGCAGGCTGAGTCTGGAAATGATGTGGGTCATACATAAAGATTGCTTGATACAAACAATCTGGCTGATGAGGCCTAGACAGAGCCTCAGACATCTAATGTCTGGGTTGTCTAACGTATAACGGCAGAAAACCGTGCCGGTGACAGGTGACTTAGTGCACACTACCCCCGGGCCAGGACAAAAGATTAAGCACCTAGAGTCCCGTAGGTCATTAGAGTCGTAATGACAGTGAAAAAGGATGATCAATCCTGGACATATAAGCTATGTCCGAAACCTCACAAGAGGGTTCATAGTCTGGCGTGTTGCACCTATGACTGCTCCAAACGTGAATACACGGGTGAAGACAGCCGAGGTCTAACCATCAAAAAATATTCCTCGAGAGGAAACAACTTTACACTGAACCCAAGACTAAATTAATCAATCCTCGGTGCTAATATAGTAATCCTATTTCATTCCTGTCCACTCGTCTAAACTGAATCTATTATCATTAGAATATGCCCATATAAAAACAGATAGATATGTGTGTGTAATGGATAAAGCAGATACAGAATGTTTGTATACATATAATACACTAGTCAATTGTTAGTACCACTAACTGTTAGATTCTCTGTCATACTACCATAACAGTGTAAAGCTGAGAAAATTGATGATATACTAAGACCTTCTATCTTCTCACGTAATAAACCATGCTAGCAGCTACAAAAAATCATTCTCCCACACTAGCATAGTAGGTATCGAGAGCAAAAAGCCTATGCTCCTCTCCTAGTAACGAAATACCGTAGTAATAAATTAAGGCTCCTGATTGAAAAAAGGTGCAAAATCATCAATATAATATATGCCATCGTAAAAGCATCTAATGAAATATTGAACAATTGACACGTGTCTATACATATAAAATACAAATTAGCTGGAAGTGCCAGCTATTAAGTAGTGTGCCACAATAACATAATGGTATAAAGCTGGGACCATTAGTGACATCTAGTTAGTCACTAAGATCACATATCTCCCCAAAGTTATAGACTATGTATACGGCTCCAATATATCAATGTTGCCAAAATCGATATGTCATATTTTAGGCAGAGAGAAGACAAAGGCTTACTCATCTCCTAGTCCTAGCACCAAAATAGTACTAAAATAAATTAATGCTCCTGATAGAAAAAAAAACAACAAAAAACAAAAAAAAAAAAACAAAACAAAAAACAAAAAACAAACAAACAAACAAACAAACAAAAAACAAAAATGATATATCGTCATTATAATATGCCATCATAACAGCATATAATGAGTATTGAAAAAATGTCAGTGTCTGTATATATAAACCAGTTCCAATAAATCATTGTTGTCATATTAGTCCTATATTAGGCATAGAGAAGACAAAATCTTGAAGTCTTCATTCCAATCTTTTGTAACAAAAAACTGTGCTAAGATATGCCCCCTGAGTGAATGGAGGTCCACCATCATGGCATAAAGAAGAAACATATATAGTCTTGTGAGGGTGTGAGATGGCTTCGTTGTTAGAAATCAACAGACGCATTGCCAAATAGACTAGAAATTCTCCAAAGTAATCCGACCCTAAGGAAATGCGATCATATTATAGACGGTCATATTTGCATACAAATAAGATCTTATATATATATTATATATATATATATATATATATATATATATATATATATATATATATATATATATATATATATAGCGCAAATCCACTAAATGTGTTCAGAGCGCTTTACAAAGGGTCACTGTCCAACAGCAACATTTAAAATGTAGAACGCTACTAGACGTCAATGAGTATTGGTCGATATTACCAAATTCCCAGACAGCACGTTAATGGTCAAATACACATTTTACACATCCTGAAAAGAATCTCGTCAAAAGTAGATCGTGAGATTTCAGAACAGCAAACTGGATTCAAAAAGAACAGTGGCACCAGGGAGGCAATTTTCGACTTAAAAATCCTGTCAGAAAAATACTTAGAGGTCCAAAAAGACATATATGCCTGTTTTATCGACTACTCAAAGGCATTTGATTCTGTTAGTCATCAGAAACTTATCCAGGACCTTGTGGCAATAGGTGTGGAAGAGAATGATGTGGCTCTAATCGCTAATCTGTACTGGCAGCAAAAGGCTCAGATAAAAGTGCAGGCAGATACAACAGATGCAATTGAAATCAAGAAAGGAGTGCGCCAGGGATGTGTTATGTCTCCTTGCTTGTTTAATTTATACACAGAGTCTATTTTTCGGCAAGTAGAAACAGCACAAGGGTTGAAGGTTGGTGGCCACAACATCAACAATCTACGTTACGCTGACGATACTGTCCTGTTGGCTGAAAGTAAGGAAGGCCTACAGAAGCTACTTTCAAAAGTGAACGAAGAGAGTAAAAAAAAGGGCTGTTCATGAATGCGAAGAAGACAAAAACAATGGTGATAACAAAAAAGAAAGAGCCCATAGAAATAGATATAGAAATAGAAGAGTGTCCAGTGGAACAAGTAAAGGAGTTCACGTACTTGGGGCAGTTGGTAACATCCGATGCAAAGTCTGACAAAGAGATCAGGAGACGAATAATGCTGGCCAAAAATGCGTTCATGAAACTAAAGCCAATCCTCAACAACACAAATATCTCCATCAGAACACGAATGAGATGCACCAAATGCTATGTGTGGTCCATTTTCTTTTATGGTTGTGAAACGTGGACACTAACCGCACAGACAGAACAACGTATTGAAGCTTTTGAGATGTGGACGTACAGGAGAATACTGAAAATACCTTGGACAGCAAGAAAAACAAACATCGAAGTCCTCGACCTAATGGGCCAAAAACAAAAAGAACTTCTTTTGACTGTAAAGCACAAAAAGCTGTCATATTTTGGACATATGCGAAGACATGATAGTCTCGAAAAAAGGATAATGGAGGGAAGAATTGAAGGAAAGAGGCAGAGGAAGACAAAGGAAATCCTGGACAGATGGCATCAAGGAAGCTACAGGACGGCGCATGGCAGACTGTAACGAGGCTGCAATGGGCCGTGAAGGATGGAAGGCCATGACATCCGACCTCTGGAAAGAGATGGAACCCGGGAAGGAAGGAAGGAAGGTGAGAGAAAGCAACAAGTATATAATATAGTAAATCATTGGAGAATGTGAAAAAAAAGAGCCTTTCCTGAGCACTCAACTATACCCCTAAGCAAGGCTGGAATCCGACACCTTCCGATCCGACCGCGAGTGTCATATCACAAGGCCACATAGCATAGCCGCACATTATAAACATTTTGTCAATATTTTTTAATCCGCGGATAATTGGTTATGAGTAGATAATCGTTACAGGTCTAGCTCACATAGCCTCCATCATAGTTTCTCACATGTCGGTAAAGAGAATAATAACTGGATAACAAGGCCCATAACTCATCCCTTCTATGTTCCTAAGCATAATCATAAAGAGCCGATAGCAACCGAATTACCCGTTCCAAAACGAACTTAAGCCAAAACATGTGAGAACCTCATGCGACGATAGAGCTGCTAGCAAGGCATTCGTATAGATGTCACTGGCTGCTAGCCATAGATGTCAGAAGATATGCCCCATTAAAAATATAGATAACGATTAAAAAATCGCCATTCTTCCCCCGAAGCCAACGGCACATAATAACAACCAAAAATCATAATTATTATTGCCTAAGAATTATGGTTCCAAAAATAAATAGCATTAAAGGGTGTAATCTATTATACTGCAGTGCAATTGAAATAAATACACCGAAGTACTCTCAGGTTAGCCATATCGCCTATTGTATAAACATTACATAATTCAACATCAACCAAGCAACTCCGCGCCATAATGATCCCGCGCTGTCACAACAATAGCCAAGGCCTTTTTAACTCTAAAATTCAACCCGCCAATAGTGACAACCACCAAATATCAATGGGCGGAGTAGTCAAGACTGTTCTCAAACAGTAAAACCTAATAGTTGTGAAGAAAATGACAGGATTTCCAGTTTCGCAGGATGTTTCCAGCTTTGATTCAAAAAATTAAAACATGTAGATATGGATCCCATATTATCCGCGGGTGAAAATTATTAACTTTGTACTTTGTTTGATAAAAATCGGGAAAAAGGTTCGACTTTGATGATGATGAATAATTATTATGAATAACTTGTAACTCCCTAATTTGTTGGTCGATTTTGTCATTCGTACTATCAATTTTATTATAATAGAGAGATAGAAACTTCAGAGTGGAAAAATGGTTGGTAAACAACAAAGTTATATTCTTTGATCAACCGACACTGTCCATTCCTGTAGAATTGTGAGTCAAGCATATCAACGTGTTCGACTAATCACATGCTCTTTAACTGGCCGGCCGAAACAAAGACGCTACCTCTCGTCCCGGGATTACGTTATTGTTATGCAAAATATGAAACACCTTCCGCACCACCAGAGGGTAGTTGCAATACCCAACGAGCGATGGCAGCGATGACATCAAAGAGCTACTCCACCACAGCGTTTGGATGGCTTTGCGAGATCTAAAAGCTATAACCGCGAAATGTCATGTTATTCCGACTCTTAGTTATATGAAGCGTCTCATCGTCTCATCTACTCAAAGTAAAGGGAGGGGGTGTCAATCGGATTCAATAGTCTGAAGTCACGTCCGCCCAGCAAAGAAAATTGGCACTATTTATTCTTCATTCTGGCTAGAACTATCACCTGTCATGTGATCCGAATGTATATAAAAGTAAAAAACATGATCAGTAGGTTACTATATGTATTCTATACGAGGGAAGTGACGTCACGACTGTTACCCTCCAGACGCGACTTACCGCAACACTGGCCATGGAAGCAAATGCATCTATCCAAATTCTACTTATAGTACTCAATGATGTCCTGGCATCTATCCCATCTATCATATTAAAATTATGATATAAGCATCAAACGTATAGTAAATTAGGCATGGGTTTCGAAGGTTTCTATTCAGTGAGTAATTTATGATTAATTTTTGAGTAATTTTAACTATAAGGTAAGATACAGTGGGCAGAAAAGGCGTGTATTTTAGTTAATCACACACCATCAATACACAAATGCCACTTTTACTGACTTGACATTGAACACGCCCATATAGAATAGAAGGAGCCCCTAATTTTCACGTCTCCATCGTAGGTTACCGATAGTTTACATAGTTGAGCCTTGCGACTGTCCCAGGGCGTGGCTATATTCCTCTACACTTACTGAGTGTCTATCCACAGACTACCGTCCTGTGTTATCTATGTGTCTATGTGGGGGGGGGGGGGGTGCTAAGTACCAGATACCACTAAGGATGCACGTTGCTAATGAATATTAATTATATGGATAATTCTTCTTCAAACCCGTGACATCTGACCATGGCGTACTAAAAGAGTCATAGAAAAGTGCCAGAAGACAATAGAGAATAAAAATTTTTCGCGGCGGTGGTGGGGTTTGAACCTGCGACCTTATTGGTACGACAACTCCGCCTGGCAGGTGAGAGCGTGGCTCTACCGTGTGAGCTATCCACGAACACAAAAATATTCGTTTCAAACTCAAAGTCATTACTAGATCCCTCTCTCACCCACTTCTTGAGACCGCCGATTCGTTCGTACACCACCATCGCGAATAATTTTGACCAGCAGTTAAGCTTAATAGCCAATATTCTCAACACAAACATATAACATAGAAACGATTGAGACATTGAGTATGCTCCGGTGTATGGGTGAATTTTAATTCAGAAAAGTGAGTGGAGCAGGCACTTATGTTGGTAACAACAAGATATGAAGTGAATAGAAAAGTGCCAGAAGACAATAGAGAATAAAAATTTTTCGCGGCGGTGGTGGGGTTTGAACCTGCGACCTTATTGGTACGACAACTCCGCCTGGCAGGTGAGAGCGTGGCTCTACCGTGTGAGCTATCCACGAACACAAAAATATTCGTTTCAAACTCAAAGTCATTACTAGATCCCTCTCTCACCCACTTCTTGAGACCGCCGATTCGTTCGTACACCACCATCGCGAATAATTTTGACCAGCAGTTAAGCTTAATAGCCAATATTCTCAACACAAACATATAACATAGAAACGATTGAGACATTGAGTATGCTCCGGTGTATGGGGTGAATTTTAATTCAGAAAAGTGAGTGGAGCAGGCACTTATGTTGGTAACAACAAGATATGAAGTGAATAGAAAAGTGCCAGAAGACAATAGAGAATAAAAATTTTTCGCGGCGGTGGTGGGGTTTGAACCTGCGACCTTATTGGTACGACAACTCCGCCTGGCAGGTGAGAGCGTGGCTCTACCGTGTGAGCTATCCACGAACACAAAAATATTCGTTTCAAACTCAAAGTCATTACTAGATCCCTCTCTCACCCACTTCTTGAGACCGCCGATTCGTTCGTACACCACCATCGCGAATAATTTTGACCAGCAGTTAAGCTTAATAGCCAATATTCTCAACACAAACATATAACATAGAAACGATTGAGACATTGAGTATGCTCCGGTGTATGGGGTGAATTTTAATTCAGAAAAGTGAGTGGAGCAGGCACTTATGTTGGTAACAACAAGATATGAAGTGAATAGAAAAGTGCCAGAAGACAATAGAGAATAAAAATTTTTCGCGGCGGTGGTGGGGTTTGAACCTGCGACCTTATTGGTACGACAACTCCGCCTGGCAGGTGAGAGCGTGGCTCTACCGTGTGAGCTATCCACGAACACAAAAATATTCGTTTCAAACTCAAAGTCATTACTAGATCCCTCTCTCACCCACTTCTTGAGACCGCCGATTCGTTCGTACACCACCATCGCGAATAATTTTGACCAGCAGTTAAGCTTAATAGCCAATATTCTCAACACAAACATATAACATAGAAACGATTGAGACATTGAGTATGCTCCGGTGTATGGGGTGAATTTTAATTCAGAAAAGTGAGTGGAGCAGGCACTTATGTTGGTAACAACAAGATATGAAGTGAATAGAAAAGTGCCAGAAGACAATAGAGAATAAAAATTTTTCGCGGCGGTGGTGGGGTTTGAACCTGCGACCTTATTGGTACGACAACTCCGCCTGGCAGGTGAGAGCGTGGCTCTACCGTGTGAGCTATCCACGAACACAAAAATATTCGTTTCAAACTCAAAGTCATTACTAGATCCCTCTCTCACCCACTTCTTGAGACCGCCGATTCGTTCGTACACCACCATCGCGAATAATTTTGACCAGCAGTTAAGCTTAATAGCCAATATTCTCAACACAAACATATAACATAGAAACGATTGAGACATTGAGTATGCTCCGGTGTAGGGGTGAATTTTAATTCAGAAAAGTGAGTGGAGCAGGCACTTATGTTGGTAACAACAAGATATGAAGTGAATAGAAAAGTGCCAGAAGACAATAGAGAATAAAAATTTTTCGCGGCGGTGGTGGGGTTAATCCACAATAATCCACTGAAATACACTCAAGAAATAAACACATCATTAACTTAATAAAAAATTACAAAAAGAAGTAAAGATTCCTACAATAGCTGGGTAGTATTATAATTCTCGTCACCAATACGAGAGAGAGAGACCAAAAATTTTTATTCTCTATTGTCTTCTGGCACTTTTCTATTCACTTCATATCTTGTTGTTACCAACATAAGTGCCTGCTCCACTCACTTTTCTGAATTAAAATTCACCCCATACACCGGAGCATACTCAATGTCTCAATCGTTTCTATGTTATATGTTTGTGTTGAGAATATTGGCTATTAAGCTTAACTGCTGGTCAAAATTATTCGCGATGGTGGTGTACGAACGAATCGGCGGTCTCAAGAAGTGGGTGAGAGAGGGATCTAGTAATGACTTTGAGTTTGAAACGAATATTTTTGTGTTCGTGGATAGCTCACACGGTAGAGCCACGCTCTCACCTGCCAGGCGGAGTTGTCGTACCAATAAGGTCGCAGGTTCAAACCCCACCACCGCCGCGAAAAATTTTTATTCTCTATTGTCTTCTGGCACTTTTCTATTCACTTCATATCTTGTTGTTAAAAGAGTCATAGTAGGGCTATGCATCTGACTGATTAGATCAAGCCTCATAACATTCGCTGTGTTTGGGTGTAGTAATTCCGTCTGTATCCCTCGAATCAGACCGCTCCAAAACTAAACCACACCCTTAGTCCCCGATATGGCCACACCCCTCATATTATGATTATGCCCATAGTTTGATGTGACAAATTATTGAAACAAGACTAATGTGAACCTCTGATGTTCTGTCCTGACGTAACTTATGTCATTTCCCGTGGATTCGGGAACATCCCTACCAGAAAAAGACGTGTGGAAATCACGTCTAAGACGTAATCAGTTCCTTTGAACCCCCTAAAACAGGGGACTGAGGAACACTGATGATGCCGGGTTGTGCAATAATGTCCCACCGCGCCCTCATCGTATTCGTCCCCAAGTATGCTAAAATCTATTATCTAGCAGCCAAGTTCCTACAACTAAACAATCCATGAGCAAAAAACACCTAAAACATATAAATAACTAAATAGAACTCATCAAAATCATAACAACAATATCATATAGCAGCTACTGAATAGCTATCAATTATATATATAAAAACGTAATAAAGATAAGAAACGGCGATGCTTGTATAATCATGGAAAAGGCAGGGTGTTAGATGAGGCAACTTACTCTCAATCTCCAGACACAGTGATTATGCAAAATTAAATCAATGTAACGAATTATTAAAAACACGATACACAATAATCCACTGAAATACACTCAAGAAATAAACACATCATTAACTTAATAAAAAATTACAAAAAGAAGTAAAGATTCCTACAATAGCTGGGTAGTATTATAATTCTCGTCACCAATACGAGAGAGAGAGACCAAAAATGCGTGTGATCAGTTAGACGGAAAGATTCCAAGTGATCGGTAAATGGATGGTTCATCACCAGTGACTATCAGTAGACAATGTTCATCACTCATATGAATTCACAATTCGACCAATTGTGTTGTAGAATTCCAGTTCTTAATGCTGTCGTTGTCGCCACCGTCATGGTTAATGTTGGGTTTGTCATTACTATTAAAAACACTCGCTTTCGGATCGGAAAGTCCTGAGTTCGAGCCTCGCTCGGCGCAGAGTTGAGTCCTTGGAAAAGGCTCTTTACTCACATTCTCTCACCGTACTCAGGTGTAAAATGAGTACCTGGACGTTAACAACGTTGTCTCTGTCGAAAAACTGTAATATCGCCTAACAGACTTCATGTCTCGTTCTACATGTTACGTGTTGCTGTTGGTCAGGGACACTTTGTAAAGCGCTTTGAGCACATTAAGTGGACATTGCGCTATACAAAAACTCATGGGGTTTTTTTTGTAACAAAAGTAAAGCGATATTAAGTGTGATCAGTGGCTAGATAGATGACAGTAATTATTTTTTAAAATTACTAATTCAGACGGATGAAGATGATGATGATCATGATGATGATGATGATGATGATGATAATGATGATGATGATGATGATGATGATAACGACGATTTTCTATAGTAATCTCTAAGGGGAACAACCACTAACAAATGCATTTCGCTAAATTACAGTTCTATCTCTTTGACTTGACAAAGGGACATAACCGATAATAAATGAACTCTTCCCCCCCCCCCCACACTGTCCAACCAGCAGTAAATGGATAGCTGGGTCTCAGTCAAAGCATGCTTATTCTGGATGGGATTCCTGACCTCCCATAGTGGGCAGGAAGGTACTTAATGTGTCTTCTATCCCCTATATCTGTTTTCGAATTTGCTTTCTGTCTTTGTCTTGGAATGAGTTTTATTTGTCCTGGACCTGGCCGGATACCCTGGCTGGGAGGGAAACAGTCAAATCCATAGTTGTTTTTTTTGGAGATGATATCCTTTTCCTTGTAAATCATCTCTCTGTTATGTATTGTATTCTTTTTTTCTTTTACATATGATTTGTATACATTTGAGTGTATTCTTCTTAGTGGGACCTGTTCTTGTGTCTGGGTAGACATTTAGGTAATCTCAAACCAACTACACTGATAGTGTGCTCTTGGAACTAAAATATGTTCCCTTTTTAAACTAATTCCCTTATGTCTTGGGTGCTTCGATTGCAATTCTAGAACTTCTTACTATCCCATTTTCTTCCTTTTTTTTACTGGTGTTGAAATGACCTAAATGTGCACAGTAAACCCCTTAAAAACAAATAAAACAAAATCATGCTGATTATTTTGAGAAGCATTTTTTTTTCTTATATTTTTCCTTCAGCTTTGTCTGGCACTGTTTCATGCACACTTGTTCAAATTTTATCTTATACCAGTGCCTGATCCCTGGTGTGTCACTCATTATTACTTTAAACTCCCTTTTGGACATCTGGCCCGCCATAAAGCCGTTTTGAGAAATTTTAAAACACATTTTTAATCCTCAAAAATAATCAAAACAGAAAAAAAAACAAACAAAAAAAACAAAAAAAAAACAAAAAAAAAAAAAAACAAACAAAAAACAAAAAAAAAAACAACAACAACAACAAAAATTACATAAACAGACAAACAAACAAACAAAATAAATAGAAAAACAACAACAAAGCCGACAGCAAAACTCATACACGTAGAACGAGACGTAACGCCTGTTAGTGTTAGTAAAGCTCCAGCGGGTATTGTAAGAGTACGAATACAAAAAGGACGCCTAGCAGGCGACTGGTACTCCCTGACGTGCTGGCCACAAATGAAACACGATAAAACGCACTGCGCATGATAAGTTCGAGGAAGTGCGCTAAATAAATGTAATAATAAATTATTTTTATTCAATGTCAAGTAAAACTTCCTGACCATAAATAATGTCACAGTAATAAACACTTGAAACGAACACGCTCAAAAGAAAAATCTGTACCTTTGTTTCTAAGGCACCGGGCACCCTGGTTTATATTAGATACCTTTTTAATATTTTTGTCCCTAAAAGAAAACTGAGAAAAAACACTCATCAAAAAATTCTTGAGAATCTTGAAAACGCATCGTAAAAATTGCCGAACAATCATTTCAATTTTGAGCAGTCCATTGTTCATAACGTCCTTCCGTCGGCTGTCACATGCTCCTTGGAATACACGACAATAATAATATCTCTTAAATCTTGGTTGAAAAGTTTCAATTTTTACGTCCTCAATAAAGTGAATTATTGATTCTGTGCTCTATTTACTTTTATTATTCCTTTGAGTTAAAAATTGATTTGGTTACGATTTTGTAAAGCGCTTATAATACAGCCTTCTTTTTTGTTGTTGTTGATAATAATAATAATAATAATAATAATAATATAATAATAATAATAATAATAATAATAATAATAATAATGATAATAATAATAATAGCAATAATAATAATAATAATAATAATAATAATAATTAATAATAATAATAATAATAATAATAATAATAATATAATAATAATAATAATAATAATAATAATATATAATAATAATAATAAATAATAATAATAATAATAAATAATAATAATAATAATTAATAATAATAATAATAATAATAATAATAATAATAATAATAATAATAATAATAATAATAATAATAATAATAATAATAATAATAAAATAATAATAATAATAATAATAATAATAATAATAATAATAATAATAATAATAAATAATAATAATAATAATATAAATAATAATAATAATAATAATATAATAATAATAATAATAATAATAATAATAATAATAATAATACAATAATAATTAATAATAATAAAATAATATAATAATAATAATAATAATAATAATAATAATAATAAATAATAATAATAAATAATATAATAATAAATAATAATAATAATAATAATAATAATAATAATAATAATATAATAATAATAATAATAATAATAATAATTAATAAAATAATAATAATAATATTAAAATAATAATAATAATAATAATAATAATAATAATAATAATAATAATAATAATAATAATAATAATAATAATAATAATTTCTAAAAACGCGCTGTGACCTGTCTCGTAGAGAGCATGAAAACCATTCTAGGGCTTTGTCTCCGATTCCAAAGAGCCTCTGCATACGGTCTAGTAACAACAAGAGATGAGTGAGTAGGAAAGTGCCAGAATACAATAGAGAATAAAAAAATTTTCACGGCGATGATGGGGTTTGAACCCGCGACCTTATTGGTACGACAACTCGGCCTGGCCGGTGAGAGCGTGACTCTACCGTATGAGCTATCCACAAACCCAAAAATTCGTATCAAACTCAGGTCATTCATTACTAGATCACAAACATACCCCATATACTCAATGTCTCAATACGATTCAGAAGTCTGATGTCACGCGCCCGGCAACGGCGGCCATCTTGGTTCTAAACAAAGAAAATCATTATTTTTTATTCTTCATGCTAGCTAGAACTTTTCGTTCCCTTTTCGTATGCCTTGAGATCAAAATGCGTAAAAGTCAAAACATGATCAAATTAATGGGTTTGTTTTCCTCTGAAAACGCTTTTATGCTCGTCGGAGAAATATTTCATACAGGCGTCCGCCATTGTTCCGATAGTTTAGAGCCAGTGTTACTAAGTTACCATGCGTCATAAGGAAGGAAGTGACGTTACGACTACTGAATCCTATTGTTTCTATGTTATATGCTTGTGTTGAGAATATTGGCTATTAAGCTCAATACGCTTCAACAGTCGTAACGTCACTTCCCTCGTAATGACGCATGGTAACTTAGTAGCTGGCTCTAAACTATCGGAACAATGGCGGACGCCCTTATGAAATATTTCTACGACGAGCATAAACGCGTATCCAGAGGGAAAAAAAACCCATTATAAATCTGATCATGTTTTGACTTTTACACATTATGCTCACAAGACATATGAAAAGTTGTAGCCAGAATGAAGAATAAAATGTACAGATGTTCTTTGTTTAGAACCACGATGGCCGCCATTGCTGGGCGACGTGACATCAGACTATTGAATCCAATTGCTGGCTACTAACTTCGCGGTGGTTGTGTGTTGGACCCTCGATCTCCAGTAGTCGGTGAGAGAGAGAGAGAGAGAGAGAGAGAGAGAGAGAGAGAGAGAGAGAGAGAGAGAGAGAGAGAGAGCTCTAGTAATGAATGACCTGAGTTTGATACGAATTTTTCGGTTTGTGGATAGCTCATAAGGTAGAGTCACGATCTCACCGGCCAGGCCGAGTTGTCGTACCAATAAGGTCGCGGGTTCAAACCCCATCACCGCCACGAAAAAAAAAATGATTCTCTATTGTCTTCTGGTACTTTCCTACTCACTCATCTCTTGTTGTTACCAACATAAAGTGCCTGCTCCACTCACTTTTCTGAATTAAACATACTGACTAGTAGTAGCATTGTGTGATCCACAATGTCGAAATCGGCACTTAAGGTCCAGCGGCAGTAGTATTGCATTATCGTTAGTGTCAAGTAGGTCGATATTATCATTTTGGACACGCAAAAGTGCTGTTTCTATGCTGTGTGGTTGCTTATTAGGTGGCTTGAAAAACAGTATGCATGCTGATTGTTGAAATTTATGTAATTGTTGAGACGTTTGACAATGCGTCTTTCAATTAATTTCGAAATGAAATGAAGGTTCGAGGCTGGCCTGTAGTTTTTCAATTAAAGAAATAAATGAATAAACTTCCCTTTATTCATCCCCTAGGGGAAATGTGTCTCTAGAGTCTATTCCAAAGGAAGACTGGAATAACCCAGGCGTCAGCCGCAGTGCAGCGCCGCAAATTGAGCTAGGGCGAGGTGACTTGCTCAAGGCCATACAGTGCAGCGGCGGGCGATCGAACTCGGTACCTTTTGGTTACGAAGCAAAGACCGAACCGTTGAGCCACGCTGTCCCCTAATTGATCGGTATCCATAATTTTCTTTTTTAAAGAGTGGTTAAATAGAGCTTCTTTGAAGCAGGTTGGAATGTCTGAATTCTCGATAGACCTATTTGCAATCGAAATGATAGCAAGTGCAACTTCCTTTACGCATTCTTTCAAAAGCCATGTTGGTACAGCATCACGTTTGTACTGTTTATTTGGGGCTTTCTCAATTAATTCACTAACTTCTTCTATTGAAGCAGAGCAGAACAATGGGCATAATATAGATGGTATGCTATCTTCATTTTCAGAGGTGTTAACTGTATTGTCCATGCTGGATCTAGACTGTGCTTTCATGGTGGACAATGAAGCCATATATGACATCTGCAGGCGTAACCTTGACATTGAAAGACCCCCCTACACCAACCAAAATCGTCTGATTGGTCAAATTGTCTCCTCAATCACTGCTTCTCTGAGGTGTGTGGATTATTTTGATAGCATGCGTTTGGTCACAGATTATAGACTGGATTTAAAGTTTTTCTTCACGATTTTTATTTGACATAAAACACACAGTCACACGCACAACATAAACAGAATAGAGATTAGCAGTTTATTTTTGTAACTACTTTCGCCTGCTGGCATCCATGGACATGTAGATTTAGGTAATCCTTCAGAGCCAACAGGCTCATGGAGCTGGAGTTTATTATGTTTTCCATAGTATGATACGGACAATAGCAATTACTTGCTATCCTTTTGGTAGGACGCTAGTCCATCGCTAAGTACTTTCCTCTAGATCATACAGACCCAGCTATCTAGTCACCGCTGGGTGGACAGAGGTGTCAGAAAAACATTTCAACTCGGATATTAAAGATAGCATTACCTCACCTAAGCAATTCAGTCGATTTATGTTGAAAATAGTCTATGTGTTGCTTGTTAATATTAACAATAATAGAAGAGTTAAATCTTACTTTTATTTTTTAATCTTACACTTCAATCACCCTCTATTAAAATCACATTATTTGGATTTGGCACTTTTTTTTTGGTAACAATGGCATATGGTACGAGTTTTGTTCTTGTTTTTAAAAAAAATTCTTGCAGTTTCAAAGTGGCTGATGCCACAATTATTTTTCTTAATTGCAAGATACGATAATTTCTGTCAATTCTTACAGATTTGACGGTGCCTTGAATGTAGATCTGACCGAGTTCCAGACCAACCTGGTCCCCTATCCACTTATCCACTTCCCTCTGGCCACTTATGCCCCCGTTATCTCTGCTGAAAAGGCCTACTACGAACAACTGTCCGTGGCTGAAGTGACCAACGCTTGCTTTGAACCAGCCAACCAGCTGGTGAAATGTGACCCCCGTCACGGCAAGTACATGGCCTGTTGTCTGCTGTACCGTGGTGATGTCGTCCCCAAGGATGTGAATGCTGCCATTGCCACCATCAAAACCAAGAGAACCATCCAGTTTGTTGACTGGTGTCCTACTGGTTTCAAGGTAATACAGTTTTTTCAAATCCATTATAGGAACTACCTCCTCTATTGCCTCGTAAGCCAATTTTTTTGGCATCGTGTAAAAGAGGTTCTGGTCTCCAATTTTACTGATTTTTTTTTCCAATGTATTGAGGACATGATGCTCATACATCAGATAGTTTTAAGACTTTGGGTCATATTCCTAGGTAGAAATTTTCAGACCCCTCTCTCTTTTCTGTGTGTGTGTGTGTGTGTGTGTGTGTGTGTTTGCAGGCGTGTGAAAGGCCTCATCTTTTACCACGGTGATTTTCAGGAAAATTCAAACATGGAATGGAGTGGGCATCAACTACCAACCACCCACTGTTGTGCCTGGAGGAGACCTGGCCAAGGTCCAGCGTGCCGTATGCATGTTGAGTAACACAACTGCCATTGCAGAGGCCTGGGCAAGACTGGACCACAAGTTTGATCTTATGTACGCCAAGAGGGCCTTTGTCCACAGGTGAGTACTCTATCAATCAGTTACTTCCCAAAGTGGGACTGGAGGCACTGACTGTGTCTTCTACCCCCCTATATCAATTTTCCAAGATAGTTTCTGTTTTTGTCTTGGAATGAGATTACTTAGTTTTACCCTGGAACTGGCCGATACCCTGTCTGGGAGGAAAACAGTCAAATGTGTAGTTATGAGTTTTCGGAGATGATATTTTTTTCCTTGTAAATCATCTCTCTGTTATGCACTGTATTATTTTTAATAGAACATATATATGATTGATTTGTAATCATTTGAGAGTGTTCCTCTTGTGGGGACCTGTGCTTGTGTCTGGATGAGACATTTAGGCGACCTCAGACTAAGTAGCATGATGGTGTGCTCTTGGAATCTACATCGGTTTCTTTTTGAACCAGTTCCCCTTTGACTTACTTTTTCTTGGGTGCTTTAATTG
>NC_088364.1:66062802-66080864 GCF_034508935.2 Berghia stephanieae
ATTTCACCGACAAAATCTGGAGATAATTCACAAAAAAAAGAATTAAAGGGGGGGATTCGTAAAATTCAATACCAACTGAATAATTCAAGGGTTTTATAACATCCCATATAGCCATATCAAGAAAATAAGGAATCAAAAATTTACCAGTTATTAATTTTTTTTCTTTTCGTTCTATCCAACCGATAATTTTAAAAATTTCGATGAAATAAAAACATTGGGGGTCAAGAGTCAAGGGGTCGTAAAACCTTTTAACTGTGGATTCCACTACTTTTACGTCTCAAATGAGGGGAAGTGCCCAGTGACAGTTTTAATGAAATGAAAAATTAAAAAACAGTCTACATAAAACAAGATAAACGGTCTTTATTTAATTTTTAGGAATTAGTAAATCATGGCTTCGTCGGGTTTCCCCTCGAAAAAGTATGGATTTTTTTTCAAAGCTTCAGGGCCCATATTCTGAAGTAAGTAATATTTTGCACCAGATCAACAAAGCTTTGAAATTTTATTTTAACTTGAAACAACACATTTCATTTTTCTTAGCTCTTTCTGGTCCCGATGCAAACGGAGTTAACCTCTTTGTTGAAAAGTCTAGTTATTAAGGCCAAGCGGCTATGTGATCTTATGTTATGACACCCACTTCTGACTTAAAATCAACAATAGAAGTAACTTATGAGTATGATGAGATGGGAGTCTAAGTCTAAGTCTAAGATCTCAAAGTCAAATCACAAGCTCTGATAAACACAAAAACAAACATACTACCCTAATAAATACACTAAAATCTAATAAGATTAGGGTCTAGATAATAACTTAATAATTAATAACATACGAAAAGCGACGGGCTGGTCTTGGTGAACTCATACTTCCAACTTTAGGATTGGATCCATTTGTTGGGGCCAAAAGCATCCCCTTCTTTCAGTTTACCGCTTGTGACAACAAACAAATGTACTGATTCCGTATCCTTCTGAATATAATGCTCTTATTTCACCGACAAAATCTGGAGAGTAGATTCACAAATAAAAAGAATTGAGAGGGGATTCGTAAATATATCAATAGCCAAGCTAGAATAATTCAAGGATTTTATAACATCCTATATAGCCTATATCAAGAAAATAAGGATATCAAAAATTTCACCAGTTATTAATTTTTGTCTTCTCGTTCTATACCAAGCCGATAGATTTAAACATTTCGATTGAAATAAAAACATTGGAGGTCAAGAGTCAAGGCTCGTAACCTTTGAACTGTGGACTTCTCACTACTTCACGTCTCAAGACTGAGGACGAAGTGCCGAGTGACAGTTTCAATGAAATGAAAATTAATAAACAGTCTACATAAAGCAAGATAAACGGTCATTTATTTAATTTTTAGGAATTAGATAAATCATGGCTTCGTCGGATGTTCCAGTCGAAAAATGTATGGATTTTTATTCATACAGCTTCAGGCCTGATATTCTGAAGTAAGTAATATTTTGCACCAGATCAACAAAGCTTTGAATTTGAATTTGAACTTGAAACAACACATTTCATTTTCTTAGCTCTTTCTGAGTCCCTGACTGACAAACGGAGTTAACCTCTTTGTTGTAAAAGTCTAGTCTATTAAGTGCCAAGTACTCTCTCTCTCTCTCCTCTCTCTCTCTCTCCTCTCTCTCTCTCTCTCTCCTCTCTCTCGTTCCCTTTCCCTTATTTTAACCTAGACGTCTACCTGTCTCTTAAGCTGTGAGATGTAGAACCCTTAAACCCCAAAAAGACTAGCTAGCCACACATGAAAACATTAATTTTCAAGGATCCCGATAGCTTAGTAGTGCCACACAAGTAAAGAAATTTGTTAAGCCCATCTATCCACCTAACAGTGATTTCTTAGTCCCATTTGTTAGATCTGTTGTAAGAGCTCTGCAATATATCCAGTGGGTGGTACACAACTTGAAATTAGAAACTTGATAAATACTTGGACCTCACTGCTCCAAAGGTCTATTCTATGAAATGTCATCTTGGAACATTCAAAAGGGGCAACTAGAAAGTGGAACACATTTTTGCTAAAGATATAAAAATGCCAGCAGAGCATTAAATCCTAAGAACAGTAGGCATGTGCCTCAGTTGTCAGTTTAGGAACCAATAAGCTAACAACATGTATTATATTATGGTAAAGAGTGAAAATTAGATATACACATTATATATATACAGTACAGTACAGCTCGTGTACAACGGACTCAGCTACTAAGGGAGATAACTTGAAATGTGGTCCCTGTGTTTTTAAAAATTTCCCTCATTATTGCTTTGCTTCAAATTCCGTATGCATGTATATAAGCGGGACTCTGCTACAACCTGGATTTTTGCAAGTCCCACTATCCCCTTTGTATCCGAGTTCCACTATATATATATAGGCATGTCTCTCCAATCCAAACACCTTCGTTCTCAGCATTTTGTCCAGATTACAGAGACATCCGCCTTATGGAATCAGTCCCTAAAGTGTACAAATAGAGAAGAAAAAAATCATGTCCCCAGACAACCTGTTCGGTTAATAGAGACATCCGGATTGTGAAGTTCTGGATTAGAGAGACACATTATTGTTATTGTTGTTGCCCCAGACAACCTGTTCGGATAATAGATACATCCAGATTGTGAAGTTCTGGATTAGAGAGACACATTATTGTTATTCTTGTTGCTCCTGCTGATTGATTTTTTTTTTTTAATTTTCAAAACAGAAACAAAGTGGCTTTCATTACTGGTGGGGGCTCTGGTATCTGTTTCAAGATAGCTGAAATTTTTATGAGGTATCCTGCTTACTTCTTTATTTTTATTATTATTGTTGTTGTTGGTATTATTATTATTATTATTATTATTATTATTATTATTATTATTATTATTATTATTTTATTTATGTTATTGTTATCATCGTCATCATCATTTTTATCACCACCATCATCATCATCATCATTATAATTATTATTATTATTATTATTATTATTATTATTATTATTATTATTATTATTATTTTTAGAGGTTGTTGAAATTTTGTTGCCCTATGGCAGTTGCCTCACTTTATTGTATGAATGAAAATAGTATCCTGCTGTAATAATGAAAGAGAGGAAAATGTTTGAATTTCATTTCACTTTTTATTCATGCTGCATATAAATTTAAAATATAATTCCTTTTCAAATAATTTCACTTGATTAAAACTGTTATATCCACTATGTGTACATTTTGGTAAGAAATTTTTGCGTTTATTAATTAATTAATTAATTTTTTAAATCATTTGTTTATTAAGAGGACAGAAATATAAATCAATATGATTTGCTCATGGTTCTTATTTAGACATGGTTGTGATGTAGCCATCGCTGGCAGGAAGATCGACCGTCTCCAACTCTCAGCTCAGACACTGTCTTCTGCAACAGGCCAAAACTGTTTGCCTATTCAAATGGACGTTAGAAAAGTATGACAATCACCAGTCTTGTTAAAAATATGTATTTAGGCTTGTCATATGAAAGATGCACCTCACTCATGAATTATATTGATAACAAAATCAAAATACTTTCGTCTATAAATAATCAGTCACTTTAAAATATGAACAGAAGAATTTTGTGTATGAAAATCACTAAATACATATGAAGAGTACAAGGAAAAACCACAGATGTCCATTTTTGAAATTTTTGTGACTGCCCTCTTTGAGTGATATCAGGGCATTAACTATAAACTTTCCCTTTATAAATAGAAACTACAACCATAACTCTTTAATGGTTGTATTTTTTTGTTCGATGTTATTGCTGTAGACTGGGAATTTAATCGCCTAACATCACTCACGGGGGCAGTCACGAACATTTAAAAAACTGGACATCTGTGGTTTTTCCCTTGTACTCTTCATATCGTTTGCTGAACAGATATTATTTGACATTTTTTTAGAGGTTGAAATTATAATTGATAAGTCTATAGCCATTTCCTTTATTGTGATAGAACACAGATCATCATATTAGTATAATTTTTTTTCCCTTTTATTTTCAGCCTCAAGATGTTATTATTGCTATCGATAAATGTCTTGAAAAATTTGAAAGGATTGACATATTAGTAAATGGTAAGCAGCTCACTTATGAAAAAAATGTTGCACCTCTAATCTATAACACACTTTATGGTGTGTAGAGAAATCCAGTTGGACTTGATTTAACAAAAAACAAAAAACAAAAAGAAATCCTGATCTATAAATTTCTTTTATATATTTTTTATTTTTGCTATTTCTATTTTTCAAAGGAAGCTAATTTACGACAGTTCATTTATCTATTCAATTTTATGTCCCGTTTTCTGGTTGTCCATTATTTTATACATTTACTCTCTCATTATTTGTCTTTTAAAAAAATACCATGGCTCTTTATAACTCTGGCAAGATGAGAGCCACAGATTATCCAGTAAGAGATCTCATAGCTTAAGAGCATACTTAATGATACATTATATAGTCTATAAAACTTGTATGTCACAAACTGAATTAAGTACTCAGCTAATTTGTTGTTTATTTGTTTATTAATGTTTGTGGGTATTATTATTATTATTATTATTATTAGTATTAGTATCATTATTCTTTGTTATTATAATAGTAATGGTGTTAATGATATGATTATAATAAAATATGTTATAGCAATATTCAATTTAATGGTACATTTTGGAAGAACTTGAATGACTTTTGCGTGTTGGTTCTTGCTTTATTCTATACTACCTTGTCCTTCTCATTTTGCATTTGTCGATTAAAAACGTCGCTGATAATTCTTCCACAGGTGCAGCAGGCAATTTCTTGTGTCCGTTGGAGTCAATGTCCTTCAATGCCTTCAAGACTGTCATAGAAATTGACACGCTAGGCACATACAATGTCAGTAAAGTGGTTTATGACAAATACTTCAAAGTAAGTGTCTTTATGCTTACGAAAATGGAATACTGATGTATATGTCATTTTCATCATTTGTTTTTTTTTTTTGGTTTTTTTTTTTGGGGGGGGGTAAACAATCTTTGTTTTGAAAAAATTTAAAATATTTTAACTTGCGATAAAACAACCTTTATTTTGAAAAAAAGCAAACATGTTTCAACTGTACGACTAAATGCACAGGTTGCTATTCTTGTACCTAATTATGTTTTCTATAAGAATTATTCCCTATTATCTTACTTCTTTGGCACTTTTAAGGCAAATAATAAATTCTACATTAATTTTTTTTCCTTGGTCTTTTTGAATATGATTCTACTGTGTTGCATAGACCATAAAAACTCAAATAAACAAAAAATTGATCTTTTTGATATCATTCATTTAAATCCTGTTAGAACAATGGAGGTGTCATCATCAACATCACAGCCGTGTTGCACTACAGAGGGACTACACTTCAGGCCCATGTGGGAACTGCAAAGGCAGGAATAGGTTTGTTATCATTGTTATTATTGTCAAACATCAGCATCATCAAGGTGGAAACTTACTTTTAAAAAAAGCAAGGAAATAAAAACGGTCCTTGAACTCGACTTGAGCTTTTTTATATAGCGCAATATCCATTAAACGTGCTCAATGGGGTCTCAAGCCAACAACAGCACTTAACATGTAGGATGAGACATGACAACTGTGATACTCTCCTACAGTTTTTTTTTTCCCACATTGATAAGGTGGTTATCAGCCAGGTACTTATTTAACATCCAAGTATGGTTAGAGAATGAGAGTAAAGAGCCTTTCCCAAGGACTCAACTTTTGTGCCACTCCTAGCAGGACTCAAATCTGGGACCTGTCATTCCAAAGGTAAGTGTCATTCCACTATCCATTAAGCCAGAGTTGGACAGAGATAACAAAATAATCCCTACTGTAAGCAGATTCAAATCAATCTCGAGTCACATGCTCTACCTGTGCCAAGCTATTTGAGTATTGATCTCTGTATGCATTGCATTAGTTGCCTCACGCATATTAATGGCCAGCCATTTCCCTTTCACCAACCAACAGAAAACAACTGTTAAAATTCACTTCCAGTATTGTGGTTGACGTTTACAGTTTCAGAAGCATGTTTCTGTCACATTACCAATTGTGACAATATTGATAAAACAAACCAAAAGTAAAGTGTATTATTCTATATTAAGGACTTTGACAAACTTAGTTGAAATTTGTAAAAAGCCAATCTAGAAAAAAAAAAAAAAAATTTGAGCTTTTATAAAGTGCAATATCCACTAAACATGCTCAAAGCGCTTTACAAGGGGTCCCTAACCAACAGCAACCCATAACAGAAACAATGAGACATGATGCCTGTAAGGCGATAATACATTTTTTTTCGACAGAGACAACATTGTTAATGGCCAGATACTCATTTTACACCTGAGTACGGTGAGAGAATGTGAGTAAAGAGTATTGTTCAAGGACTCAACTATGCGGTGAGTGAGGCACGAACCCAGGACCTTCCAATCCGATCACATAGTTGCACAATCTACTAAAAGGTTGTCATCGGATGCGTCTATACTTAAGATGCAAAAATAACCAAAAAAATAAAAAACAAACAAAAAAACACACAAAAAGAAAATGAAATCATTCCAAAATGTGTCGCCATTTTATAATAATTTTGGTAAATTGATTAACAGGATTTTTTATTATTACAGATCCAAACTGTTTATTTAACTTCCGTTTGAAAATCCTTTTACTGGAACAAAATTCCCAGTGGTAGCAAGTTTTTGTTATATTTTGTATATACAGAATTCCTGACTCGTCATCAAGCAATGGAGTGGGGATCCAAAGGAGTGAGGGTGTTATGTGTGGCTCCAGGCCCAATTTGGGACACAGAGGGAATGAGTAGGCTAGGTAAGAGTATTTGAGTTGGTTTTACAATTACTTTATAGTAGTAATGGGATAGCTTGTATTTATTAAGCAATTTGTACGGCTTGAATATAACAGCTTTGAAAAAGAACAGAAAACCAGACATGGAACGTGTTTGGTCAAAACCCTACTTGAAATGTCAAAATCCTTTTACTTGCAGACAAGATATGCCAATGATTTCTCTGCCGTCTGCCTGGATTTAAGTGATGTATTAATGTTTTGTTGTGTTTGTTATTGGCTGAAAAGGGTTTTGAACCTGAAGTATATAACAAAACCAAAAAAAAAACGAAAAGAAGATATTTCCAAAAATGAATTCAAAATAGTCATCAAAACATGTCTAATTCAACGATATTCTATGAATCGAAATTCTAAAATAAATATCATTGGTTTTATAATTTTTTCCCCCATCCAGGTGGTGGAATATCTTATGAGGCTCTTTCAAAGGAAGTTCCTGTACGAAGACTGGGCACAAAACAAGAAATTGGAGAAGTCTGCTTATTTTTAGCAACAGATATGGCCGGATTTATCTCTGGTACATCTGTAATTGTTGATGGGGTCACTGGATGTCAGACGGCAGGGATGAAGCACGTCTTGAAATGTATCGAGCTTTCACGTCCAAGATGTGAATGGAATTGAAATGAGATAGCCAGAATGACGTAATTAAGATTATTTAACCATGTTAATTAAGAATACAGTGCAATCAATGCCTTATAGATTCCAATGATTCTTGTAATCATCTATATTTATATCACCATCATCATCATTTTATGTTCACTTTTTGTGAAAAGTTCGCATGGGTGTAGGATCCGATAGTGATGTCGTTTCTTCTTCTCTTTACTAGCCTATCCTGCTTCTTTGGTTTGTGATTGTATTTTTGACAGGGGATATTTTTTTTCTGTAAATCTTCTGCCTGTTTGTTCTTGGTTATTTATAATTTAGCTTATGATATCTTTAGGTTATGATTTTGATTTACATTTGTACTATTTTTGTTAGATTGCTTGTTTTTTTGTTTCAGCGGTCTCTCATATAACCTCAATTGTGTTGGAAGAGACCTAAAGCAACAAACAAACAAACAAACAAACTTTTGTTTAGATGTGAACTGTGCATGAATCTGTGTCCACACATTAAATACAAATGTCATTCCTCCTTATTATCTAGAGCTCATATTGCATGAAATGTTGGCACTATATAAGTGTGCAGTATTATTATTATTATCTGTCGCTCAATAAACTATTACAGTCTACTCCGGATAAGACGATGCGCAGGGGAACTGAAAATAAAATCGACTTAACCGAAAATCAACTTAACCGGAGTGTAACCAAATGAGCAAATAATATGTGTGTGAATAAAACAAGCCCATCTAGAATAAGTATGACCCTTCATGTCGCGCTTTCTGCTGATGTTGCTTGGTCGCATCAAATTGGCGGGTGGTTGGATGGGAGCATCACCCTTGAATCATATACCTATGATGTTAGCATGGGTGTACGATCCGATAGTGATGTCGTTTCTTCTTCTCTTTACTAGCCTATCCTGCTTCTTTGGTTTGTGATTGTATTTTTGACAGGGGATATTTTTTTCTGTAAATCTTCTGCCTGTTTGTTCTTGGTTATTTATAATTTAGCTTATGATATCTTTAGGCTATGATTTTGATTTACATTTGTACTATTTTTGTTAGATTGCTTGTTTTTTTGTTTCAGCGGTCTCTCATATAACCTCAATTGTGTTGGAAGAGACCTAAAGCAACAAACAAACAAAAAAAGCATCAAATTGACCAGAGAAGTAGAGGTCCCTGTAGTGGTCATCAGAGGCTCCTACCCACAATAGCCCAAAAGAGAAATCAGAAAACATAAAAAGCGGTATTTGAGAACAAAAAGAGGAATCAACTTACTGTTATTGACTATTGACATGCTTTACAACAGAAAATGTACGCAAATGATACAATATAAAATGTGTAAAAATGTGCAGATTGTTTAATGTTTAAAGACTAAAAGGGGGTCAAATAATAAGAGAGGACACAGGCCTTGGCAGTCTTAGAGCAGAGTATTGAATGGATGGATTTAGTCTTGTCAGGACCCCCCCCCTCCCCCCCCCCCCAACACATACCTAACACAAACACAAGTGCCGGCACACACACACATACATACACACACACACGCACGCTCGCTCGCGCACAAATGCACAAATCACTGCTGTTTATTTCTTCATAAAATCGGATCACTTAGTTATACTGCTGGAACCCAGCAAGTGACTGACAACAGCAGCTGCATGCTGTAAAAGTGGCTACCTGGACGGGGATTCCCCTTTTTGAGGGTTAAGACACAAAGTATTGCATTTTCGTGATGTAATACAACACCATATCTAGATGATCACTTACATTACAATAAGATTAACTTACGGAACAGACAGTACTACTTTCACTTATGTTGGTTCTTTTTTCGTTTTATTGTGATTATTCTGATAGGTTTTATAAGCAATTTAAAATCCCTATCATATTAAAATATTTTTGTTGTTTTGCGGACAATAAAAAATTCAAATCTTTAAAATCAGACGTTGGATTCCGAAACTAATTAATGCTTTGTCCAGTCTTAATATTATTACACACAGTAAAACATTCATTTTCTGATTCAACACATTTTAACAATGTTTTTAATGGTCATAAATGTAATGGGCTGGAAATCTGGTATGTTCTCTCCATTTGTATTTTGTATTGTATTTAAAAGATATGGAGATAAGTTGATTAAACAATTTAACACACTCCTAAAGAACATATAAAGCAATATATTGTGTGTGTAGGTTTTACTTCACTATTCCAAATAGAAACAAAACCATCATCATTACACCAAACAACAACACCATCACAGTGGCGTAGTAGATAATAGAAGCAATGAATATGGTAGAAAAAGGTATTCCTCTCTCTCTCTTTCTTTATTTCTCTCTCTCTCTCTCTCACACACACACACACACACATACATACATACACCCATACATCCTGCATATACACACATATTACATACACACGTAAAAGACAGGCTAAGAGAAATGAATCACATTCACACTACACCTAATTCATACCATTGACAACAACGATATAACATCAACAGTTAGTACAGATAGTATTCCACAAAGGCAAGTTTGACTGGGGAAAATAAGAAGAGGGGGGGGGGGGGGGGGTACTCAAACACAGCCAAGATAGAGAAAATAATAGTGGCACCTCCTAGGAATTAACAGATGTTCAGACATTATTCTCAATATTCACAATGTACAAGTAGTGCAGCTGGTGAATAAAACTTTCCCACACCAATCAACAGAGACATGAATGAAACAAACCCATTCATTTCATAGTTCTTAAATCAGGAACAGATGTGTCTTTAAGAACTATTATTGTAGGCCTACTTGCAGAGGGAGTGTATATCTATATATATATATATATATATATATATATATATATATATATATATATATATATATATATATATATATATATATATATATATATATATATAATAAGTTCCTGTACTACAATAAGTATGACTTCTTCACTCCTTTACCATATTCGTGGGAACGTTTAATGACAAAACTGTAGAATCAGTGTAGTAAAGTGTTCCATGGTCAGTAGGGAGTCCAGGAAATGATTATGACATTGTTTACATTGTGTAACTGGTCCAAATTCATCACCCACGATAGCCTAGACATCTAATAGACTGCTAGATATTCCCAGTGAAATTTGATACCCCACCCCTACACTTGTTACATATTTGTTGAACTGAATTAACACTAGTGCAACAGAAAGTAGACAGTTTGTACTATGTACTAGTGTGAATAATAATAAACTGCAATGTCTGATTGTTGTTGTAGGGATTGCAGAAATATTTGATTTCAACGATAAATGTAGTGAAAATGTGAGTCTACTTTGCTGTGTTCCTGAGAAAGAAATATACTGATGATCTATGATATTTAGTCCACTGTGTGAGGGGGATTTCAATCTATAACATGAGTGATATAGATTTACATTTAAGACAATTGTGGCTTGGCTATGGCATTATTTATCAGACCAATTAGACTACTCGCTTCACTGACTGCAGGCACGTGCCATGTCAGAGCGCAGGTAAAGAGAAGGAGAGTAGTGACCTCTTGACCTAGCATCTCAACTAAGTGATCCGCTGGTAAACCACTGTGAAATATATAGGGAAAAATTAAAAAGGAAAAGAAGCCGACTGTACTCAATAATATTACCTAGGTCATTGACCTCACATATTGGCGTCGACATAATAATAAGACTTCGGTCAACCCCCTCCCTAAAATATATTATTCTTTGACATCAACTGCACACAATTTGAAGGGACTAATCAGACACACACAATCTGTGTTGATTGACCATAGGAGATGCTGATGCCATAGCTCCCTTTTTTTTTTTTTTTTACTAGAGATTAAAAAAAATATTTTTTCCTGGATTGGTAAGCTGAAAAGCAGAATGTTTGCCTTGAATCGGGAATGTAGACCAACTAAGTGGTATTATTCCGGGCGTAGGAGCCTCAAGGTTAAGGTCATGTTTTTTGTAAATCGTGGAGACAGAAATGGCTGGTATGCCAATTTCATCAGACTTTTCAACTGCATCGATCAACTGGATCTTTCTTTTCAGCGATAGGTTTGCCATTGTAGTTGTAGACTTGAGTCTTGATAAAATTAATACTAATTAAGAGGGACATATGGCCTGGGATTAGAACAAAAATTATTGTTTTAAATCTTGAACTTGAAGTTGCGACGATGTAAAATGTGAGATGGATAAATCAAAGCTATTGGATACTACTTATGTACATTGAGAACAGACACCAGGCAAAGCACCTAAATCACATCGGTGTGTGCCAATCATTCGCGGATACTCTTAACAAATGAAAATTCTTACTGGCAGCTTTTTTAACCAGTGGAAATATTTGTTTATTTGTGATTTTTTTGTGTTATGAGTGATAAGAACATCGACTTAAGCGACATCGACTTATGTGTAGTTAAAAAAATTTTTTTACTAATGTTATATAGGAAGAAGGGGGAGGGACCAAGAAAAAAAATCGACTTTGGTAAAAATCGACTTAAGCAAGGTCGACGTATCCAGAGTGCACTGTATTGCTCTTATGAATCGTCATTTTTTAAAATGTCATAGAACTTGTATTATGAGGGCCCAGCCTATACTCTGGGACTCAATGACTCTAGACTACAGAGTCAAAGAGCAGAGAAAGCTTCATCAATAAATAGAAAGTCCTGTGAAATTCTCTTGTTGCCCTCAAGAAAAAATGGTCATGTGCTGTGCTGTCTTTTCTTTTTCAATCAGAATAATGTGATGCAATCAATGCATCTTTGAAATATCCATGTTGTCAACATGAAATGTTACGAACTTTATATGTGAATTTATGTGATCATGAAATGTTTCACAATTCAAGTTTCAATGTCTGTTTCTTCTTAGGGGAATTTGGCCCAAATCTCAATTTGATAATGCCTTATAATGTAAATAGAAAAGCCAATTCATTTTATTCATGTCTTATGTCTTTTTTTGTCCTGGATTGCTATGTACTGTCTGTGCTGCTATATGGTTGTGAGAGCTGGACCATAAACAAGACCATGGTTAAAAGACTGGAGGCAGTGGAAATGTGGTTTTACAGAAGAATGATGAGGGTGTCATGGATGGAAAGGAAAAGAAATGAAGAAATTTTAGAAATGGCAAACAGAAAAAGATCACTGATAACAAAAATCATGAAACGCCAAATGGAATTTTTAGGACACATTATCCGCCACCCTGGTTTGGAAATACTCGCCTTGACTGGAAAGATGAATGGAAAAAGAATAAGAGGAAGACAAAGGATAACGTATTTGAAAGGGATAAGAACTTGGACAGATGAAGCTGAGAAAGGTGGCGCTGCTTTAATAGAATTGGCAAGAGATAGATCAGCTTGGCGGAAGATGACCTCCGACGTCTGCTTCAGATATGGAACTACATGAGATGAGATGTCTTTTTTTGGGGGGGATTAATTTTGAAATGTGTAGTTTATCAAGCTGTTTTGATAACTACTTAACGCTATTGTCACAAACAGAATAAAATGATTGCAATATATACTTCTTGACTAACTTCGTCATTGGTTTACATATTTGTTCATTGTGATGTCTGAATTTTAAGTGATGTATTAATTGTTATTATTGTTTAGTGACTGGCTGAAGAAAGGTTTTGAGCCTGAAACGTTCTGTGTTTTTTTGTTTTTTTTTTAAGCTGTGTTATTTGTTTTTGTACATTATTTTTTTTACAGCATCGAGCAGCTTAGTATCACTATCACAAACAAGAGACACTTTTTTTTTAAAATAGCAAACAAATAAGAGGGCCAAACGAATAAATTATAAATGTTTTCGGTGGATTCCTCTTAGGGCAGGTGAAGATCTGACCCCTGGGCTAATATCCTACGTGGATCCACATTATAGCTTTGAATACATGCCCACCAGCCAAAATAGTGGACCTCCAGCTTCACAGTAACATAAAAAATGTGATAAAAATGCTCACAAACTTGAGAATCAGCTGGTTTGGCTTGAAGGCATGTACAGAACGAAGGCTATGATTTAGACGCTTTATCTTCTATACTGCTGTATGATTTGTTCTTTCTTCGAAGCTTTGTGTCCATGCTATTATTATTATGGAATGAGACCTTGAAGAGGCTTGAAATTCCATTTTCCCTCTGCAGTTTATCGGGTTTAGGGCCGGAATGTTTGTTTTGATTTTCTGGAGTAGACGATCTCAAACACCATCAGTCCATTGTATGGCCTATCAAGACCATTCATTGGTTGAAAGCAAGCATTCTCGTTGGCTACATGTCGTGTGAGTATGGGATATCATTGATCAAAGAGTATAGCATTTTTTATAGGCTATGTGTCGTACAATTATGGGATATTAAAAAACAATGTCCGAAGTAGAACGGCTATAGCAGTTTCATCGGATCAGGAATTTCAATACCGCTATTCGGGTTTTTTCCTAAAATGTATGTCACTATAGAAGGTTTCTTATTACTAACAATATTTAGGGAGAAAAATCAGGACCTGGCCGCCATGTCGCTATTGAGGGAATGTCATTATAACGATTGACATGAGCTGTTTTGTTTTTTGTTTTTAAGGGTTTTACGGCGCTTGCAACACATTTAGGTTATATCAGCGCCAGTAAAAAGGAAGAAAATGGGATAGTAATAGTAAAAAGTTCTAGAATTACAATTAAAGCACCTAAGAAAAAGTAAGACAAAGGGGAATTGAGAACAAATAGGGATCAGATGTAGATTCCAAGAGCATACCACCAATGTACTTAGTTTGAAATCACCTACAAGTCTCATCCAGACACAAGCACAAAATCCAACAAAGAGGAACACACTCAAATGCTTACATTATACATTCAAAATAAAAATAATAACGCATAACAGAGAGATGATTTACAAGGAAAAAAATATCATCCCCCAAAACAATAACTATGCATTTGACTGTTTCCTCCCAGCTAGGATTCCGGCCAGTGCCAGGACAAAACCAAGTAATCTCATTCCGAGACAAAGACAGAAAGCATGTTGGATAACAGATATAAGGGGAAGAAGACACAGTATGTACCTCCCTGCCCGCTATGGGAGGTCAGGATCCCCACCCAGGACATGAGCTGTTGCATTGTATGTAGAATCAGCGAGTCAAAGTAATTTTTAAATTTTTTATTCTTTCCTTTGTGAAATCCAGAACCTTCATTTTACCAAAACTGGGGATATGAGACGAGCCATCACAAAAACAGTATCATGTTGAATTGGACCCCAAATAGTGAATTTAGAATTAAAGTTATTGTACAGTGGATTCCTGATAAAGCCAACTCTGTCGGACCAGAAAGATTGGTTGACTTTAAAGCAAGGTTGACTTTATTCATTATCAATAAGAAATGAAGCGAGTAGGAAAGTGCCAGAGGACAATAGAGAATAAAAACTTTGCAGCGGCAATGGGGGCTCGAACCCGCGACCTTACTGGTATGACAACACCTGGCCGGGGAGATCATGACTCTCCCGTATGAGCTATCCACGACCCCCCCCCCCCCCCCCCCCCAAAAAAAAAAAAAAAAAAAAAAGTCGCTTCAAAGCTTAGTTTTACTAGAGCCTTTTCTCCCCGACTTCTTGGTCACGGGTTCAACACACACAAATGCAGCGAAGTTGGTTGGCCAGCATTTAAGCCCAATAGCCAATATTCTCAACACCAACATGTAACATAGAAACGATTGAGACATTGAGTATGCTCCGGTATTTGGGGTGAATTTTTAATTCAGAAAAGTGAGTGGAGCAGGCACTTGTGTGGATAACAAGAAAAGAAGTGAGTAGGAAAGTGCCAGAAGACAAAAGAGAATAAAAACTTTGCAGCGGCGATGGGGCCTCGACCTGCGACCTTACTGGTACGGCAACTCCAATGGAACACGGATAAACAGAAAATTTGGGACCAATATGAGGTGTTGGGTTTTTAGCAGAAGTTGACTTTTAAGAGCGTTGGACTTCCACTGGATATAAGAACTTTGCGACATGAGAAATTGTATTAATTTTAGCACCAAGTTCATCCCAACATAATACTCCTTTGAAATGGTGACTCACATAAAGTAACCTGTGAAAGAGTCGCTGTTTATTGGTTTTCAAGGGTTTTACGATGCTTGTAACACTATTCAGTCATTTCTGTGCTAGTAAAAAGGAAAATAATAGAGAAGAGTTTTAGATAAGAAGTTAAAAGCATCAAAGAAAAAGGAAGACAAAGGGGACTGGCTAAAATAGGGAACAGAAGATTCCACGAGCAATCTTCACTGTGCAAATTTTGACATTACCTAAAAGTCCCATCCAAACAAAAACAAGGGATCCCGATATAAAGGATAAACTCAAATGTTTACAAAGTACAATATACAATATCCAGTATCAAAACTAATAATTATAAATGAACATAACAGTAACAGAGATGATTTACAAGAAAAATAATCTCTCTCAAAATAAGTGCAGTCCACTCCAGATAATCGCAACACCTTGGGATCAGCGAAAATGTAAGTAACCGAAGTTGAGATTCCCGCCCACTATAGCAAAATTTTCCCTCTTGAGTTTACACAAGCTTGGGACCGTGCATGGCCTCATTGAACATGTACTTTTTTATGTTGTTCTTTTTCATTAGTGTGTGTTTTGCTTTTTAAAATCTTTTTTTTTTTCTTTTATGGTTGTAAAGTCCATTTTCCTTTGTGTTTGACATCACTCATATCCCTAGGAAGGTATCAAGAGTCGTCGTTTCCTTGCTGAGGCTAGATGTTTATAAACAAGCAACTCAATAGTTTCCATTAATGGACGCAAATCGGTTAAAGAATCTTCTTAAACGAGGCAATAGAAATTTATCACGAGGTCACATATGACCGCACAAACCCGTACTGCAAAGCCCGCCCTCTTTCATCTCTAATAGAGTAGCGACACATTACTGTAGCATTAAACCCCGTCCACTCTCGATTCTTCAACCTGTCATGATATTTAATCTTGAATTACCATTTTTCGAGGTATGTTTTTTATGTTTTTAAGGGTTTTACGGCGCTTGCAACACATTAAGGTCACATCAGCGCCAGTAAAAGGAAAGAAAATGGGATAGTAAAAATTTCTAGAATTACAATTAAAGCACCCAAGAAAAGGCAAGACAAAGGGGAATTTGTTCAAATAAGAAACAGATGTAGATTCCAAGAGCACACTATCAAAGTACTTAGTTTGAGATCACTAAAAGTCTCATCCAGACACAAGCACAGGTCCCCACTAAGAGGAATACACTCAAATTTTTTACAAATAATATATACTAGTGATAAAAAAAAAAGTATACACTTGTTTTACCTACAGAATTGGTATGAAATATTGTTCTGGTTTATTTAAAGCCTATGCGTAATCATAGTACTATCATTTATCTTTCATTTTGTTAGAATTTGTAGCGGGTGGTTGGATGGGAGCATCACCCTTGAATCATATACCTATGATGTTCACATGGGTGTACGATCCGATAGTGATGTCGTTTCTTCTTCTCTTTACTAGCCTATCCTGCTTCTTTGGTTTGTGATTGTATTTTTGACAGGGGATATTTTTGTTCCTGTAAATCCTCTGCCTGTTTGTTCTTGGTTATTTATAATTTAGCTTATGATATCTTTAGGTTATGATTTTGATTGACATTTGTACTATTTTTGTTAGATTGCTTTTTTTGTTTCAGCGGTCTCTCATATAACCTCAATTGTGTTGGAAGAGACCTAAAGCAACAAACAAAACAAAAAAAATTAGAATTTGTAACGTTTATGGTTGATCTTGTATGCAACATAGACATTTTAAAACATGATCTTCAAAAAGGGAAGTAACAAGTCAAAACACACTATAATTTTGACAAACAATGACATTTTAATAAAATTAATTGCATTCATTTCCGTTGAAGTGAAGGTGAATCTAATTCAATCAGTAACGAGTATGTCCCCCGTTCGCTCCAATCACAGCATTGCATCTCCTACGCATGGAATTGGTCAATTTGGCCAGCTGGTGTTGTGGAATGTTATCCCAAGCTGTTCTTATGGCGTGGAACAGTTGTTCATTTTGCGGGTATAATGTACGAACTTGCGGCCGGTTATGTTCCACATATTATTTTCTATCGATTTAAATCGGGGGGGGGGGGGGGGGGGGGGGGGGGGGGGGATATTGCAGGCCACAGGCTGATAACGTTCACATTTATTGCTGCTATAAAATCCTTTCTTACAATAGCTCGGTGGGATGGTGCATTGTAGTGTTGAATTGAAAATTTAGGATGTTCATGAAAAAATGAATAACATGGGGTTGTAAAAAGTGCTGCTTGTACCTTGCACCGGTTAGGGATGCATTTACTTGGACTAGAGGTGTCCTATAGTCTCTGCTTATTCCACCCCACACCATCACTTGTCTATATCCTCTGTTTGGGGATTTCAAGATAATCGTGAAATCACTCTTGTGATCTTCGGTAACAATGTAATCTACCGTCATTTCTTCCAATCACAAAGCGTAATTCATCTGAGAAGAGAACAAATTAATGACCACGCATGCGTTGTCCAGCACAGATGAGCACAGGCCCACTGAAGATGGACAAGCCAGAAGAGAACAAATGACCACGCATGCATTGTCCAGGGCAGATGAGCACGGGCCCACTGAAGACGGGCCAACCGGTGGTGTGCTCTAAGAAGTTGTCGCATCAACGGACGTTTGCGATATGTC
>NC_088364.1:66080962-66143462 GCF_034508935.2 Berghia stephanieae
TAACAACAACACGGGGACTATTTTCAACATAAATCGACTGAATTGCTTAGGTGAGGTAATGCTATCTTGAATATCCAGTCGAAATGTTTTTCTGACCCCTCTGTCCACCCAGCGTTGATTAGATAGCTGGGTCTGTATGATCTAGAGGAAAGTACTTAGCGATGGACTAGCGTCCTACCCAAAGGATAGCAAGTAATTGCTATTGTCCGTATCATACTATGGAAAACATAATAAACTCCAGCTCCATGAGCCTGTTGGCTCTGAAGGATTACCTAAATCTACATGTACATGGATGCCAGCAGGCCAAAGTAGTAACAAAAATAAACTGCTAATCTCTATTCTGTTCTTTTATGTTGTGCGTGTGACTGTGTTTTTTATGTCAAATAAAAATCATGAAGAAAAACTTTAAATCCAGTCTATAATTATAATCTGTTTTTTTTTTTTTTGTTTTGTTTGTTGCTTTAGGTCTCTTCCAACACAATTGAGGTTATATGAGAGACCGCTGAAACAAAAAAACAAGCAAAAATAGTACAAATGTCAATCAAAATCATAACCTAAGATATCATAAGCTAAATTATAAATAACCAAGAACAAACAGGCATAAGATTTACAGAAAAAAAATATCCCCTGTCAAAAATACAATCACAAACCAAAGAAGCAGGATAGGCTAGTAAAGAGAAGAAGAAACGACATCACTATCGGATCGTACACCCATGCGAACATCATAGGTATACGATTCAAGGGTGATGCTCCCATCCAACCACCCGCAATTATAATCTGTGACCAAAAGCATGCTATCAAAATAATCCACACACCTCAGAGAAGCAGTGATTGAGGAGACAATTTGACCAATCAGACGGTTGAGGTTGGTGTAGGAGGGTCTTTCAATGTCAAGGTTACGCCTGCAGATGTCATAGATGGCTTCATTGTCCACCATGAAAGCACAGTCAGAATGTTCGAGGGTGGTGTGAGTAGTCAGGATGGAGTTGTAAGGTTCTACCACGGCTGTTGATATCTGTGGAATGACAAATACAGATATGTTTTTGTTTTTAAGGGTTTTACGGTGCTTGCAACACATTTAGGTCATATCAGCGCCAGTAAAAAGAAAGAAAATGGGACAGTAAAAAGTTCTAGAATTACAACTAAAGTAGCCAAGAAAAAGTAAGACAAAGGGGAACTGGGAACAAATAGGGATCAGATGTAGATTCCAAGAGCATACCATCAATGTTCTTAGTTTGAGATCACCAATACTTCTCATCTGGACACAAGCACGGCCCCCACCAAGAGGAACACACTCAAATGCTTACATTATAAATTAGAACAAATATAATAATACATAACAGAGAGATGATTTACGAGGAAAAAAATATCATCTCCCAAAACAATAACTATGCATTTGACTGTTTCCCTCCCAGCCAGGACTCCGACCAGGGCCAGGACAAAACCAAGCAATCTCATTCCAAGACAAAGACAGAATGCAAGTTGGAAAACAGATATAGGGGGATAGAAGACACAATAAGTACCTCCCTGCCCACTATGGGAGGTAGGAACCCCACCAAGACAAATACAGATAGAGGCAACTTACACATATTATTACAAGAGATAAAGTTTGAATTCAAACAAGTCCTAATAATGAAGCCTTTCAATTATATTTTACCATCAAAAACTATTTTTTAGTAATAATACAAAAATTTGGTTAAAAAAAATTAGAATTTGGTCAATTTGACTTCCCAAAAAACGTGTGTACTCAGACTAATCTGTATAAATGGCAACTCCATGAAGGCAAAAAAGTCCCCAGCAAATTGGGCAACTAAAATGATTACAGTTTATATCAATAACATCAATAAGAAAGCATTGAGTTCAAAATTAAAACAAGACTGTTTATAAGGGGTTTACAGTGCTTGCGACACATTTAGATCATATAAGCGCCAGTAAAAAGGAAGAAAATGGGTTAGAAAAAAGTTATAGAAATACAATTAAGAACCCAATAAAAAGGGAGGCAAAGGGGAATTAGTTCAAATAGGGAACAGATGTAGATTCCAAAAGCACACTATCAGTGCACTTGGTTGGAGATCACCTAAATGTCTCATCCTGACAAAAGCACGTTCCCTCATATATATCTATATCAAAACCAATACAGTGCATACCAGATGATTTACAACATAAAAAATATCTCCCAATCCCAAAACTCTTGACTATTCATTTGACTATTTCCTCCCAGCCAGAGTATCTGGCCAGGGCCAGGACAAAACCAAGTCATCTCATTCCAAGACAAAGACAGAAAACATGTTGGAAAAAAGATGTAGAGGGATAGGACACGCAGTAAGTGCTCACCATGAGAGGTCAGAACCCGCCCAGAAAACAAGACTGCAGCTATTTGAAATAAGTTGATGTTCTAGACAACCACATAACTTCTTTCTTCTTCTAGGTTCCATGCCTGGTCCAGGCTTCGGATACTGCATGAATTATCTCTCTCCATTCCTCCCTGTCTCTTGCTTTTTCAAACAGCTCTTGGATTGTTAGGTTGGTGAAGCCCTTCAGTTGGTCTATGAGTGTTTTTCTTTGTCTCCCCCACATAACTAAGATAACTAAAAAAATTGAGATTTCGACAGAGAAAAGATGATACCATAGGTATCATGTCCAGACCATACCAGACCCATTTACTGACCCAGTGGTGCTTTACAAAAAAAATGGTTACTAGCTTATAAGCATGAAAAAAAATTTTTTTTTATATAAGACAAAAAAATTTAAAAAATAAATAAGACTAAAGAAATACAAATTGAAAAATACAAAAGACATATTTATCAAAATTTGCACATGTCTTTTAAAAAAGTAATACCAAATCAGTTTTACCTGAGGAGCTGGGTAGATGGCAAATTCCAGCTTGGATTTCTTGCCGTAGTCTACAGACAGGCGTTCCAAGAGAAGAGAGGCGAAACCAGAGCCGGTGCCACCACCAAAGGAATGGAAGACGAGGAAACCCTGGAGTCCTGTGCACTGGTCTGCCAATTTCCTCATGCGATCCAGGGTGATGTCAATGTGTTCTTTGCCGACAGTGTAGTGACCACGAGCATAGTTGTTGGCAGCATCTTCCTTACCCGTGATTAGTTGTTCAGGATGGAACAGCTGGCGGTATGTGCCAGTGCGGACCTCATCTAAGAAATAAAGATACGACAGATTGGATAGAGAATGAGAAAGTACTTCTTTCATGTTTGAAATCCTCACATCTTAATCAAATCAAAAACAATAAAATTATAACATGTATCCCAGTCATTAAGCATACTCAAGAGTTGAAAATGGCACACCTGCCAACTGAAAAACTTCAGAATCAGTAAAAACACAAAATTCATCAGTAATAAATAGTAAAATTTCAGTATTACTCAACCACACAAAAGAAAAGCAGCATACGTTTTAAACATTAAATAAATTGTTGATGGCCACTTATGAGTAAGTGATCGATTTAGCTATCGTGGGTGTGAAATGAGCGGTGGCCTTTATGACTTTTACTTGTTAAAATGCAGTTACTTAAAAGAATTTTTCCTCTCTCTAGCACTGCGACCAAATTGCTGTGAAATAAAAATCTCAAATATTTCTTCCATTTCCCTAATAATTACGGACGATCTGTGAAAGTAGGCAGATATGACATGGCAACTTGAAAGTTGTCTCAAATTAAAGACTGAACCGGTGCCAAGCATTGTGTCCATGGTGAAAGTAACTGTGTGACAATTCTGAATTAAAAAACTGTTTCAAATGGTTGAAGCATCAGACCATTAAAGGACAATGTACGGGTAACCTTTTGGGTTTTATATAGCACATATTGTCACCCAACACTTGCAGTACATGCAAGGATTGGCTCTCATAAGTGCAGGCTTTTAAAAAGAATTATTATCATTGCAGCAATAAAAAGAGAAACAGCAAAACAAAGCCCTAGGGAAATAGGACAGGAATACAAAAATTATTGATGATTTTTGTAAGTTTTATCAAGATTCCTAAGATGTAATAAATTTCGATATTCATTCCGTGCATGAAGTGTTATATTGAAAATTAAAATTTAGAAGAAAAAAATTTTTAAATGAGCAAACAAAATTTCAATGTACTAAATTAACCTCAATTGAAACGACGTACTACATCAGAAAAAGTAAATGTCTCATGGTCTCCTCCAGTCCTGACCTTTGACCTAAACAAATCCAGGCCCGTTCGAGGATGATAATCCACCCAGAGAAGCACAAAAGCCTTGCCACATGAGCTTTTTAAAAATTATTTACACACACCTGGCTAAATAAAAAAAATAGAGCTGTGTGGAAAAAAAAAGACAAAAAGTTATAACGAGTTGCCTGTCCAATGAACTCATGACTTTATCTAGGAGTGCAAATCATAAAAAAACTATCAGTTCAGATTATCAAACTGGAGTAGTAAATATATCATTTGTTACACTGGTGGAATTGAGAAAAGTTCATTCACAGATAAGCTCTGAACATAATGAATCTTGGACTAGTGGGCAAAAAGTTAAGGTCTTGTTTTACCAGATTCACCAAATGCAATGAGCTACTATAGTTAATTAGTAAAAATACAGAATGGGGATTTTGATCCAATAGTGCTGATGGTGACAAAACGTAAAAAAAGGAGGAACATTTTGAACAATTGCCTATAAGCCCCACTTTTACTACATTAGCCCCCATCTGTAGAGCAATTGAGATGATAAATTATTGAAACTCTTGTTAACTTCTGAAGAGTGAAAAACTGGACTTGTATGTTCTCCCATACATCAACTTTTTAAAAGTTCTCTTCGGCTCCAAAACCGAGGCTGATGTGATATACGAGGCTGTACCAAAAGGTCATTTTCGTAACATTTTAATTTTAAAAAACAATTACGTACGTAATTCAAGGATTCTAGAAATAACCCCTAGCTTTCACCAGTTTCTGTGTTTAATAGCTTATGGCCACAACAAAAAAGTTGCTGGCATAAAAATAGCTGGAATAGCTCAACAACAAAATGATGAAAAAAAAATATGAACAAAGTTCACATTGTTATAGGGCCATTCCATGTCAAGTGGACCAAATTTTCGGAAATTGGGAACCACACCCCTTTTGATTTTCCTCAAACTTGGCTCAATTGAAGATACTTATGAGACATTAAAAAAAACCAAATTTTCAGTTCAGAATATGGATATTTGAATTTTTTACAATTTTTTTAAATGTTGTCTCAAAACGTGTCAAAATCAAATTTGCTTGTGGGTCCATATTTGAGAGTCTATAAAGTTTTTATTAATCAAGTTATCTCTCTCAAATTTGGTAATCCTGTTGTGGGGAAGATTTTATGTCACTGATTATTGTGATAGGTTTGTTGTGTTGTTGTTGTTGTAAGTGTTTTGTTATGGTATGACTGTCGTGTCTTGATCAGGCTGTTGTGAGTAATCTTCATGTTGTGTTTGTTCACTGTCTCCCGCGTAAACGTGACGTCATCGTATCTATTCTATAAAAGCTCTCGACACCCTTCATTCTTTCTCTCGACTATCTACAGCCTTATTTGAAACAGACATATCAACTATCTTCGCCCATCGTTGTATCTGCTAAGATCCGATCCGCCATACTTTTGGTATGTTATAAAAATCAGGCTAGACCGGGACGATTCCCGAAGTGCTCTAGAGCAGTTTTTAACCGCCCATATATGTCCTTTACATATATGGAGAACGCCCACTTCGGTGGAGACTTTTTCTAAACTTTTTCCTTATTTTTTACATCGTGAACGAGATTGGGAAATCTGTTCACGACACTGTACAACTTTTAGCACAGGCTACAATTATTTAAAGAAAAATGAAAATATTTATCAACTTTTGGAGTTATCTGCCCTTGAATATGGCTCCCCATGCTGTTCGGCAAAAAAAATGAATTTTTTCAATATTTTTTTTCATGACTTTAATCTTTCATTTGTGACCCTCCGCCTCGAAACGGTATTAAGTCGGATTTTTCAATTTTGGGTTTTTGGTACCCAATCACAGCTTATTTTATGCTTTAAAATTTGATACCAAATTTATACAATTCTGATTATCTATTGTCGAGATATGACCGTTTGAAGTAGGGAGAGTGTGAAAACCAAGTTTTAAGAAAATCGACTTTGAAGTGAGGCACCGTTTTCACGCACAGTTAAATCAATGGACAAAGATAACTCCTTAGATACGGACATCGAAAATTTGACGAGAATAGTGAAATTTGGCATGAGCTTAGCTTATACATTTAATAATGTACATACAGATTTTTGAAACAATCCAATTATTACTTTTGTAGTTATTCATTATTATGTAAGATGTTCTTAAAACAAATAAAACACTGGGGGGAAAAAACGCCGACAATTGCTCACTTTTTCAAGAATTTTTGATATTTAAATAAAGAATCAATGAAATAAGAATTAATGTTAAATTTTTGTCTTATTTAATAGAGAAAATACGATTTCAAAATGCCAAAAGTTAAAGAAGGGTTTATAATTTGAAAGTACAGTTTTGAAACTACGTGAAGCCGGGTGGGCAGGGAAAGAATTATCAAGAAAGAGGATTAGAGAGGAAGAGAGAGAATGAGAGAGTAAAATACACACACACACACACACAAAACAGACACACTGAGAGAGAGAGAGAGAGAGAGAGAGAGAGAGAGAGAGAGAGAGAGAGAGAGAGAGAGAGAGAGAGAGAGAGAGAGAGAGAGAGAGAAAGAGGAGCGAGAGGGGGAGGGGAGAGAGAGACTGCTTGGGAAATATAATAAAGATTGAAACCTGTATAAGTGTATGTGTGTGTGTGTGTGTGTGTGTATGAATGTGTGAAAGAAACAAAAGGGAGACGGAGAGAGTGAGGTAGACCTGAAGAAAGGGATGGAGGCGGAGCAAAGAATTGTAGGGATAGTTTAAAGAAAGCATTTTGTTACAAAGTAAGTCATAGTCAATCAACTGGAAACATATTGACCAATGAGATTGCAATTAAAGAAATGGGCTGCATTGTTTCCATTTTGAGTCAGATGACAGCTTGAGGAGGAGGGGTGGGGCTTATTGTGTAGTGACTTACATGAAAACATGTTATTGAATCTCTCAAGTTTTCCTTAGCGTTCCACCACATTGTTCATTGTCTAAAAAGAACCCCCCCCCCCCCCCCCCCCCCCCCCCCCTTTCTTTCAGTATACAAAGAAATCACAAAACGAACATCCATCTCTCTCTCTCTCTCTCTCTCTCCCCTTCATCTATCCATCTATCTATCCATCTATCCATCTATCCGTCCGTCCGTCCGTCCGTCCGTCCGTCCATCCGTCCATCCATCCATCCATCCATCCATCCATCCATCCATCCATCCATCTATCTATCTGTCAGTCTGTGTGTTTATCTATCCATTTCATTTTTTAGTTACAGTTCATTAATTGTTGAAGGCTCTATCTATTATTCTGATTTTGTACTTAAAATTAAATGTTTATCCTAAAACAATCTCTGTAAGTGTAAGATTAGGCAACTGTTGTCCTATTAAGTCTTAGCATATCATATAATTTCATGAATAATTAAAGAGGGACAAAGGAGGACCTCCACCTCAATCATTACCCAATATAGCGAGACAAAGATAAAAAAGCACGTGGTGTGTATCAAAATGCATAAACACACACGTATGTAACACGCATGCTGACGTCATGAAGCATCGCTCGAGCATTATGGCCTACAGCCACAGCGGATGTGATGAGCGTTGACCAATCAGAATCATTCATTGTAAGGTTGTCAGGGAAAAACCTAGACTTGTTTACAGTTTTTAAAGTTCATTATTGGTTGAAGCATGAAATTGTGGAAACAGTCATGCTTTCTATGAGATAGATAAAGACACGCCCTTTGCTGTGATATCTTACATCTTATTGGTGGAGAAAAAGACTCGGAATTACTAAGCTTTGGAAAGGGTGGCTCTCTGAGAGAAAGTCAACTCTCGTTTTGAATGTGTCACTGATAGTTGCATTTTTGAACTTCAAATTTATATAACTTATCGTCAATGTTTATGTTGAATTATTATGTTTTCATGTAGAAAAATGATTGTAGTTTCTGAAACGACCAAAAACTGAAATTTGATCATTTTGACCATTTCCACTTTAAAACCGGTTTTCTTCGTTTTCCAAATCCCGACTTAATACCGGTTCGAGGCGGAGGGTCACATTTTTGGTCATTGATGATTTGTATCTCAATAAATAACATATAGTCCAACATAATATAGCAAAAATATGGGTCTGGTACTATAATTTTGTGAACAATAACGCATAGCGTAATGCGTCGTGCACCAAAATCGCAAATTTGTGTCAACTTCAAGGCTCAAAACGGTCAAAGATGTCGGCTGGGATTTTTTTCAAAATCCAATATATTGTGCAGATACACTATTTCTATAATCAGATGGAAGCTTTCCTTGTATTTTGAGGTGCTTCATGGTAAAAATCACCTGCAAAGAGCCTAAGTATCTCAACTTTAAGTTACAAAGCGGCATAACTCAATAAATTATTTAAACCCCCAAAATCGACTTATATTACACTTCACAGATAACAAACAAAGCTTAAAATGTTTGGCTTCTAACAAACTCTTAAAAGCAAATAAATTCAATGCTTTCAGTTTATTTATTTTTGAAAAAAAAAGTGCAAAATAATGAATTAACAGTTCACTAATTGTAGACTACACACTCATTCAGAAATATCAGGGTGGCATGAATAAAAAAAAAATATCCAGCTCCTTTAGATTTATCACTTTGTGTGTTGGAATGTTCTCCCATTAAAAAAAGTGAGAAAGTTCAAGAAGGAGAAAGGACTTTTTGCCGAACCCGATTCTAAAAGAGGTAAAAGAATAGTAGATGAGATTAAAGTAAAGGTAATTGAATTTTTATAACAACAATGAATATTTGCGGCTGTGTCCTGGAAAGAAAGACTGTGTTTCAGTAACAATTGATGGGGAAAAAACTGAAGTGCAAGAGCGTGTGATACTTGTTAATTTGAATGAACTGCATGCTGAAGTTTTTAAAAAGTACCTACCCTCGATATGATATTGGTTTGTCAAAATTATGTGAATTTAGACCCGATGGTGCATTTCAATGGGACCATAAAGAACGCATTCAGTTTGTGTTTGGGAAATGCATCAAAATTCCAACTTAATCATATATAGCTGTACCTAGGGATAAATTCACTAATCTGAATAACTAAATAAAACAGTGTGTAATATTGAAAATCCAGAATGTACGCTTCGTCGTCGTGAAACATGTGCAACAGACAATCTGAAAGCATTTCTTTCATTTTGTGGCCAATATAGATGTTGTGACTGTCAAGATGCATTAATTTGATTAGAACATCAGAATTTTCCTCAGAGGAATAATATAAGTTACTACAGTTACTATATTCCACTTTCATTCCTGATCATAAATCGCTGTAGCATACATCCTTACTTAAAAAGAAATATGGTTAACATCCTCACTCATATTCATATCAAGAAATGAATTGCTAGTGCCATGATCCACAAAAATTCTACTAAAAGATAGTTTTTAAATTGATATTGGTCAAAAACAACACTGGTGACTCTGTGTTCCAAGAATTCCCTGTTAGCTTCCACGTCTTTAGAAGTCTCATATGCAAATCTGATGCCATGTATGTCGCTAGAGCACCATTCATAAAGTTGTTTTGGGCATAAGATCTGGTTGTCATATAAAGCTTGTAGACTTGTTCAAAGTGCTAACTGTCTCACAGTTCTAATTCCATCACAAGGCGATTTTCCCATGGATTGTTGCAAAAAAAAAAAAAAAAGTGACATTCCGCATGCAAGCCAAAATCTTCATGATGACATTATTTTGAAAATTGTTATAGTTTATATATTGTGATGCTGCTCCATCACTGAAGTAAATCACTTTATTTTTATGCTAGGGAGAGATGACATCAAACGTCCCACCATCTGTCTCATAATTGTGTGCACTAGTGCAATGTCATGTATAAATAGTCACTAGCGATAAAAATACTAATATGATTTAATTTTCCATTCTCCCAGTAATACAACAAAATTGATGAGACGTCAATTGTGTATTGTCTCAATGATGCCCCTGGACAGTATCTTGAATGATAAAAGAATAACTTACAGCAAAACATAATAGAACTATGGCTATAGTATTATCACTCAGGGTGTCTTTCACATGGTTTAGACATGCAGCTTGAGACTGTTAATAAAACAATGTGGTCTAATGTTATGAATTGTTTTGCAGATTTTTTCAGTAATATTTTCAACAGTATCTTCCAGTATTAATAAAGTAGCTGTCAGTATGCACCACTGCTTGATGTAAGCATATCACAGAGATCAAGATCATTTTGAGAAAAGAGATTATTAAGAAATGCTTTCAGATAGTCTGTTCCAGGACATTTTTCACAACAATTACTATACATTCTGGATTTTCAATATTACACACTATTTTACTTATTTTATTTATTCAGATTAGTTAAATTTATTCAAAGGAACAGCTAATATGATTAGTTTTGAATTTTGATGCATTTCACTAACAAAAGCTGAATGCATTCCTTTTGGTCCTACAGTAATATACCATTTGGGCCTGAGTTCACAGAATTTTGATAAGCCAATATTACATTGAGTTATTGGGGGCACTTTTTACAAGGTTGCGCATGTAGTTCATTCAATTTAACTTGTATCATACGCTTTTGCACTTCAGTTTTTTCTTCATTAATTGTGACTGAAACAAGTCTTTCTTTCCAGGAAACAGCCGGAGATATTCATTGTTGTTATAAAAATTCAATTACCTTTTCTTTAATCTCATCTGTTATTCTTTTACCTATTTTAGAGTCAGGTTCGGCAAAAAGTCCCTTCTTCTTTAATGTTATCTCTTTTTTACAAGCTATTTTTAACTGGAGAACATTCCAGCACACAATATGATAAACCTAAAGGAGCTGGATAATGTTTTTCCCATTCATGCCACCCTGATATTTCTGAATGAGTGTGTAGTCTACAATTAGTGAACTGTTAATGCATTATTTCGCACTTTTTTCAAAAATAAATAAACTGCAAGCATTGAAGTTATTAGCTTTTAAGAGTTTGTTAGAAGCCAAACAATTTAAGCTTTGTTTGTTATCTGTGAAGTGTAATATAAGTCGATTTTGGGGGTTTAAATAATTTATTGAGTTATGCCCCTTTGTAACTTAAAGTTGAGATACTTAGGTTCTTTGCAGGTGATTTTTACCATGAAGCACCTCAAAATACAAGGAAAGCTTCCATGTGCTTATAGAAATAGTGTATCTGCACAATATATCAAATTTTGAAAAAAATCCCAGCCGACATCTTTGACCGTTTTGAGCCTTGAAGTTGACACATTTGTGATTTTGGTGCACGTCTCACTACGCTATGCGTTATTGTTCGCAAAATTATAGTACCAGACCCATATTTTTGCTATATTATATTGGACCATATGTTATTTATTGCAGGGCTGGCGAGTCGGAGTCGGTAGGAGTCGGTTGTTTGAGGGTGGAGTCGGAGTCGGTTTTAGAAGTCCCGACTCTGACTCCTTACCACTTTCGCAGACATTGCATTTTTATGGGTGTGTTTTTTTTTACGAAACCTGCCGAATCCCGACAAAGTTATGGGAAGTAGGTGGCAGTGAACCTAGAACTCAGGGAAGTGTGCACCATTGGGGAGTGAACCTGGGACTGGGTTTCGGCGGGTTTCGTAAAAAAGAACTAGTGCTTTTTTGCGAAACCCGCCGAAACCCGACCATATCCAGCAAAGTTATGGGAAGTAGACAACTGTGGGGAGTGAACCCGAGACTCAGGGAAGTGTACACCAGTCGGGAGTGAACCTGAGACTAAGGTTATCGGCCAGTTTCGTAAAAAAGAATTAGTGCTTTATTACGAAACCCGACAATATCCGGCAAAGTTATGGGAGTTTGGCAACAGTGGGGGGTGATCCTGGGAGTCAGGGAATTGCACACCAGTGAGGAGTTAACCTGGGACTGTGGGAGATGGATAACTGTGGGTATCCGAGCCGAACTATAGGAGTTTGGTACCAGAGGATAATGAACCTGACACTATAGAAGGTGGGCGCCAGTGGGGAGTGAACCTGGGATTCAGGGAATTACACACCAGTGGGGATTTAACCTGGGAATATGTAAAAAAGGATATCAGTGGGAAATAAACCTGGGACTAAAGGAGATGGATACCATTGAAATTTGAAGCCGGGTATGAGAGTTTGGTACCAGAGGAGAATGAACCTGACACTATAGGGGGTGGGCGCCAGTGGGGAGTGAACCTGGGACTATGTAAAAAGGATATCAGTAGGAAATAAATCTGGGACTAAAGGGAGATGGATACCATTGGGAGTTGGGTACCAGGGGAGAGAGAAACCTGACACTATAGGAGGCGGGCGCCAGTGGGGAGTGAACCTGGGACTATGTAAACAGGATATTAGTGGGAAATAAACCTGGGACTAAAGGGAATGGATACCATTGAAAGTTGAAGCCGGATATGAGAGTTTGGTACCCGAGGAGAATGAACCCGACACAATAGGAGGTGGGCGTCAGTGGGGAGTGAACCTGGGACTATGTAAACAGGATATCAGTGTTTTTTTTGTTTGTTGCTGTAGAACTCTTCCAACACAATTGAGGTTATATGAGAGACCGCTGAAACAAAAAAAACAAGCAATCTAACAAAAATAGTACAAATGTAAATCAAAATCATAACCTAAAGATATCATAAGCTAAACTATAAATAACCAAGAACAAACAGGCAGAAGATTTACAGAAAAAAAAAAAAATCCCCTGTCAAAAATACAATCACTATCGGATCGTACACCCATGCGAACATCATAGGTATATGATTCAAGGGTGATGCTCCCATCCAACCACCCGTATGGTCCTATACACTAAGATATTCTAACAGTTCTTCAGGCCCCAGACCCTGTATTTATACATTTCTTTTCATCATTCATCCCCGGGGACACGGGTGCCACTGAAAATTAGGCTGCCTGGATAAAAAAAACAAAAATCCGGGCTCCAACAACAGTCAAAAGGACACTGGTTCGCAGTCAATAACCCCCACCCCCCAAATCAAAATTACAAAATAATAAGACATCACCTACATACATTTTGAAGGGACTAATTATACATCAAATGTGTTTTTTGGTTGACCATAAATGATAACCAAAAAAACTTACTACGCACACACGCCTGGAAACATGAATATATGCTGTCACTTTAAAAATGGCTTAATATTGGTATCATTTTGAAATGATATAATAGCAGCAGTTTGAAATAGAAATGTAAAAAAAAACAAAAAGTTTCTCACCTACGACAGATGGTTCCAAATCAACAAAGACAGCCCTTGGGACGTGTTTTCCTGCCCCAGTCTCACTGAAAAATGTGTTAAAGGAGTCATCGCCACCTCCAATTGTTTTGTCAGAAGGCATCTGGCCGTCTGGCTGGATTCCATGCTCCAAACAATACAATTCCCAGCATGCATTACCAATCTGGACACCAGCTTGGCCAATATGGATAGAGATGCACTCACGCTGTGGGAATAGGAAAAAGTAAAAGTATGACAATACTATTCCAAACGATTTCAATGTGGCAACAATGATAGAAAGTAATCAATGCACAAGACAAATTTAAATATTCCGTTCTAACATTTTTATTCTAGATCACGAGTGCTCAAACTCAATATAAAAAGTTGCTCTTTGAGACTGGATAAATACTGGAGTTGATACACTGCGACTAACACCAGTATTATGTCGGTCTTTCCTCATAACGGTAATAGATCCTAAAGAAAAAAGAAAAATTTCCCCCTGTTAATGAATAAAAGAATTTTACTACCAACTTTTTGTTGTGATGCGGTAGAAGTTATAGTAGCAACGATGTGTTGGTGGTAGGGGTGATAATGTGGCAGGTGGTAGTAGGGGATGATGTGGTGGTGGTGATGGTAGAGATGAAGTGGTGGTGGTGATGGTAGAGATGAAGTGGTGGTGAAGGTATAATAAAGACTTGGATATGGTTGAAGTGGTGGTGGTGGTAGGGATCACGATGTAGTAGGTGTAGTATTTGTTGTGGTCGGGAGTATGATGTGGTGGTGGTTGTAGTATTATTGGTAGTTGGGATGATGTATTGATGGTTGTAGTAGTGGTGATGATAGGGATGATGATGTGGTAGTAGTTGTAGAAATGGTGGTGGTAGGGATGATGATGAAGTGGGGTTGTAAGTTGTAGAAGTAGTGGTGGTAGGGATGATGATGTGGTGGTTGGTATGATGTTGTAGTTGTAGTACGAGTATGAGTAGTAGTGGTAGGGATTATGTGATAGTAGTTGTAGCAATAGTGGTGGTAGGGATGATGATGTTGTGGGGTTGTAGTTGTAAGGATGATGCGGTGGTTGTAGTGCTGAGGGTTGGTATGATGTGGTGATGCTTGTAGGTAGTAATGATGGTGGTTGTAATAGGGATGATGATATGGTGGTGGTTGTAGTAGTGGTGCTAGGGATGATGTGGTGGCCGTTGTGTTGGAAGGGATAATGTGTGGCTATGTGGTCTAGTGGTATGGCACTCGCTTTCAGATCGGAAGGTCATGAGTTTGAGCCTCGCTCTGCGCATAGTTTAGTCCATGGAAAAGGCTCTTTACTCGCATGTTCTCACCACACTCAGGTGTAAAATGTGTACCTGGCTGTTAACAACGTTGTCTCTGTTTGAAAAAATTGTAATATCGCCTAACAGGCGTCAAGTCCATTTGAGCAAAGTGGATATTGCCCTATATAAAAGCTCAAGCTCGAAATATGAGTGTTGGTATAGATGATTATGTGGAGGTGGTGGCAGAGATGATGTGGTGGTGGTTGTAGTATTGGTGGTAGGGATGAAGATGTGGTGATGGTTGTAGTAGTTGTGATGGAGATGATGATGTGAATATGATGGTGGTTGTAGTAGTGGTATTAGTGGTAGGGATAAGTGACGGTGGTGGTAGAGTGATGTGTTGGTGGTTGTTGGTAGGGATGTGGTGGTGGTTGTAGTGGCAATACCTAGATATCGAGTCTAATTTTTATGTATAATATAATATAGCATTTTATTTTATGTGCGAAGTATTAAGTTTCTTATGACGGTGAAAAGCCTTAAAGGGCTTACTGATTTTAAATCAAGAGTTTATTAAGAAGACATTATATATCATTATGAAATTTTCAAATTATTACTTTTATATTCTGTTGTATCTGTTAATTAGTGCGGGGCGGCCCTAGGCAAGCTTAAAGACCACGGCCCTACGGTTCATGGGAAATGTGAACCGCAAGGACCGATTCGAACCGGATCTTTTTCGACATTGGCCAATCACAAGGCGTCATTGTGATCGTCAAACGATAGGATCCGGTCCTGCAGTAGATGGCTGTCAAACCGCTAAGTGTAAGTGAGAGCGGAGAAGGCGTGTTGCCTCAAAACATGAAAATAGTGCTATAACACTATCCATTAAGCATGTGTGTGTGTGTCTGCGAAGATTGATGGAGCGGGTCGGGTCAATGTTAGGGAGTGAAAGGAAAATGGATTGTTAATATTTTGTGTCTGTGACATGCTGGACCAAAAGTATGGAAAGTGGAAAGAGTTTGATTTTAATTTTAAAAAAATTTTTTTTGGTGGGGAGGGGGGTGTTGTCTCCATTCCTTTTTTCTCTTTTCGTGCGGCTATGTGGTCTTGTGGTATGACTCTCGCTTTCGGATCGGAAGGTCCTGGGTTCGAGCCTCGCTCGCGCCGAGTTTAGTCCTTGAAAGACTCTTTACTCACATCCTATCACGTACTCAGGTGTAAAATGAGTACCTGGTCGTCAACATTGTCTCTGTCGGATAAAATTGTAACATCGCCTAACAGGCATCATGTCTCGTTCTACATGTTACGTGTTGCTATTAGTCAGGGACCCGTTGTAAAGCGCTTTGCTAACATTTAGTGGATATTGCGCTATATAAAAGCTCACGTTTTTGTTTCTTTTTTAACAAAAAAAAAATTCTGTCTTTGGATAGGACGCTGTCTATCCCAAAGTACTTTTCGCCAGATCTAACAAACCCAGCTACCCATTCACTGCTGAATAGACAAGAGATCAGAAGAAAAAAAAGCTCGACTGCACCCGGGATCAATCTCTGGCCCCTTGCGTGTAAAGAGAGTGCTCTATCAACTGAGCTATCGGACCCACCAAATAATCTAATGGTGGGTTTTTAAAAATACAGACGTTATAATTGTTATTTTTGAAGAAAGCTATAGTATGTGAAACTTGTATCATTTGATTAGTTAAAACACCAAACGAAATAAAAATATTATTGTATCATCAAATGACAACAATGTGATAGAAAGGAGTGGTGACAACAGATAGCCAAAAGAAAAAAATCGGACCAGCTAGGTTCGAAACACACACACGAACACACACATACACACAACTTATAGTAGTCACATTCATTTCAAAGAATAACCCATTAGAGAAGAGGGGTGATGTCAAAATAGATCATTGTCATTGCGATCATTAGTGTGTAGTAAATTAGGAAATTTACCCTGAGTAATGGAAACGTCCAAGGCGTCTCGCGGCCCCTCTTACCCCACCACACACACAAGAGGGCGTATATGCAAGAGGGGGTTGGTGCGATTAAGTGGAATGGGTGGTTAGGCGAACGACCTAGGCAAAAGGACCGAGAAAAGGCAGTAAAGAAACTAGAATTGCTGGGATCGTGCAAATAGAAAGATAAGAAGTGAGGATAATAACGTTCGGTTCAACGGTTCGTCAGCCCGGTCCCAGCCAAGGAACCGTGGGACCGATCCTCAGTGCAGCACTACTGTTAATAGTTATGTATAAAATGTATTTTTACCGACAATAAATAATGTATTCATTCATTCAAACTTTCATATATATTGGAGGCACCCAGCGGGATGCGTAAACTGGTTGCGCAGTTGAAATGGAGGTAGAAAAACTAACAAAAGCAAGTGTGGGTAACCATCCTCTATCCTCTGTCTCCTTCCATAAAACTTATCTGCAAACAATTCACATATTTGTTGCTATTTTTAATGTAGTTACAGGTCGATGAAAGGAAAACAAACTTCCTTCGAATTACTTAAACATGGTTTAAGGCAAACTTAACCGAAACCAGCCTCTCTCGGATAATTCACTGACAGTCATTTCATCACCCCACTTATCGAAATCTATCTAGTTCTTGGGAAATATTTCATTACAGGCGAGAATCTAACAGAAAGTATGTTTTATTCATTTATCCATAAGCCATTATTATATCTACCGCTTATTCTATCGGATTTAAGATCGGCACGGTGGTAAGGAAATGTTGGGTTACGACCATAGCTCTGAGTCTAGTTTGCTATGGTCACGACATGATCAATTTGCGGTAAGACGAGGTGTGTAAGTGTGGGTTGTGGTGTTCATGTCAACTTTATATTCTTTACTTATTCTTCTGACAGTAGTTTGTAAAAAGAATTCTCTTCGCTTAAGATGGGCTGTCGAATTGGACAATGAAAAAACACCATAGGCATAGGGTGGTTTGTTATGAGAACTGATCCTATCTAGTACTAGTAGCTGAGCGAGATTCAAATTCAAGATAACAGGATCACTGAAAGAGCAGTGGTGAAATACTTCTACTACTATTCGCTTTCAAACACATAAATGCTCACTCTCATACAGACAGTCACAAACTCAACTGTTTGTTTCAATATAATTTTTAGGCTTTTCATTAAAAAGAAAAATGCAGTGTATAGGCAGATTTTTCAAGAAAAAGCATCATCCAGTCTATGGACGTGAGTGATATTTTAAAAGTTTTTGTCTAGGACTGAGAGCACAATGGTTCAAAAATTATGTTGTCAGAAAAACTTAAGAGAAAAGAAGAAAATGGATTTATTCACATCAGCAACCAGAATGCATTTTTGTAGAATTGAATTACACTTAAGTATCATATAAATATGCAGAGTGAATAGGCAATATGCCTTACAATGATCCATAAGAGAGTTATTTTTGTTTTAAAATTCAACAATACATAGATTTGATAATAATTCATTCTTAAGTTTACTACAACATAATCAGAAACAGCAGAGCATGTAATAATTCATTATGCCTTTCAGAGAATTGCCATATCCACAAATTTGCAATCATATTTCTTTAGAAAGTTATATATATGTATTTTTAGTATTGAAGAAAATAAGTAAAAAGTCGTGTTTCTCTTATGGAATGAGCGATTAAGCAGATTGTACACCTATATTTTTTAAATTGTGGCTTTGCATATATAGTGCAGAAAATGTACAGTTAATGTGTCTAAATGGGAAAGAATTTGATTTGGGATGTAATACATGAGCTGAGTTTGTGATTATCCAATGCGGGCTCAAGTGTCACTGTCTTTCTTATAAATATAATGTTTCCAATTATAATGGTTGACTAGCATTACCTTGCTTATAAATATAAAGTTTGCAATTATAATGGTTAGCTAGAAAAGATTCTGATTTGAGAAATGTACTTCTTAGGCAAAACATGCAATTAACCGATGTAGACTTAAGCACTATATAGTCTTGATTATAATCAAGTGTAGAAAGTTTGCGATTAAAATGATTTTAGATAATAAAGAATCTGATTCGAGAAATGGTACAGGGGTAGAATATGCGATAAACTGGTGCACACTTAAGCATTATGATCTTGCTTATAAAGTGCAGAAACTGCAAACAAATGGATAAAATAGAAGAGAATTCAATTCGATAAATGGAACACAAAAGCAGAATCTGCGAATACCCAATCCAGACATAAGCATCGTGGTCTAGTTTATAAAGTGCAGAAACTTTGCGCATAAATGGATAACAAAAAATCAGACCCGAAAAGTGGACCACAAAAGCAAAATTTGCGAATACCCAGTCCAGACATAAGCGTCATGGTCTTGTTTTATAAAGTGCAAAAACGTAGCGAATAAATGGATGAAATAGAAATGAATTTGATTCAAAAAGTGGAACACAAAAGCAGGATTTGCGAATACCCGGTCCAGACATAAGGGTCATGGTCTTGTTTCAATGAAACAATGCAATACAATTTTTAAAATATGTTGATTGAGTAATTAAGCTAAATATACGAAGTTTGAATAGGTAGACCGATCTGTGAAATTTTGGATAATTACCTGTTTTTATTCCCCACCATATAGATTATGTGATTAAGGTTGAATGAAATAAACTATTTAGATTATGTGATTAAGTTTATGATTGAAATAAACAATTTATCTCACTAATCAATGTTTTGCAATAACGAGGAGTGTGTGTGAACCCAAGCAAAGAAAATTATTTGAGAGAGATTTGTAACCAATAAGCAAAACAGTAAGGCCTGACCTCTTTTCTAGATTAAAATGAAGTATTATTCAGGTATTAATCATGTTTTTCAATTTGTAGTTGAATTCTAGGATGAATTCTTTATAGGTCTCATTGATTGTATGTCAGTCTTTTGGACACTGATTACTCTAATGCGGCCACAATTTACAATGTGACGGTGACAAGCCTGTAAAACGCAGAGTGGGGTACTGTTGGCTGCAAGTAATACTATGGCTTTAAAAGGAGATGTCTCCTTATTGAAATACATTCATGTGTTGGATTTGGGATTAAATTCATTTGTTCTTCAGATTTTGGGATTTTAAAATTTCATGGATTGTGATTTTCAAGACTATTAATGTCAGTAAATGCCCAAATAGATATTTATTTTTTTTCGTTTTGTTTTGAAGTATGTATTATAAGAAATATTGTACATATACACCAAAGACTACTACTTGTTTTATCATTATTCATAATTATAACAATAATAATAATAATATTAAGCGCATTCAGTGCAATCCCAATTATGGTTACCCAAATACAACTGGCACTAGAATCTGAATCCCGACTACCTTCTAAACGAATTTTTTTTGTATGGTACATACTAAATACATGTTCAATCAGTGCGGATTATGACAAAAAGGGAAAACGGAGGAAATTTATGAATGGTTTTCTTTATGTCACTAGCCCCCACTTTTAGAGCCATTGAGATGATAAATTACTCTAGCTATCTTCTGGATAGTGGGGAAACTGCACCAGGTTGTTCCACTACATTAAATCCATTAAGCCATAAAATTTGATTGAGGAAAGTGCCTTTTTTCATAGGAGGAAATTCCTCCTCTGACACAAAAATCGCGGATTTTCACGGATCCAAGGAAAACCATCAGCACTGTTCAAAATCGGGTGCAGAAAATATGCGTTTGATTTTATGAAATTAAAAAAGTAGTCCCACATTGTTCTTTAATGTTATTTGTGGTTGCATTTGCATTGAAACTTAAACATTATATTGTTACATTGTTTTAAAACTATTTCTGGTACTCGTATGGATTGTAATCAGGGCTGGCGAGTTGGAGTCGGAGTCGGTTTTAGAAGTCCCGACTAGTGCTTTTTTACGAAAACCGCCAAAACCCGACCATATCCAGCAAAGTTATGGGAAGTAGACAACTGTGGGGAGTGAACCCGAGACTCAGGGAAGTGTACACCAGTCGGGAGTGAACCTGAGACTAAGGTTATCGGCCGGTTTCGGCGGGTTTCGTAAAAAAGAATTAGTGCTTTATTACGAAACCCGCCGAAACCCGACAATATCCGGCAAAGTTATGGGAGTTTGGCAACAGTGGGGGGTGATCCTGGGAGTCAGGGAAGTGCACACCAGGACATGGATAACTGTGGGTATCCGAGCCGAACTATAGGAGTTTGGTACCAGAGGATAATGAACCTGACACTATAGAAGGTGGGCGCCAGTGGGGAGTGAACCTGGGATTCAGGGAATTACACACCAGTGGGGATTTAACCTGGGAATATGTAAAAAAGGATATCAGTGGGAAATAAACCTGGGACTAAAGGAGATGGATACCATTGAAATTTGAAGCCGGGTATGAGAGTTTGGTACCAGAGGAGAACGAACCTGACACTATAGGAGGTGGGCGCCAGTGGGGAGTGAACCTGGGACTATGTAAACAGGATATTAGTGGGAAATAAATCTGGGACTAAAGGGAGATGGATACCATTGGGAGTTGAAGCCGGATTTGGGGGTTGGGTACCAGGGGAGAGAGAAACCTGACACTATAGGAGGCGGGCGCCAGTGGGGAGTGAACCTGGGACTATGTAAAAAGGATATCAGTGGGAAATAAACCTGGGACTAAAGGGAGATGAATACCATTGAAAGTTGAAGCCGGATATGAGAGTTTGGTACTAGAGGAGAATGAAGCTGACACTATAGGTGGGCGCCAGTGGGGAGTGAACCTGGGACCTGGGACTATGTAAACAGGATATTAGTGGGAAATAAACCTGGGACTAAAGGGAGATGGATACCATTGAAAGTTGAAGCTGGATATGAGAGTTTGGTACCAGAGCAGAATGAACCTGACACAATAGGAGGTGGGCGCCAGTGGGGAGTGAACCTGGGACTATGTAAACAGGATATCAGTGGGAAATAAACCTGGGACTAAAGGGAGATGGATACCATTGAAAGTTGAAGCCGGATATGAGAGCTTGGTACCAGAGGAGAATGAACCTGGGACTATGTAAACAAGATATCAGTGGGAAATAAACCTTGGACTAAAGGGACATGGATAACATTGAAAGTTGAAGCCGAATACGAAAGTATGGTACCAGAGGAGAATGAACCTGACACAATAGGAGGTGGGCGCCAGTGGAGAGTGAACCTGGGACACAGGGAATTGCACACCAGTGGGGAGTTAACCTGGGAATATGTATAAAGGATATCAGTAGGAAATAAATCTGGGACTAAAGGGAGATGGATACCATTGGGAGTTGAAGCCGGATTTATTTCCCATTGATATCCTTTTTTAGATATTCACAGGTTAACTCCCCACTGGTGTGCAATTCCCTGATTCCCAGGGTCACTCCCCACTGGCACCCACCTTCTATAGTGTCAGGTTCACTCTCCTCTGGTACTCAACTCCCATATCCAACTATCAACTTTCTATGGTATCCATCTCCCTTTAGTCCCAGGTTTATTTCCCACTGATATCCTTTTTACACAGTCCCAGGTTCACTCCCCACTGGTGTACACCGCCCTGATTCCCAGGATCACCCCCCACTGTTGTCAAACTCCCATAACTTTGCCGGATTTCGTAATAAAGCACTAATTCTTTTTTACGAAACCCGCCGATAGCCTTAGTCTCAGGTTCACTCCCGACTGATGTACACTTCCCTGAGTCTCGGGTTCACTCCCCACAGTTGTCTACTTCCCATAACTTTGCTGGATATTGTCGCGTTTCAGCGGGTTTCGTAATAAAGCACTAATTCTTTTTCACGAAACCCGCCGAAACCGGCCGATAACCTTAGTCTCAGGTTCACTCCCGACTGATGTACACTTTCCTGAGTCTCAGGTTCACTCCCCACAGTTGTCTACTTCCCATAACGTTGCTGGATATTGTCGGGTTTCGTAAAAAAGTACTAGTTCTTTTTTACGAAACCCGCCGAAACCCAGTCCCAGGTTCACTCCCCAATGGTGTACACTTCCCTGAGTTCTAGGTTCACTCCCCACTGCCACCTACTTCCCATAACTTTGTTGGGATTCGTAAAAAAGACACACCGCATTTTTATACCATTCAATGTGTAATATTTTAGATACTAGATTCTAGATAGTATCCAGGCCTATAGAATTTGAAAAAAATTACATTGGTATTAGCTAAAGGTGAACTATGCTTCCAAAACCCCCTTTCCTCCCCAACCTTCATGCTCTCGTGCTGTACATTTAAGTTGGCATCAATGCCAATCACCCCGTACCTGACTAGAGGGAGGGGTGGGGATGCTGACTCTTCAATGTTAAAGTTAGGTTATTAGAAAGTAGGATAACCATAAGACCATAAGAAGTGACTTTATTTCAGTATAAATGGTTTCAGTTTCAATATTGTCTTAATTTCACTTTTCCTCTTTTTGTTGGTCTTAATGACAGTTTTATTCATATCTTAGTTTCAGTTTCCTTTTTGTCTAGTTTCAGTTCCTTTTTTGTCCTAGTTTCAAATATGAAGCGGCTTGTATTGTTATAATACATATACTGGGGAAAAGCTAAAAGTAGCTGCGAGTGTTGGTTGCATATTATTACCTATTAATACTATGCTTGAGGAGTCGGAGTCGGAGTCGGTTTAAAAATAACTGACTCCGCCAGCCCTGATTGTAATTATAACATTAAGTGAGTTTTTAATTATTTTTATAACGGCGTTTTATAAGTCTTTCTTGCATTCATTGCCGAGAACCTCCACTTTTCTGTTACTATTTTAAGGATCAGCTGATTTTCTTTTGCCTCCACTGTAATTTCGGACTTTTTTCAGAACGAGGCGTGGACGTGGCCTTATAGTAAAAAGTAAAAGGAACCCTAAAGGACCGTTCACAATTGATGTCAACCAAAAAGGGGAGGGGAAGGGGGTCTTCAAAAGTTGACAAGGGGGAGGGGGGTCTCCCAAAAGTTGATGTCAACCATGCTTTTAGGATAAACTACTGCGAAATATTTCCACAGCGTTTCTTGCCACCTCCTGTTCCAGTCAAAGCGTAGGATAGATTTCACTGGTCATTTCGGAAGTCTGTTTCAGGCACTCCCATTTTCAAAATTTGGAAAGCATGAAACCGTCATTCTTTGATGAACACTGTCCCTCCTTGAGCAAGAATAATCACTCAGGAGTTACAATCTTAAAAAAGAGAATGTGTCATTACACCAAGTACCATTCAACAAAAGTATGAATACTCACAAGAGAGTTTGTAGTAAGAAAGATGTGTGTGTGCCAGTGGATGAGAAAGATGAAAATGGTGGCGATGAAGAAGCAAACTTGATTTTACCACCAAATAGCAGAAATATTTTTGAGATCATAAATGATACCTTCAATATTTGAATGATGAAAAATTATGTAAATATATTGGTGTGAAGATTTTAAACATTTTTAAAAAACATACCTCAGAAATTGTTACAAATAGTTTGCTTTCAGTCATTTTAAAGTTGCACTTTTTTTAAAAAGACAAATCTATTTTTTGGTCCAAAACCTATCATATATCTTTTAATGTCTAGACGTCTAGTCAATTTTTACAAGGTTTATATAGTTTTTGTTTCTCTACATAAATGTAAGAAACGACTTGTGACTCCTCATTTAACTGCCTCGTTAGCTCAAGTGGTGGAGCGTCTGCTTGTACGCATGAGAATGTTAAAGTTGACATCAACAAGGGGGAAGGAGGGGTGGACAAAAGTTGACAAGGGGGAGGGGGGGGGGTGTCAATTTTTGCCAATATTTGGTTAATTGTGAACGGTCCCCAAGTTGGATGCAATTGGGGCTACAGTGTATCAAATGTATTAAAACTGTTTAAGTTAAGACAAAGAATAAGATGAAAATTTAATCAGACGACTCCCGCTCTAAAGTTCAAGTTTAAACTTAGAAGACCACGACATTGTAATAAACCCAATTCTCCATATGAATTGAAAATGGTTTTAGTCTCAGAAAAGTTTTGATTATCTTCATTTTATAATCGTGAAGGCGAAAATCGAGAGCAACTTAGCTTAAAATTAGACTCACAGTCCTTCACTTGACTGGCCTCGTGTGACCTCCCTACTTTTTTTTTCTACTTCCGCGTATTTTTTTTTTTTTTTAAGATTCTAAATCTCGATATCCAAGTAGCTCAATCTACCAGGTCTAGTGTATATGGCTAGAATATCACTATAACTTTACCTGCTTTAAATAACTGAAAGATTCAACAAGAGAATATCTCTTGGATGAAAAAAAAATTAAAAAGTCCTGGCCCGAGAAATTGACCTCAACTTGAACTCCATGGCCATGATGGAGTCCATCTCATCAAAATCTTCACAATATTACTCCTTTCATTATTTCTTAGATTTCGAACGATAAAATAATATGTTTTGAGACAACTTACCATTTTTTAAATTTGTTAGTCTTTTTTAAAAAGATGTAGGGTATATAATAGATTAAAAGGCAATTTTTTTCAAATTCGTGCAACTTGATGTGTCATCTTCGAGAGGCAAAAGTGAAAGTGAAATGGCGGGAGTGTCGAGTGTCGTGTCGAGCGAGTTGATCGAGGTGGCGTGAGCGAGTGTGTGATCGCAAACCCAAATTTCCCCCGAAGAAATGATTCGTTATGTCTCCTTGGCAACTAAAAGTGGTTTATGTATTTTGAACTTTACTTGTTCCTCACAAACAATAGTCTGGATAAGTCTTTAAAACAAAAACATAATAATACTCATATTATTGAATGAATTCCACATCGTATTTGTTACCAAAAACAAAACGAAAAAGAGAAAGAAATAGAAAACAACAATAAAAAAAAAAAAGCAACAAATACCAACCACCTGCGACTAAAGTTAAAATTAAAATGACCTAATTTCACATCACACGTTCTTTCTCCCTATTTTTTTATGACCCGATGAACACTATTTAATATGATGAGGCAGCTACAATAACATAACGCTAATCTTTATATTACAGGAGACCCCACTTTTTGTGCTAACGTCTCTGATTTTATATTTTTAGAGCCTATGATCACTAAAATGATCTGTGCTATTGATAAGGTGCGCTAAGCCAAAAATCTTACAACAATCACCAGCCGGATAAAACGTAGCCTACCAACAAATAAAACTGAAATCTTGACCATTTTGTTTATAGTCTGATTAATTTAGTGAGAACTACTAATGAAAAACGGATGGCTAAAAACAACAACAAAGGGCTGAGTGGCGCCAATGTCGTTCGAAGTTCAGCTCTTAGTTATTATTTTGAGACATCATGTTAGTGATTCGTTCTCAATAAATTAAATAAATCAGACTTAAGGTTACACATAGTCTCATAGTTTTGTGTGTTGGTACGTGGTATCCGGCTGGTGGATGTTGTGAGCATTTAACCTGAATGCATAACATCAATTAAAAATTCCCCACATGGAGTCATTTACCTTGCTTGAGAACACGCTCAAAATGAAAAGCGCTCACAATTCTAGAAATTTCCAATATGTTAAATTGTTCAACTCGATCACAATTTTTAGATAGATCACTTTGTGTGATCCCCGACCACCCATAGTGGGCTTTCTGTGTCTTCTATAGACAGAATGAAGTTGACGTCACTCGGGTTTTTGTTATTGTTTTTTGCCATCCACGTTTATGAGTAATTCTCACTTAATTGTATTATCCAGACTATAAAAATTCATGGTTACCCAAGAGTTTTGTGTGTTGGTGAGTTATATTTCAGGATGGCAATGTTGTGAGTTTCTTAGCCAAGCGCATACCATTTATACCCCTATAGATAGTTCGAAGATGACGTCACTCATGCCTTTGTTATTGTTTTTTGCCATCCGCGTTTATGAGTAATTCTCACAAAACCGTATTAACCTGACTATAAACGTTCATCTTTACACACAGTTTTGTGTGTTGCTCCGTTATGCTTCCAGATGGCAATGATATGAGCTTCTTTCCAAGCGCATACTATCTAGCATACTATCTATAGATAGTATGCGCTTGGCTAAGAAGCTCATAACATTGCCATCCGGAAGTATAACGGACCAACACACAAACTCTGTGTAACCATGAACTTTTATAGTCTGGTTAATACAGTTTTGTGAGAACAACTCACAAACGCGGATGGCAAAAACAATAACAAAGGCCTGAGTGACGTCATCTGCATTCTATCTATACTATGCGGTTAAACAGCTGATCGGAGTGGAAGTTTACTTCCGGGTGGCAGAAAGCAATGGAAGACAATGGCGTAGAATAGTAAAATATTAGTTTCTGTCGATAATCTTCCGTATTGTATGTAGAATTTAATAAGAAATAATGGCAAAGGACATCTTGCAAGTCCATAACGTTTTAATCAGAAGAGAGACAATGTCAACAACCAACGGACTTAACTCTATGATAAAAGATAGTACCTAATTGCAGTACAAAAACTAATGACGTCATTGTTCATTGATATTTCAACACTCCCCCTGAATTTGTACAACTAAAAACAACTATACTTTATAAACTAAAGCATCCCATCATAAATTTCAATTCATGATCAACTTGTATCCAATTCACAATAACAATGTCCATGATCATTTGCATTAGTATAATGAACACTCGAACTTTATAATAGTTTTCCTCCCACAGAGTTAAATTTAAAAAATCCCAGAAATATCAATTTGCTATATAAAAATATATATATAAAATAAAAATGTAACAAAATCAACAATCTACACCCATTAGAGTTATCAATTTTAATTTTTTTTTAAAATGTACGTAACTAATAAACAAGCTATACAGTAAAGTAGAAGCTCCTAAACTTCAACTTGTCAAATTTAGTTCAAATAGGTTTTCTTATCCCCATCAATGATCTTAGTTTCACAAACTGGTCTTTTGGTAAAGCTTTTGTGAGAATGTCTGCTAACATTTCCTGTGTTTTACAATATTGTAACACAATATCACCCTGGGCAATCTTATCCTGAACATAATGATACTTAATATCAATGTGTTTGGATCTCTTTGACCCTTTACCATTAGCAATACAAATTGTACTTTGATTGTCCTCATAAATAACCATTGTTGGTTCATTAACAGTAACAGTACTGATCTGAGTCATCAAAGAGTTCAACCATGTTGCTTCCTGAGTCGCTGATGCCAAAGCAATGTACTCAGCTTCAGCAGTTGAGAGTGCAACACAATTTTGTTTCCTACTCCCCCATTGAACAGCACTTCTGAATTAAGAAAAATGAACCCAGAAGTAGATTTTCTATCAGAAGTATCACCTGCCCAGTCAGCATCAGAGTAACCAACACAAGCAACAACATCATCTGAGTTAACATTATTCGCAGTGTACACTAGGCCAAAATTTGTTGTGCCCCTTAGATATCTAAAGATTATTTTTACTGCCACCCAGTGTTCCTTACATGGGTCTGAGGAGAACCTAGCAACCAACCCTACAGCATATGCTATGTCTGGCCTTGTTCTATTGCTTAAGTGTAAGAGACTACCCACTGCAGAATTGTAATGTCGAGGATCAACTCTTTCACTGTTTTCATTTCCAGGAGTAAGCTTTTGGCTGTTGCAAACCGGTGTATCAGTCGGCGAGAAATTTCCCATGCCAAATTGGTTAAGTATTTGTTTGGTGTAGGATTCTTGTCCCATCCAAATGCTCCCATTCTCTTGTCTTTTAAATTCAACACCAAGAAAGTAATCCAGTTCACCAAGATCTTTCATTTCAAACTTGTTGGAAAGGTCACTTTTGACTTGAACAAGTTCTTCTGCATCTTTGGTTATAAGGATCAGATCATCAACGTAAAGGCAAATAACGAATTTAGCACCCTTTGTTTTCCCTCGTACATAGACACATGGATCCACAGTTTTCTGAAATCCTATTTTCTTTAAACATGTGTCTAGTTTTTCATTCCAGCACTTTGGAGATTGTTTGAGCCCATAAAGACTTTTCTTTAAATAACAAACAAGATCCTCTCCCTTTCCAAGTTCAGTATAACCCTCAGGTTGTTTCATATAGATATCTTCTTCAAGTTCACCATTTAAGAATGCTGCAGTAACATCCATTTTATGAATATTCATTTTCTCCTTGACAGCTTGAGATATGACTGCCCTGACTGACTCAAACCTTGCAACTGGAGCATAAACGTCATCATAATCTTCTCCATACACTTGACTATAACCTTGTGCCACAAGTCTAGCCTTATATCTTTGAACAGTGCCATCAGGGTTCAGTTTCCTTTTAAAAACCCATCTACAACCTATGACCTTTCTTCCCTCTGGAAGCTTAGCAAGTTTCCATACACCGTTTTTAAGAAGGGAATTGTACTCATTATCAGCTGCCTCTTTCCAAAGCTTACCATCATGCCTTTGCAGTGCTTCAGATAGAGTTTTAGGCTCAGCATCATAGCTGCTGCTGCTACTACTACTAGTGTACATCCATTCTCCATATCTCTCAACTGGTTTTGTAGCTCTCGTACTCCTTCTTATTTGTGCTTCAGTTTCATGAACTCTCTAGGTTTCTTGTTTCATGATCATTTTCAGTCTCAGACTCTAAATTTAGATCAAGAATTGGACACTGAAATTCATTTTCCTGAGCTGCATCTCCCTTACTTGGCAGACCTTCAAATCTCCATTCTGTGAAAATAACATCTCTACTTAGAATAATTCTTCTCTTCTCAGTATCATAAAGCCTATAGCCTTTTGATGTTTGACCGTACCCCATAAAAATGCACTTTCTAGATTTTGGATCTTACTTCTTTCTTTCATCCTTTGGGATAAACATGTAGGCAGTGCACCCAAAACTTTTCAGATATGAAACATTTGGCTTTTTGCCTGTAAAAAGCTCCCTGGGAGTCTTATCACCTAACACTCTTGAAGGACTCAAGTTGTGAACATACACAGCTGTATTTAACGCCTCAGCCCAGAACCTTTGGGATAACCTGGATTGAACCAACATGGTTCGGACCTTCTCAATCAAAACTCTGTTTAATCTTTCAGCAACTCCGTTCTGTTCAGGAGTTTTAGAAACGGTGTACTCGTGTCTAATTCCACATTCTAACAAGAACGCTTTAAATTCATTAGACTTATATTCCCCGCCATTATCTGACCGCAAGATTTTGATTGATTTCCCAGTAACTTTTTCAACCATGGTTTTGAACTTTTTGAACACACTCAAGACTTGGTCTTTAGTTTGTATAGCATAAACCCAGCAATATCTTGTGCAGTCATCAATGAATGTTACAAAATATCTATTGTTTCCCAATGAGTTTGGTAAAGGGCCGCACACATCACTGTGAATCAATCCCAGCACATCATTGAGACATTGGTTTTCAGAGTGAGTAGGAAAGGGAGACCTGTGTTGCTTTCCCTTGGTACAAAATTCACAAAATGTTATTTTCTTCTTGTGATCAAAATCAAACTTTGATACCATCTTCTTTTGTGACAGTTTACACAAATTATCAACTCCAAGATTACCAAATCTGCAATGCCACAAGTCTTCCTTTGACGCACTCTGACCACCATCATCAAGAGAAACATATTCATGTTTACTTTCAACACTCAAAACAGAATTATAGTCGGTGTTTGGCCTGATTTTACTAGGCATACATTTTACAATAAACTGATTGTCTTCTTGATCATAATTTGCATAAGCAAGAGTTCTTTTTTCATTCATGATTTTTCCTGAAGCTTGGGAGAAAATTACACTTCCCCCATGTTTCAGGATTTTGGCTACACTTATCAAATTATGAGCAAGTTCAGGTACACAAATCACATCATTTAAGATGCACTTTTCACCCTCTAAATCCAGGTAAACTTTACCAATTCCAACTGAATTAATTTTGTGTCCCTCTCCTAAAGTAACAACCAAATTGTTAGTTCTTTGGAATTCATGAAAAATCGTTATGTCATTACACATGTGCGAAGTTGCTCCTGAGTCCAAGATCCACTTATTATCTAGTGTTTCACAGATTTTGCCGGATAAACATTGTTCTTCCACAAGTAAAGATGATGGCTTTGAATTCGACGAAATCTTCTTTTTGTGTTGTCTTAACAAAGGGCAAGAGTTCTTATAATGTCCGTCTTTATGACAGTGATAACACTTTCCTTTTAAAGCTGTTTTTACTCCTCTGCCAGCGCTCTTCACTTTCATAACCTCTTCAGGCTGATGGACCATTCTATCAATGGAACACCGAGTTACATCTGCTAGCAGTCTTTCTGTAACTTGTTCGAAAGAGGGTGCCTTATCCGCAGCACCAAAAGCTGTTACCAGTATGTCATATTGCTTCGGAAGGCTGGATAAAAGTAAACATACTTTTTCTTTATCGTCGACTTTACATCCCAGAAGCGATAACGATTGAAATGTTTCAGTCATTTCTTTTATATGGCCGTTCACGTCATTGTTTGTTAACCTCATGTTATAAAGTCGCTTCTTTAGTGACAACTTGTTTAGCCAACTATCCTTTTGAAATTGTCTTTCGAGTGTTTGCCAGACCTCTTTGGCTGATTCTGGCTCTGTCCCGATCAGATACAGCAAACCCGGATCGACGCCCAACACGATGGTAGCCAGCGCCTTCTGTGTTTTCTTCGTGTCTCTGCACTCCCCCGTCACGCACTCGAATAAGTCTTGGTGAATCAGGTACATTTTCATTTGCATCTTCCAGCAACTGTAATTTAAATGCCCCTTCAACAGACAGACGTGCAATACTCCTCCTGATGCCATTTTTCTACGTAGCCGTTATATCTCACTATCCCTACGACAACCTTTTGTTGTTGATTGTATTAGCTGATTAGCACGAGTACACCGAATAGAGAAACTTACATTACTTTCCACTTTCTATGTTCAAAATCGAAAATGGTTAAGCCTGTCTGGGCCCATAACCTGTAGAATTTAATAAGAAATAATGGCAAAGGACATCTTGCAAGTCCATAACGTTTTAAGAGTTTTAGAGTTCTGCTTCAAACCCTCGGAAAAATTGTTCGTATCAATGTTTTTGTCTGAAGGAAATCGAAATGGCGGCGGCCTTGTTTACTTCCGACACAAAAGTGCACCGCTAATTTCATCTTATTTCGCGATTTGTTGATTGAAGACCTATCCTTCTCTTAATATTACATAAAGCGTTGTATGATGATTTAGAATTACAAAGAGGCATCAAAAATAATAAACCATCCTGTTGATGAAGTAGAAAGAATTCACGGAAAAGCAATAGAAAGGAAAGCATTCTCAATTACCAACAATAAAAAAAAAAAACATTTTATACCATGAATTTGGTCTTTTGCCATCTGGGAGAAGTTTTTGTCAGATTAAATGTGGAACTAACAAGTATAAATCAACGTTCGTTCCATCAGCAATAAAAATGTTGAATATTTCATATGGTACAGCAAAACCAAGGATTGATGCGTTGACTGATTAATTTGTTTAATGTTAGATGAAGTGACCAATTGATAATGATGATAATATTTGGTGTTGAATTGCCAAGAATGTAACGAATTGAAAATGAAATGAATATGTTAATGTTGTGTATGTCGCACGCGTGAAAGAAAGAGAGGAAGAGAGAGAGAATGGGTAGAGTGTCTGTTCAATGTTATAGTTATCATATAACGTTATGACAAGTGTAACTAAATGACAAATTGCCATATTTATGGACAATAAAGATCTATTATTATTATTATTATTATTATTATTATTAATCAGAAGAGAGACAATGTCAACAACCAACGGACTTAACTCTATGATAAAAGATAGTAACTAATTGCAGTACAAAAACTAATGACGTCATTATTCATTGATATTTCAACATTTTTCTGGTTCTAGACATAAATATTTTTTTTTAATTTCCCGTTAATGATGTAGACCCATATGCCATTTGTGAACACGACACGTGCCATAATCTTTAGGAACTACCGCCAGTCTCCTCGTTTGATGTAGCGACCTACCTCGTCACGACCACAAGTTTCTGTCTACACGGGTACACATTTCACGGTAAGTCTGTATTATTTAATCGTTTCCCTATGCTATCCTACCTATACTATGTTACACCATCCACGGCTAATTGTAAGATTTATTCTCAAAAAATCACAGAAGACAGATATGTCGAACCTGACACGGGAATATTAATATGATATGACCTGCTTCACGAGTCGTGATCACCTTAGTCTTAGTCTTCGAGTCTTAGTAAGATTAGTCTAAGTCAGTCTAAGTAGTGGATCAATGAGTCTGTGTGGTTACATTCAAATTTCAACTATTTTGCCTTTAAGGTGATGAATTCCTCCGAATTCACCAAACATTATAAATAATAATTTAAATTAAAAACACCAGGGCAGGCAATGACTATGAAATCAATGTGGTCCCGAGTCCAAATCTAAACTGATATAATACAGTAACAAAACATCATGCCCATAAGACTGTTTTAAAAGCCCCAACCCATTCCAAGGGACTGAGCTTGATCCCGAGTGAATATTTTTTTTCTAATCCCACTCCCCTTGTCAATCCAGCAGTGATTGGGTAGCTGAGTCTGTTAGATCTAGCGGAAAGTACTTTGACATAGACTAGAGTCCTATCTAAAGGGTAGCAATTGCTATGGTCCATTTCGCGCTTTTCAAACCAGGTTAAACTTCGGCTCCATTGAATGACTACTTTTTTATTCGATAATTTACTCAATCCCCCAACTATATAATTTTTAGCCCCACGGCTAATGTTGAGTTATGGAATTGTGTCTCTCTGAATAATTCTAATAACCTTTCAGATGAGTACTCCACATTTCACAGCAAATTTAATTCACTGTTGTTAACTAAGTGTGATAACAACAGTTTTTATCCTCTAGTTTCAATTAATAATATTACCACCATTGCCACAATTTTTTTCCAGGCTTACAGGGACTGACTACTTATAATCAGGCCTACAATGGATGGGTGACGGATGTAAAATGGTTTAAGCCTCCTAGCTGTGGGAAAGTGGTACTAGCTGCTAAGGTACCCCTCCCCCCCCCCCCCCCTCCCCCCCTCCGTTTTCATCTCACTTCTATGATTATTAGTACTGTTATTACATATTATTATTTTGATTTCTACATTTATTTATATTACTCCATGCAGGATTGATAATACGATATAGAGGTTTTTAACATATGGCTATATTCATTACAACGAATTTTCTTGAACTAGAATATGAATAACTTAAAAAAAAAAAAGAAATAAGAAACTTCTTTAATAGGTTCAAGTTCTACTATGGGAGACTCAGTCGAGTCCTTGGAAAAGCCTCTTGACTCACATTTGCTCAGTCAGTGTGTTCGGACATAAATGTTTAAATGGTTTTGCGACTCATGGCAGTCCCGTTAACTCAGTTGGTAGAGCACCCATTTCACAATCAAAGAGACCGAGATATATCCTAGATGAAGTTAAGACCCCATCCCCTCCCCTTTCTTTTTTTTTTTTTTGTACACCCAGCAGTAATTTGGCAATAGAAAAGCGCCCTATTCGAAGGGTAAAGTGAGTGGAGCAGGCACTTATGTTGGTAACAACAAGATATGAAGTGAGTAGAAAAGTGCCAGAAGACAATAGAGAATAAAAATTTTTTTCGCGGCGGTGGTGGGGTTTGAACCTGCGACCTTATTGGTACGACAACTCCGCCTGGCAGGTGAGAGCGTGGCTCCACCGTGTGAGCTATCCACGAACAAAATATTCGTTTCAAACCCAAAGTCATTTCTAGATCCCTCTCTCACCCACTTCTTGAGATCGCCGATTCGTTCACCACCATCGCGAAGTAATTTTGACCAGCAGTTAAGCCTAATAGCCAATATTCTCATCACAAACATATAACATAGAAACGATTGAGACACTGAGTATGCTCCGGTGTATGGGGTGAATTTTTAATTCAGAAAAGTGAGTGGAGCAGGCACTTATGTTGGTAACAACAAGATATGAAGTGAGTAGAAAAGTGCCAGAAGACAATAGAGAATAAAAATTTTTTTCGCGGGGCGGTGGGGTTTGAACCTGCGACCTTATTGGTACGACAACTCCGCCTGGCAGGTGAGAGCGTGGCTCCACCGTGTGAGCTATCCACGAACAAAATATTCGTTTCAAAACCCAAAGTCATTTCTAGATCCCTCTCTCACCCACTTCTTGAGATCGCCGATTCGTTCACCACCATCGCGAAGTAATTTTGACCAGCAGTTAAGCCTAATAGCCAATATTCTCATCACAAACATATAACATAGAAACGATTGAGACACTGAGTATGCTCCGGTGTATGGGGTGAATTTTTAATTCAGAAAAGTGAGTGGAGCAGGCACTTATGTTGGTAACAACAAGATATGAAGTGAGTAGAAAAGTGCCAGAAGACAATAGAGAATAAAAATTTTTTTCGCGGCGGTGGTGGGGTTTGAACCTGCGACCTTATTGGTACGACAACTCCGCCTGGCAGGTGAGAGCGTGGCTCCACCGTGTGAGCTATCCACGAACAAAATATTCGTTTCAAACCCAAATCATTTCTAGATCCCTCTCTCACCCACTTCTGAGATCGCCGATTCGTTCACCACCACGCGAAGTAATTTTGACCACATTAAGCCTATAGCCAATATTCTCATCACAAACATATAACATAGAAACGATTGAGACACTGAGTATGCTCCGGTGTATGGGGTGAATTTTTAATTCAGAAAGTGAGTGAGCAGGCACTTAGTTGGTAACAACAAGATTTGAAGTGGTAGAAAAGTGCCAGAAGACAATAGAGATAAAATCTTTCGAGCGGGCTCCCCGTGGGGTTGAACCCGACAATTATTGTTACAAGACATTCTAACCTCCGCCTGGCAGTGAAGCGTGTCAACCGGTGACTATCCACGACAAAATATCGTTTCAAACACCAATCTTTCTAGATCCCTCATCTCACCCACTTCTGAATCGCCGATTCGTTCACACATCGCGAAGTAATTTGACCAGCAGTTAAGCCTAATAGCCAATATTCTCATCACAAACATATAACATAGAAACGATTGAGACACTGAGTGCTCGGTATGGGTGAATTTTTAATTCAGAAAAGTGAGTGGAGCAGGCACTTATGTTGGTAAAACAGAAGGAAGTGAGTATGAAAAGTGCCAGAAACAATAGAGATAAAAATTTTTCGCGCGGGGGGTTGAACCTGCGACCTTATTGGTACGACAACTCCGCTGCAGTGAAGCGGCTCCACGTGTGAGCTATCCACAACAAAATATTCGTTTCAAACCAAGTCATTCTAGATCCCTCTCTCACCCACTTCTTGAGATCGCCGATTCGTCACCACCATCGCGAATAATTTGACCAGCGTTAGCCTAATAGCATTTCTCATCACAAACATATAACATAGAACGATTGAGACACTGAGTAGCTCCGGTGTATGGTGAATTTTAATTCAGAAAGTGAGTGAGCAGCCTTTGTTGTAACAACAAGATAGAATGAGTAGAAAAGTGCAGAAGACATAGAGAATAAAAATTTTTCGCGGCGGTGGTGGTTGAACCTGCCCTTATGTACGACAACTCCGCCTGCAGTGAGAGCGTGCTCCACCGTGTGACTATCCACGAACAAAATATCGTTTCAAACCCAAGTCATTTCTAGATCCCTCTCACCCACTTCTTGAGATCGCCGATTCGTTCACCACCACGCGAAGTAATTGACAGCATAGCTAATAGCCAATATTCCATCACAACAATACATAGAAACGATTGAGACACTGAGTATGCTCCGTGTATGGTGAATTTAATTCAGAAAAGTGATGGAGCAGGCACTTATGTTGTAACAACAAATATGATGATAGAAAATGCCAGAAGACAAAGAGAATAAATTTTTCGCGCGGGTGGGGTTTGAACCTCACCTTATTGTACGACAACTCCCCTGCGGTGAGAGCGTGCACCGTGTGAGCTATCCACGAACAAAATTCGTTTCAACCAAAGTCATTTCTAGATCCCTCCCACCCATCTTGAATCGCCGATTCGTTCACCACCATCGCGAAGTATTGACCAGCATTAACCAAACCAATATTTCATCCAAAAATACAGAAACATTGAGACACTGAGTATGCTCGTGTATGGTAATTTAATTCAAATAGTGGAGCAGCACTATGTTGGTAACACAAATATGATGAGTAGAAAAGTGCCAGAGACAAGAGAATAAATTTTTCGCGCGGTGGGGGGTTGAACTGCGACTATTGACACAACCTGCAGTGAAGCGTGTCCCGTGTGACTATCCACGAACAAAATTTTTTCAACCCAAGTCATTTCTAGATCCCTCTCTCACCACTTCTTGAATCGCCGATTCGTTCACACCATTCGCAATAATTTGACCAGCAGTTAAGCTAATAGCCATATTCCTCACAACATAACATAAACGATTGAACAGATATGCTCCGTTATGGTGAATTTTTAATTCAGAAAAGTGATGAGCAGCACTTATGTGGAACAAAAATGAAGTGAGTAGAAAGTGCCAGAAACAATAAGAATAAAAATTTTTTTGCGGCGGGTGGGTTTGAACCTCGACTTATGGTACAAAAATGGGATAAAAAATTTTATTCTATTGTCTTCGGACTTTCTACTCACTTCATATCTTGTATTTACCAATAAGTGCTGCTCACCACTTGAATTAAATCACCCCATACACCGAGCTACTCAGGTCTCAACGTTATGTTATGTTGTGATGAGAATATGGCTATTGCTAAGCTGGTCAAATTACTTCGGATGGTGTGACGATCGCGATCTCAAAGTGGTGAGAGGATCTAAAATGACTTTGGTTGAACGAATTTTTCGTGATAGCTCACACGGTGGAGCCACGCTCTCACCTGCCAGGCGGAGTTGTCGTACCAATAAGGTCGCAGGTTCAAACCCCACCACCGCCGCGAAAAAAATTTTTATTCTCTATTGTCTTCTGGCACTTTTCTACTCACTTCATATCTTCCTATTCGAAGGGTAACAAGTTATTATTTTCACACTATAGAAACTGGGATGAAATCTGGCTCTATAGACCTAATGGTTCTGATGGACTACTTTCGGTGCTTGCGACACTATTAGGTCATTTTCAGCACAATTAAAAGCTGTTGCGAAATACGTAGTAAGAAAAATGGGCTTGGTTCAAATACCGAGCAGAAGTAGATCAAAATTATTAATGTGCTTAGTTTTGAGATCGCCTAACAGTTCCATCCAGAGACGGAATACACTCAAATGTTTATGGTTGATTTAAGGGTTTTACTGCACTTGCGACACATTTCAGCACCAGTAAAAAGGCATAAAATGGGATTGTAAAAATTTCCAGATTTACAATTAAAAGCACACAAGAAAAGTAAGACAAAGAGGAACAAATGTAGATTCCAAGAGAATGCTATCAGTGTACTAAGTCTGATAACACCCAAAAGTCTCATCCTGACACAAGCACAGGTCCCCCCTAAGGGGAATACACTCAAACGTTCGCGTATTATTTTTTATTATATTATATTAAGTTACGTTATGCCTTTTGCGCCGCGATATCATAAGATATCGTCGCCTAGGCATTCCACGAAGGAATATTGTCCAAGAATGTTGTCCAAGTGAGCAAATTGGGGTTTAATAATCTTGCTCAAGGAAAAAAACGAAAGTGCCTGAAGCGGGGCTCGAACCTGGGTCATCCGGATCACAGTGCACTGCCTTAACCACTCGGCCACTTCTCCTCCCCTCCCCCCCCCCCCCCCCCCATATTATATATACACACATATATATATATAATATAATTTAAAAAATTTACGCGAACTGATTTACAAGACAAAAAATTATTTTTTTTCCCAAAACCAACAATATTCATTTGACTGTTTCTCTCTCAGCCAATGACTCCGGCAAGGGAAAGGACGAAACCAAGTAATCTCATTCCAAGACAAGGACATAAAGAAACTTGGAAAACAATATAAGGGATAGAGGACACAGCATGACCTCTTGCCACCATGGGAAGTCAAAGACCCCACCCAGTCTATTGTTTATAAAATGTAAATTATAAATTTACAAAATAAATTAACATCTATTTGTCACCCTCTCATCTAAGGACAAAAAAAAGCATGTAATCTTATTCCAAAACAAAGATAGAAAGCTACCTGAAAAAGGAATACAGACATAGGGGGGGGGGGGGTGAAGAAAGCAATAATGACCTTGCCCACAATGGAAGGTCAATGACACGACACCCAGGGTAGAAAAATGAGAACTCAGTCAAGCTTTCAACATCAAATTGCAAAAGCAACGGATAAAACAAATTTTAAAAAAGTCATTACAGTACTTTATTTTCTTTATTGTGCTCCAACTTCATGTTTAAATATACAATGGATTTCTATTTATTTGCCAATCCAAAAATATTATTAGGTTTTGAATATTATTGCAGAACATATAATAATGGTAACAGAAGTAATACTACTACTACTAGTAGTTATACTACAACTAGTACAATTTTTTCACAAACATTTCGGGCAAAAGTAAAAATGTTTAACACATGTATTAGTCGAATGAAAAGAATGAAAAGGATTACAAAGGTACATAAAATCAAGCATTATTGGAAAAGAATGAATAAAAAGTCTGACTGCTTTCTTTTCGTTTCAGGTTCGCCATTCCCAAAAATTGGGTTATAGTGGACTCCGTGTGTCGACAAGTGCTTTCTGCTCAGCATCAAGATGGGAACCTGAAATGTCTGTCTTCACAATCCTGTAAAAGAAATATATGGAGCAAATAGTACATTATTGACCTACCACCTCTGGCGTCTATCGTGTCACTGGGAATTTTAATTTTAATATTTTAATATGTTTGAAAACAAAGAAAACTTAAGCCCCATTTCCTCAAATACGCAAGTCATTCATTTTACAGGTCAAAATAATTTTTTTTAAAAGTTTTTCTTTGACTTCAACTTCAAATCCAATAGTGCCTGAACCTTATGATGAATTCCAAAATGGTTTGGCATATTTATGTGGAGATCTATTCTTTAAAAAAAATAGAGTTGTGGATCACCATTGCTCCGTACAGCAAATGTTAAATATTTATCATCGAGCACAAAATTACTGGAAAACCTAAAAATTCTAAAACTATTTATTTACAAACTCTACAAGTAACACGCAAATATTTTAAAAACTAAATGTAATTCTATCACCTGTGGAATCAAACTCAGAAAATCTGCTGTACTGTAATGTTCGGGCAATTATTGGCCTTCGCCAAAAAAAGAAAAAAAAAAATAAGAACTGTATTTCCTACACCAGTATACAAAAAACACACATATGTTTTCTCTACACGGGAAATTCCATTGAGTGTTACAAGCGCTGCACCTAACCATCAACTTCTTGTAGATACCGCTAGCTATAACCAATAAAAATGGACAAACTTAGCCCATTATATTTCAGGGAATGTTTGTTTTTTCTTTTATGCCATATAATTTATTATTTTTTAAATTTAATTTGTTGCCAGCGTGTGTATTTTGTACATACATAGGGAATACATGCTTCTGTAAAAAAAAAACGTTTGATTGGTCATTCTGCTGATTTGTGCAGATTGCCTTTTACCACAATGAAATGACAATTGGCTTGTAAAAATAACATGTAGACTATAATATTAATATATTCGTTTAGCTTAAGCGGCCTAATTTAAGGTTAATAAAACATTTCCTCCCAGATCTTAATAATTGAGGAATAAATCAATATGGGTGAACTCATTTATTTCTATCTATCTCATCATAAGAATACTTTGTCACTACGTTGTGTGGCCTTGAGCAAGTCACCTCAGCCCTCGCTTAGTTTGTGGCGCTGTGTTGCGGCAATGGCTGGGTTATTTCAGTCTCCCTTTAGAATAGACTCCAAAGACAAATTTTCCCTAGAGGTGAATAAAGAGAATCTATATTTTTAAAATTTGTTACGCTATAGTCAAAGACAAAAACCTTCAGGATTTTCTAATTTTGTATGAACTATCCTAAAAGGCAACCTATCCATAGCATAGAAGGACATGCTCATTACTGGCTCACCGGACAGGCATTCCTTACATACCTTATGAGCAAATGAAGTCACTTGATATGTGCTCTATTCCCCTTTGTCTTATTACTTTCCTCATAGTCATAGATTTGTGTCTTAACTTTGCAATATGAAATATGATTTTGTGCCCTTTGTCTATTGTTATGTGCATAGATCTACAATCTTTTCACTCTCTATTCAACTTCCTTTCAACTGGCAATGCAATGACCTTAAAGTGTAATGAACGGCACAAACGTTGCTAACCTCACTTTTTACCCCCCAAAAATTGCTTGATTTGGACCTATTAAATTTCCTGAGAGTGAGATCTGCTTTTATATAGCGCATGCAATATCCACCCAAAGCACTCTACCAGATGTCCCAAGCCAACAGAAACATTAACATTAACATGTAGGAAGAGATATCATGCCTACATAAATATTGTTTTAAACAGATACAATCAATACACTTACATTTACATGGTCAATGATTGAGCTAGTTTCTCCAATTGTTGATTGTTCAACTAGAGCCGTTGCTGCCTACAGTCATTGCGTTTGTTCCTATCTTTAAGACATGAGTAATGGTCTGTTTTTTTCTCTGCCCCATGTCCAAGCTTTAACGTTGGAACCCAATCAGGATCAGTTTCATCAAGCAGTGATGCTGGCCTTCCTGTAAAGGCAAAAAATTGATTGTTGAAATATATTACGTCATTTCTTGCCTATTACAATCTGGTCCTGGTCCTTGTGTGGCTATGTGGTCTAGTGGTATGACACTCGATTTTTGATCGGAAGGTCATGGGTTCGAGCCTCGCGCTCGGCGCATAGTTGAGTCCTTGGAATAGGCTCTTTATTCACATTCTCTCACCGTACTCAGGTGTAAAATGAATACCTGGCCGTTTACAGCGTTTTCTTTGTTCGAAAAATTGTAGTGTCGCCTGAAAGGCGTCATGTCCCGTTCTACATGTTAAATGTTGCTGTTGACCAAGGACCCCTTGTAAAGCGCTTAGAGCACATTTAGTGGATATTGCGCTATAATATAAAGCTCAATTTTTTAATTATTATTTTTTACAATCCTTAAGCTTTCCGTTAAATTTACATCAAGCTTTGTCAAATTAGAACAAGGGTAGAACAATTATATAGTGCAATTTCCATTAAATGAAAATTTGTTCAAAGCGCTTTGCAAGGGGTTTATAGCCAACAGCAAGACTTTACATGCAGGTCGAGACATGACGCTTGTTAGGCGATATTTCATTTTTTCCGGAAAGAGACAATGCTGTTTAACATTAACAGGCCTGCATCTGCCCCCTGAAAAACTTGCCTGAAAATCCTCGAGCTGAAGCTTTTTCAATAACATGAGCAAAAATCCCCATTTCCCAGAATATTTTCTTAGAATTTTACCAATTCAATAGGCTGTTAAACAAAATGAAAAAGTATCTTAATTAATTTTTTGTTCCGGCAGAGCGAAATTGCCAGAAATGCCGGCAAATTTACAGGCCTATTTTAAAAGCCAGTTACCCAATTCATGCCTGAGTATGGTGAGAGAATGTGAATAAAGTTCCTTTCCCAATGACTCAACTGCTCAGAACGGGTCTGGAACCCTAATCCTTCCAAAATGACGGTGATAACTATACCACATAGCTGCAATGAAAGTATCGGGATCCCAAAGGACAATTTTTTTTAATTGAAATTTTTTAATTATTATTATTATTGTCATATTTGGGAAAAATTCCATTTGAAGGCCCTAATTCAATGACTATACGAAACATTATAATTAATCCTCACATTGAGTTAAAATTAATTTCTAACTATGAAAATTATGAAAAGTCATTTTAGTGGATTGATAGAGGTCGATTGTTTCTTTCTTTGGATTAAAATTTAAAATAATAATAATAATATTTATTTTTGTCAGTAAAAAAATAACCATTACTATCATTATAAGCTGACACTGGCAATCACTAAGCAGCGTGTTAAACTTCTGTCAAAAACTAGCATTTACATGTCCAACAGCGGTGTAGAAAAGCAGTTTGTTCGTGTTACTTTACAATACACCACCAACGGAGGAACGAAAAAAAAAAACTTAGAAAAACGCAACCTTACTTTTAATATTTCTTCAAATGGAGAACATGTTTTAAAAATGCACAATAAAATAATCTTGACAAAGCATAAGTTATAAACTGGAACATTATAATTCTAAAATGGATGACCAGAACAACAGTGAAAGACTTCCTCATCTCATAAAAGCCAAAGCTTGAAAACGAAAGTAGCCCTATCACTATCGGTAATGAGGCATTTGGTTTTGATTTAGAGTAAGTTGCACGAGAAATACATGAAATATTCATGGTCCTATCTGATAACTAAACACAACAAATAAAAGATCATCCATCCGGACCGTGTATGGACCATAAAATTAAAATGATTCCTTCTAGACCGCCTACAGACTACAGATTACATCTGAGTCTGAGATGAGTCAGATGATTTCTCCAACTTCGGAGTTTCGCATAGAAAAGTCACATCGGTAAAAAATCTCTCCGTAGATTTTGTTAGACCACCGAGTTTGAAATTTTTGATTTGATTTCTCTTCCATGAAAAAGAAAAAAAAACCACATATTTACTAAATCATAAACTTGCAACGTCAGAAATTAAGGCAAGGACCTTGGTCGGTTGCCGCCAACTCCGTGACATGCTATGGCCCACAATGGCTACATGATGATGTTGGAGCGAAGTAAACTTGCTTTGTTCACAATAATTAAAATTAATTCATATCGTATATATAATATTTAAGATTTTAATTTATCCATCAATTCTTACCTTTAGCAAAATGATCATTGCAAACTCGGTGGCTGCAAGTTAGATTTGAGTCATCGCCAAATCCCTTTCTTCTGATCGCTGCAACTGCAAGCCATAACCATAACCGCTGTGTTGTCTCCGCTGGGTTAAGTTTATTATTTTTGGGTCCTTCGTCTTCCTAATGGATGGGAACCTGAACATGTTGACTCCATCTCGACCCTGCCTTCTAGTGCATCCGATGATTATGCAGTTATTTGGCATTTTTTCACGTTTTAAAAATTGGACTAGAGCTTGTTTCACATCAATGTTTTCAAGCCAGCCAAGTTCTTTTGCCACCCGGAAGTAAAGTAAGTCATTGCGTGACGTCATCTTCATTCTATCTATAGACAGTACGCGCTTGGATAAGAAGCTCACAACATTCCATCCGGAAGTTAAGTGTAACGTGTAAATCAGAAGCAGTCAGCCCGTAGCCATCGTTATAGCAGAGGGAATTAAGGGCAAAAAATAGCTCAATTGTGCAAACGAATGATGAAAGCATGAAACTTTCAGGGATTGTAAAGCACGTCAAGGGCTACAAAATGTGATAGAGAAGCACTTCCAGCGATGTCTGTGAGCCAAGAAATTAAGTAAATAAAAGTTGATATTTTTAAATCGGCAACAATATTTATCATGGCGTCCGATGTGTGAATGCGAGACATCACTGTGACAAACACGAAGCGGCGCGAAGGTAGAAGCAGGGTGGAGGGGTGCGGGTTGGTGGAAATTACACCATCGGCTGACAGTTTCCAAAAAGTTATTTTTAGAATGGGCCAATATTGGGGCTGGCGGTGGTGTTTGAAGGGAAACATAAAACGCAAACCGGTGTTGACTCATTTTATAACTCTTTGTTAGCATGGATTGGTATTGATATAATCATATTACTATACACAGTTAGAATTATTTCATTGATTGAAATGTAATGGTGGGGATGTTCTCTCTCTCTCTCTCTCTCTCTCTCTCTCTCTCTCTCTCTCTCTCTCTCTCTCTCTCTCTCTCTCTCTCTCTCTCTCTCTCTCTTTCTTTCTCTCTCTCTCTTTCTCTCTCACTCCCTCCACCACCACCACCACCACCACCGTGCTTTAGGCATTGATCGTTGTATGTAAAGTACTGTATTAATTATGGCTTTACCTATGAAAATCACACACAACGAGAAATGTATTTTCTGACCATGAGATATGCAAATCGTATATATGCACATGCGAACAAAACAGATTGTGCCTTAGGTGAATGACTAGTTGATAAAATTGTGTTAGCGTCGTTTAGGTCATATAACCGTCAAAAAGTTGGACATAGAAGAACCCCATTAGTGATAAATTAAGTAAACATACAAACATATTATATAGATAGTACCTAATATTGAACATTGTTCGTTTGGCTGTTTTCATGCACGATGGCAAAAATTATTGGTTCAAATGACTGGAAAAAGTGTTTGATTTGCCAAATTGATTTGTCCAGCTAAATTAAACTTCCAAACAAGGACCAAGGATATATAACCTTTCTAGAAAATCTAAATCAATACAATTCGTTATCTGATAGCAATGTCAAAACACATCTTAATGGAACTCTTGAAGAATTGAAATAGAACAATGCAAAATGGCATCGGTCTTGTCGAGTGAAATATAACTCTAATGCAATTAAAAGCCTCCAAGACAAGAAAAACAAAGAAGAAAAGCATGAATTTAGACTAGAAGCGAACATTACAATATCTGATTTTGATTTTCAAGATCCATCTTTGAGTATCGAATTGCCAATTGAAACAACACCCAGAAGTATCTGGGAACCATGTCAAAAATCAAAGGAGAAGTTGAAATCAAACAGGACAAAGTGTTTTATATGTCAAAATAAGCGGCCAGGAAGGCTCCATGCTGTAATGACGAAGGAAATGGAAGATAAGATACTTGTTACAGCAACTTTGATAAAAGATATTACAATGATCAGCTACATCGATGGTGCTGATTAAGTAGCGAAAGAGGCACACTACCATAAACTCTGCCACATCAAATACACGAATAAGGGTAGAAAATCGAAGACTAATCATATGAAGGGAAAACATTAAGGTCCTGATGAAAGTTTCGCTTTCACAGCAGTCGTGTCTTATGTAGAGGAGAACCATAATGCAACCCACCGGTTGTCAAAACTTATTAAGAAGTTTAAAAGTGAGTGCACCACTAGAGGCTGTGAAAATAACTATGCACACCCCACCCGGTTCAAAGAGCGGCTTATGAGAGTCTTTCCAAGCATAGAATTCTATTCTTCTGGACGAAATACATATGTAGCACACGATAGCAAAGTTGCTGCGTTATTAGTAAAGAATCAAAAGGAACAAGCAGATGATAATGCAATGTCTTTGTGGCGTGCAGCAAAAACTATCCGACAAGACATCATTCGCAAATGCCCGCAAACACCAACACAATGGGACATCGGGATTGGAAGTCAAGAAGGCGCAGTGCCTAACTCCCTGTTGACATTAATCAAAATGATTTTGGTTGGATCGTCTCCTTCAGAAAAGTCAGATTCCAGGCATCAAGAAAGCCTATCTATATCACAACTTATTGTGTCAAATACCAAAAATTAACATAAAGCCGGGTCGACTTTTCAAAAAAGACAATCGCAGATCAAAGAGATGCCATTACCGTTGTATGTAAGTATTTTTTTTTATACACACATACAAGATCAAAGAAGATAATTGACACATTATTTTCGTTTGGGTTGTGTTCCTCATATAAACGTATGTTGTCATTGTCATCGGATATCGCATCAGCAGCTGAAAATAGATTCGAAGAGGAAGGAATTCTTTGCCCAATCAATCTGAAGAAAGAACTTTTTACTGTGCTGCTGTTGATAACATTGATTATAACCCAAGCTCAACAACTCACAAAAACGGAACAAGTATCTCCATGTTTCAGCAACCTACAAATGATGAGTCCGGTGTTGATCGAGAAAGTTTGAATATGAATACTTCTGACGTCATTCACACAGACAGCAATATTTTGTCGGATTTTCTAAAGGTCGCCCAAGATATTGCATTTGGAGTTAAACCAAATATGCCTGCAACAAACACTGCTCCATCGAACATTATTTCAAACATGACAAATTACCCTTATATGACAGAAGAAACGGACTGGCTACAACATGTTTCATCAAATTACTTGGAACAGGATGTAAAAACATGGGCTGGATTTCATTCTGAACGCTCTTTGTCTCATAATATGCCGAAATTCATCAATACAATGCTTCCGTTGTTGGAAGAACAAGCAAACAAAGGAAACCAAACGTCATTACGGATCATCACGTCACCCAGCTCGAGGCCTTTACTGTCACTATGTACGACAAAGCATTAGATTGCACAGGTGTTAATGCAGCAAGAAAATATCTATTTTGCCAAAAAGGTCGTGCAATAGAGAGACTTCCTCCCCACAAAAAGTGCATTACAGCAAGACATTAAACGGGCGGCATATCAAGCTGGCTATGTTTTGAGCTCTGCAACAGAAAAAGATCCTGTACTACCATCACCTCTGGAATGGGGCTGGAAAATGGACGGAGGAAAGCTCTTACCATACTGGTCATCACAGCCGGAAGTATCCAAAGTGTGCCAACAACTTGTCAAATGTGGCTGCAAGAAAGGATGCATGTCCCGATGCAAATGTTTGCGAGCCCGCTTACCATTACCATGCACAGACTTATGTCGATGTAGAGGATGTCATATCATAAACAATTAGGTAGGTTGAAAATGTAATTTGATTATCAAGGACTATAAGGAAAAGCCAAACAAATAAAAGCCAAGTAACTTTGGTCAGGCTTAACTCTTGACTTTAAACAGTCAATATCAGGTCTCAAGCTTGAAAGCTTACCCCATCCGGGAATCATTGTAAAGTGCTTTGAACAGTTTGGTGGATATTGCGCTATATAAAAGCTCACAGGGTTTTTTTTTCCATTGTAAAGCCACATGAATATGGAGTTGGCCGTGGATTTTGCACTGTGTAATATAATTTTCATGATTTTATTCATTTTCAAATAATATTTAATTTCGCCCTATTTGACGCTATTAACATATGCCCCGTTGAAAACAAACAACCCTAAATCTTTCAAAATGAAAGCTATAAGATAGGGAATATGTCTATGGTTGATATACAACAAAAAGTACGAGAGAAAATATGGTAATTTCGCAACATAATTAATATGTTCAGTACTAATCAGTAAGAGGGCGAATAGAATTTCCTCGATTATTCCCCCTGAATTTACTCATGTTTATATAGTAAAATATAAAATGCTTTAAAACCAACTTTTTTGTAAAATGTCAGAATGCTTCTCTATCAGATTGTGTTCTTGGTGGTATAAGGTACTTGTGTGTCAATTTTCATGCTTTCATCACCTATTTGCACAATTATACCTTAATTCCCCCTGCTATTAACTTCTACTTCTCGCCTGACACTAGAAATCACTAGGACTTATAGTTTGACGTCATTTTTTAGGTTTGTGTGGCGTCTAGTGAGTTGTCGTTTGTTGTGCTCAAGGAAACAAGAGATTCCATCGGATGAACTATTGAATACAACTCACGATTTGTTTTCTTTTGTGGCCAAATTACTTGTCTCTTGACGTCAATATTTTGGTCAGTGTCAGGCTATAAGTCTGGCCGCAAAAAGCCGCAATTTTCGCCGTTTTTAGGCTAAATTGACGATTTTTTGTTTTAAAAAAACAAAGGCTATGAAAAATTGTGAAAAGACGGCGACTATCAATGCTAGCATCCAAAATTGGCACTTAGTTTTCATGATATAATTATGATTTTTCATGATTTTTTCCATGTTTTTCATTCAAAAACCCATTAGGCTTATATTGAAATATAAAGCAATAATAATAATGCTCAAAATTGGATAGTAAGTAGAGAATACAAATTTAATGTGCCCCCATTGGAAAATGGATTTTGTTTCTCTTTCCTTGTGAATAGCTATTTTTTCCCTCTCCTTAATTAGTTTTTCAAATTTTGACTTTTTTATGCGATTGTTCACTTTGATTTCCCAAATTTTAAGAAGCTAAATACTCGTAGTTAATAAAATATTTTGATTACTTCCCTCTTTTTTTTACTTACTATGGCTATGATCATTATTATTATTTTATTATTATTATTATTATTATTATTATTATTATATTATTATTATTATTATTATTATTATTATTATTATTATTATTATTATTATTATTATTATTATTATTATCATTATTATTATTATCATTTATTATTATTATTATTATTATTATTATTATTATTATTATTATTATTATTATTATTATTATTATTATTATTATATTATTATTATTATTATTATTATTATTATTATTATTACTATAATATTATTTCAAACCATTCAAAATGTAAATAAATTCATGTTGAGATGTGACATCAATATTCTACAAAATGCCCTATTTGTGTCCATTTTTTACCGCACATGTTGTTTTAATTGTTTGATTTTTGTAAAACTAGCGGCAAATTTTTGGCAAATTTTGCTATTTTGATGGCAAATTTTGTCATTTTTTTATGGCAAATTTTGGCGTTTGAAATGGCAAAAAACCGCGGGGAAAGATAAGTTAACGATGGCGACGCGACGATAAGCCCCACAGATTCTGAGCACCACTCACAATTTTAACACTGGTGATTAGATACCAAGATAACCACGTCTCTTGGACAGTCGTCACAATGTAAACAATGCCAGTGATTGGTAAACATAACAAACTATAGATAGTATGCGCTTGGCTAAGAAGCTCATAACATTGCCATCCGGAAGTATAACGGACCAACACACAAAACTATGTGTAACCATGAACTTTTATAGTCGGGGTAATACAGTTTAGTGAGTATCACTCACAAACGCGGATGGCAAAATACAAAAACAAAGGCTTGAGTGACGTCATCTTAGAACTATCTATACAGGTTTTACTATCGATAGTATATGTCTAAGTAAAATACCCACAGTTCTACCACTTGATCAATTGAACCAACACAGAATATTATGTGTAAACTTAAACGTTTTTATAATAACTAGTAAAAAGCCCGCAATTTCGCGGGGAAGGAACTATTTTCATTCGATATTATACCCAACATCATTTAATGAGGGCAGATTGGTAAACAGCGTTGTCTGTGTAACTTGGTACATCCTCTGTTGATTTTTCTGTGTGGCCCAACATGAAGTGTAGTGTAAGCCGCTATAGCCTCTAACCCGTGACACAGCAACATATAGTTGTCCGTGTGTGAAAACAGCATGTGGTAATAAAATCAACTGCCAAAATAAACCTGAAGTAGCAGACGTGAGCAGAGTTGAAAGACGATCCTGGGATCGAGAACTTACCTTACAGTACAGTACTCTGGTGATCATGTTTGGTGGCGTTTGGCACCGTTTTTATGCACCTCCGTTGGCGCTGCTGGTTGATTAATGAAAATGTTGCTGCTTGAAGCTCGAAAAAATAACGATAAATGTTGAATTGTAAGCCTCAATTTAATAGACGAAGACATACTGTGGATGTTTCTGATTTCCCCTTTATCAACAAAACACGACGAATAAGACGCTAAGAACGAATGAGAGTGAATGGCGCAGATAAGGTAAATAGACATAAACAATGATGGGACAGAAAGTTTTTGAAAAACAACAAAAACAAACCAAAGAAAAAAAAGAGGAAGAAGAAAAAAAAAAAGGGAAAAAAAACCCCCAATAAAATGACAAAGACGCGGTAAACGAATACACTGATGATAATGATAAAATATTATAAAATGATAACAATCGAGGTTGACATATAAATGCACATCGATAACACATTGAATGGTACAGATGTTGTTATTTAAAAAATATAATAAATAATAATAATAATAATAATAATAATAATAATAATAATAATAATAATAATAATAATAATAATAATAATAATAATAATAATAGATTAATTTAAGGTTTTAAATATATATCCAGTAACTATAATAACGAAAATGATGTCTGTCTCAATAAAGTAAACTTTTTTTAAAATGTCCACACAAAATGGGATTGAACCCAGTACTTCCAAGGTTAGAATCTGACAGCCTATCCACTGCGCTTCGGAGCCACCTGACTATTCATAACATTTAATAAGGTCTTTCTAAAACCTTATTTTACCACTTTAATGCAACTTCTATTTTCTTGTTTTAAATTTCGATTTTTTAGATTATTATTATTATTTTTTAATTTATTACCAAAGAAGTTAAAACCTGGGTATTATCCACCCGAAACCATCACATTGAAAGCATCAAAGGGGCAATAATAATACTAATACTTGATGTCATAAATAGATGAAAACTGTTGAAAACTTAGTATAGATCTGAGATCCTTAAAGTAACTAAGTGAATACATTATTTCAAATGCGACGATTTGCGTAAAAACGCCATACTGACAACTTTTTACAGTGTCGAAATTGGTTGTTTTTTAGAGTGTTAGTGTCATCGGTACATATTTCATGATATCTGTTTGACTCAACGAACTTTCAAACCGACTTTAAATTATAAAAGGAAATCAAATTATCTGTTTATCTTTCTGTAAAAAATACATTTCTAATTTTCAAATCTTTCAGTAGAGTTGTGCGCCGTATAATTTTTTTTTATTGACTCAAATGGCACAATGTTCTCCACAAGGCTAGACTATATTTTTTTTAAAGAAGGGATTTTCAATTCCATTGTATTTATCTTCCAACAACAGTCTACATGTTTTTATTTTTCACTTTCTAAACTGCATTACACAGTTCCTCCCCGCCTCCCCTCTTTTCACTTAATTAATTGCGCACCTTTTAGAAATATCTAGCATTCTGTTTTAATTCGTGCTTCCTTACAAAGGAGCAAACTAATTTCCTGCCAACCAATGTTTTGTTTATTCATCTTAAATAAATAATAACGTGAAGTTGAATGTAAGCTTCAATTTAATTACAAAAAACAGATCAAATGAACGTTTCGGGTTTCCCCTTTATCAAAACAAAACAGGATAATTGAAACACCACAGATGAATGAGATGATGTGGTAGTGGCGTAGTACCACATCATCTCATTCATCTGTGGTGTTTCAATCATCCTGTTTTGTTGATAAAGGGGAAACCCGAAACGTTCATTTGATCTGTTTTTGTAATTAAATTGAAGCTTACATTCAACTTTGCGTTATTATTTATTTCTCCGAGCTTCGAGCAGCAACATTTACACTTATTCATCTTAACTACGCCACTACCACATTATCTCATTCATCTTTGGTGTTTCATTCATCCTGTTTTGTTGATAAAGGGGAAACCCGAAACGTTCATTTGATCTGTTTTTGTAATTAAATTGAAGCTTACATTCAATTTCACATTATTTATTTCTTCGAGGTTCGAGCAGCAACATTTACATTAAGTGAATACATTATACTGGGTATGTAGGAGCTTTCGGAATGTCTCCCCTTTTCTTAACTTATGGAAAAACAAACATCCTAGCACCTTTACTAAGACTTATGACTAACCATAATAGAAAAAAGAATATCCTCCGATCTCGAGCTAACCCTAATAGAAAAAATGATGACAAATTGAATAAACAAACGCCTGACAAAAATCAACGGTGAAAATGCAAATTTAAAGAATACTGGGGATGTAGGAGCTTTCGGAATGTCTCCCCTTTACTTAACTTATGGAAAAACAAACACCCTAGCACCTTTACTAAGACTTATGACTAACCCAAATAGAAAAAAAATCCTTCGATCTCGAGCTAACCCTAAGAGTAAAAAAGACCCTCGGACTGCTTTGCACTACCCTTCAATAATTCACAAATCAAAATGGCGACTTCAAATCAAAACAATGGTCAAAATCCATCTGTCAACTTTTAGTTGTTCTTCCTGTCGTAAAAACGCCAGACAACTTTTTACAGTGACGAAATTGGTTGATTTTGAGAGTGTGAGTGTCGTCGGTACGTATTTTATGATATCTGTGTGACTCAACGAACTTTCAAATTGACTTTAAATTATAAAAGGAAATCAAGTTATCTGTTTATCTATCTGTAAAAAATACTTTTCTAATTTTCAAATCTTTCAGTAGAGTTGTGCGTCGTATCATTTTTCTATTGACTCAAAATAAGCACAATGTTCTCCACAATGCTATATTTTTTAAAGAAAGGGTATGATCGAGAAAATAGTGATAACCAGTCACCCATTTGGCGGTATAAAAACAGTAACAATGATCAGAGAGAGGTCGGTTTCATTCACGTTATTGTGTATAGATAGTTCGAAGATGACGTCACTCAGGTCTTTGTTATTGTTTTTTGCCATCCGCGTGTATGAGTAGTGCTCACTGAACTGTATTAACCTGAATATAAACGTTCATAAATACACACAGTTTTGTGTATTGGTCCGTTATACTTCCGGATGGCAATGTTATGAGCTTCTTAGCCAAGCGTATAGATAGATTGCGCTTGGCCAAGGAGTTCACAACATTGCCATCCGGAAGTATAACGGACCAACACACAAAACTATGTGTAACCATGAACTTTTATAGTCTGGTTAATACAGTTTAGTGAGAACAACTCACAAACGCGGATGGCAAAAAACAATAACAAAGGCCTGTTTGACGTCATCTTCGTTCGATCTATACTATCTAAAACACAAAACTCTGTGTAACCATGAATTTTTATAGTCTGGATAATACAGTTTAGTGAGAATTACTCATAAACGCGGATGGTAAAAAACAATAACAAAGACTCGATTGACATCAACTTCATTCTATCTATTGGTAGATCAAAGTTGACGTCACTACGATCTTGGTTTTTGTTGTTTTTTGTTTTTTTTTTTGCCATCCGCGTTAATGAGAAAAGTAAACTGTATTAACCAGACTATAAACGTTTAAGGTTACACAGAGTTTTGTGTTTTGGTCCGTTATACATTCGGATGGCAATGTTGTGACCTTCTTAGCCAAGGGCACACTATCTATAAACAGCTATGTTTGTCCGAGCACGTGCGAAGGCGTGCCACAAATACCATGTTTAGATTGGTAAAAAATCTACTGATTAATTCCTTCAAATGTTTGTCGAACCTTTGTGAAAAAAAACACTCACGTGGAGCTGGTTGATTGAGCTGCTAAGCATGTACTTGAGGCAGCTATGTCTTTCTCACAATAACATCGAATAGATAGAATGAAATTGACGTCACTCATATCTTTGTTATTTTTTTTGCCATCCGCGTTTATGAGTAATTCTCACTAAACTGTACTATCCAGACTATAAAATGTCATGGTACACACAGTTTTATGTGTTGGTCCATCATACTTGGCAATGTTGTGAACTGCTTAGCCAAGCGCATACTATCTATAGATAGAATGCGCTTGGCCAAGGAGTTCACAACATTGCCATCCGGAAGTATAACGGACCAACACACAAACTCTGTGTAACCATGAACTTTTATAGTCTGGTTAATAGATAGTATGCAGATGACGTCACTCAGGCCTTTGTTATTGTTTTTGCCATCCGCGTTTGTGAGTTGTTCTCACTAAACTGTATTAACCAGACTATAAAAGTTCATGGTTACACAGAGTTTGTGTGTTGGTCCGTTATACTTCCGGATGGCAATGTTGTGAACTCCTTTGCCAAGCGCATTCTATCTATACAGTTTAGTGAGAGCAACTCACAAACGCGGATGGCAAAAACAATAACAAAGGCTTGAGTGACGTCATCTGCATACTATCTATAAAAGTAAATAAATTATGAATACCCGTATGAATAACTAAATAAAATGACAACTATTGACGCTATGTGTTTAAGCCAAAAATCTCACAATATTTCGATAGCCTGATATAGCCTACCAACACACACAACTATGTGTAACCTTGAACGTTTATAGATAGAATGCGCTTGGCCAAGGAGTTCACAACATTGCCATCCGGAAGTATAACGGACCAACACACAAACTCTGTGTAACCATGAACGTTTATAGTCTTGTTAATACAGTTTAGTGAGAACAACTCACAAACGCGGATGGCAAAAACAACAACAAAGGCCTGAGTGACGTCATCTGCATACTATCTATAGTCTGATTGATAGAATTTAGTAAGAATTACTCATAAAACTGGCTATCTGAAAAGAAAAACAAAGAACTGGGTAACGTCAATTTCGTTCCATCTATAAGTAGTGACGGATATTTTAATAAGGCGAGTAGAGAAAAGAACGACTGATAGTGATTGGACTGACGACCTGTCCCGCATGAAATTGAAATTTGAATAAACATAGCTTGCTGGGGAATAAAGTGATACTAAGCCGCGAGATGCTATAGATAGTATGCAGATGACTTCACTCAGTCCTTTGTTATTGTTTTTGCCATCCGCGTTTGTGAGTTGTTCTCACTAAACTGTATTAATCAGACTATAAAAGTTTATGGTTACACAGAGTTTGTGTGTTGGTCCGTTATACTTCCGGATGGCAATGTTGTGAACTCCTTGGCCAAGCGCATTCTATCTATAGATAGTTCAAAGATGACGTCACTCAGGTCTTTGTTATTGTTTTTTGCCATCCGCGTTTATGAGTAATGCTCACTGAATTGTATTAACCCGACTATAAACGTTCATGGATACACCCAGTTTTGTGTGTTGGTCCGTTATACTTCCGGATGGCAATGTTATGAGCTTCTTAGCCAAGCGCGTACTATCTATAGAAGCTGTAAAAGTAATAAACAAAAAGGAATATAACAGCTTCAATTAAAACCAAAATATCAAAATACGAAACGTTTCGGGCTCAAAATCCTTCTTCAACCAATAACAAAAGCTATAAAAACATAGATAATACAACACTAAAAATCAGGCAGACGGAAGAGAAATATTTGACACGGGCAGGTGATCATCATCACCGCCGTCATCATCATCATCATCATCACCATCACCATCATCATCATCATCATCATCATCATCATCATCATCATCATCATCATCATCATCATCATCGTTGTCGTCATCACCATCATCATCATCATCATCATCATCATCATCATCATCATCATCATCATCATCATCATCATTGGTTTTATTGAACCCGTACATTCTTCACCATTTTAGTAATCGAAAGTAGATCGATAAATCCCATTATTGATTCTATCCGATAACGATTAACAGCAAGCTAGACAATGACAAGGTCAGAATATGCATCGAGTCAGACGATCTTCAAAACATTGATACATATTTATTTTACTCTTAACCAGTTAAGTGCGTACTCTGGAAAAACACGTATCCAACCATTTTGCCAGAAAACCCGTCCTTCAAATATCGATCGATTTTAATGACTCTCATTTTGGCAAAAACTTCGCGAGGTCTTCCATAAGTCCCAGGTTTGAAAGTTTTAGTCAAGATGAAGACCATTTAAATCAATCGATATTGGAAGAAAGAGATTTCTGGTCAATTTTTAAATACGTCTTTCTACGGCACTTAAAGGAGTTCCATGGTTATTTTAGCGAAACGTTCTATCTATAGTCCGTTCCAAGTCCCGTGTTCACGGAATATTGCAAATTCTTCCAAAGTTACGCAATGTGGAGCCGTGATTTTTTGCACGCGGGCTTGTATTTTAAGTGACATTACGAATTTCGAATACCGATAATGATTGACCAAACCGTTTTCTCACAATACCAAATTCCTTTGATCTTTTCATCGTTTGCAATAAAATATGACTCAAACTTTAAAATGTTTATATCTAATAATGGTGTGTTGATTCTCTTTCCCGTTGGGAAATAATCATAACAAAGTTGCATTCAGTGGCGTTGCTTAGCAAATAATGTTGGGTTATTTGAAATAGTTTAATTATAGATCACATTTAGATATCTAGTACCTCCCAGCACTGAAAACATCTGGCGTTCATACGATATCTCTTCCCTCTTGGGCAACGGCCAAATAATACATTGGACGACACAAGCAGACTGTTAGGCACATTTTTCGGACAAAGACATACATGTTAAAAAACAATTGGGGGAGGGGGGTGGGGGGTCTTCGAAATTTTACGCTCGTCTCCGACGGGACGAGGAGAAATGCCGTTCACAAAGACATAACACCCGACCAACTGTTGAGCGGATCAAACCTCTGAAGTCTCGATTTTCACGATCGGCAGATCAAAACTCTGAAGTCCTCTTACGAGCTTTGCACACTATGTTGGATTGAAATTTGGGCAGATCAGATCTCTAGTATGTAGACTTCAGAGTTTTGACCCTCTGATCGTGGAATCGGGACCTCAGAGGTTTGATCTGCCGACCATCGATATGTTATATATTTAAAAAATTCCCCCCCCCCCCCCAACTGATTACTGTAAACAATAATAATAATGATAAAATAATCATAAAAATGACAATAATAATAATAATAATAATAATAATAATAATAATAATAATAATAATAATAATAATAATAATAATAATAATAATAATAATAATAATAATAATAATAATAATAAATGATAAATAACGAATATATATAGAGCCTAAACATCCACATTAATATTGCTCTGCAGCGCTTTACATAATAGATTTAAATATATAATAAGCATGAATACAGGAACAAAATCTAAGAAACATCTATTTCATTTAAAAAATAAGCCTAACGGACTAACTCAGTCTTCACACATTTCCTGAAAGAGGAAAATTATTTTATCCATAAATAACAATCGATTAAAGTTGACTTCCATCATTTGTAAAAAAAAATATCAACCCCGAGGTTTCAAAGATTTCTTAGGTTTGAGATTTTTTGGCTAAATGGTGGGCCATCTTATTCGATCGATCTGTACTTTGTGATCAATTTATTTATAAATCAATTTTAAATCACTTTTATTTTTACATCTGGTTCAACATGACATAAAACTGTTTTGAGACTTCCGTTCACATTTTAAGTTTAAACGTTCGTTTTCTATTAAAAATGTTGTTTAAAAATGTATTTTATCAGTGGACGGCAAGTCTATTGACGGATGTAAAATTGAAAAGGAAAGTGTCATGTAGAAAGTTGTGAAAATTGATTAAGTAGATAATGGACTCTAAAAAGGAATCAATGCATGCAATGGCATGGCCGGTATGGAAGAATGCCTTGTGCCTCGAAGTGTCGGATGGGAAATTTAATGGTTGTATGAAAATCTCGTTGTTGTATCAATACATCAATACATTGGGCCAACAATGGAAATAGGTTTTATCTCTCTCTCTCTCTCTCTCTCTCTCTCTCTCTCTCTCTCTCTCTCTCTCTCTCTCTCTCTCTCTCTCTCTCTCTCTCTTTGTCTGTACCCAAATAATTCTTTAAAAAGTTACCCTTTTCACTCTTTTTCCCCTCTAGATCTCACCAGGTATTCCGACATCAATACTTTTTTTCAACAGATTACACAAAGAAAGCCAACATCGATTTGATGACGTAAGAGAATAACATTGGAAGACTAAAAAGTGAATGAAATGACAATAAATAATGAAGGAAAGTATTTGAGAATTGCAGTAATAACAGCCAAAAAATAATAAATTAATAATTAAATAAAATATATAAATTTCCCTTTATTAACCCCCAAGGTACGTTTTTACTTACTTACTTACTTACTTACTTACATACATACATACATACCTACCTACTTACTTACTTACTTACTTACTTACTTACTTACTTACATACATACTTACATACCTACCTACTTACTTACTTACTTACTTACATACATACTTACATACCTACCTACTTACTTACTTACTTACTTACTTACTTACTTAATGCCAATCATGTGTGTTGTTGGCAAGTACGACAGTAACGAAGGACTTCTATCTTCCTAATCTGTCCGTGGCCATCATCTTCAGAGATCTGCGAGTCCCGTCCCCCCACCCCCTCCCCTACTCTCTCATCTCTCCTCCAGTGTTTCTTCTTCTCCAAAGTTGTCCGTGGCCTTCCTCTTCTTCTCTTTTCTTCTGATTTTCAGTAGAGTAGGGCCGGCAATTGTGCTGATGTTTCCCTTCTTCTTTCTCATAACGTGTCCTGTCCATCTCCACATTCTTCTCATGATGATGTCCTTCACGTCTTCCATTCCACATTGGTCTAGAAAATTGTTATTTACAATTCTATTCTTTCTTCGAAGGAAGTCTTCAAGGAAGTCCCAGGTTTGAGATTTTGTTGTTGTTGATAAGATTAGAGTCATACTAATCGATCGATATTCGAAAAGAAAAAAAATTCTGGCCAAAAAAAATTAAATTATATTTTTTTTCAGAGGTTGTTAGAGTAATTAATGGCGGTTGACCGAGTTGAAATGTTCACAATCGTTTATTTAGGGTCTACTTCAAGGGTCGATGTTACGGCTTTCAGCACAAACACTAACTGATGGGTAGGTGTATGTGTGTGTGTGTGTGAGATGGGGGGGGGGGGTTTAGCTAAACATCAGAGCTGCCTACTTGAAGTTTCATAAATTCGTAGTTTACAAGGGAAAGAAAGAAAATTTCACTTTAAATAGCTGTAGAAATAAACAATTTGCTTTCAGCATGGTCAAAATATGATCCAAAGTTCTGAATATAAGTTCTAAGGTGCTAGATTTTCCTTTTCGGAAAAAAAATATTGAATAAAAGAGACCTATGCAGTTTTGTAGCTGGAGCCAAAAATTCGTATTTCTACGAATTTTTCGAAGTACTAGGCAGGTCTGCTAAACAAAACTCACCGAAATAGATTCTTTAGAACCCACGTGCACATAATTTGCAGGTCGGATAACAAAACATTACCAATTACGGGCCTTTTAGTTAGGCATTGTTGCAGTGGACAATGCTTGGTGTTGGTTTTAGAGTACGTATTTCCATTCCAGTAATGAGTGACCCCATTATAACAATATCATTTGAGTACACTGCAAATAAACGTCATTGAGAACATAATATGGAAACAATAATAACAATATGTCGCAATGATCAGAAATGTCATCACAAATGAAGTAACAAAAACATCAACGTGTTATATTATAAAAGTAAATGGATAAGGCGACGGATTTTCCGGAAACCAACTTTATGACGCACTTCCTGTTCTAACAAAGATGTCAGTTGTTATAAAATCTATCACTATCATGTTTATCTACAAACTATACCCTTCACAGACAAATCACACCTTTGTTTCCATTTGGCCAGAAAATTTTACCTAAAATTATAATTGACCGACGTGTCCTCTTTTTGCAGGTCTGATAGCCCGAGTTATTACGGGCTTATAGCTGTAATGGAAATACTCACATACAAACGCAAACTATTTATTATTCATTACAAAACATACCAAAACAAGCCTATTATTACACTCGGTTATCAGACCTGCTAATATAAGTACGTTTGAGTTGATCCAATAAGATACCCCCCCCCCCTTTTTTCTCCCCACCAGGTTGTTATAAGATTCTTTGAAGTGTAAGATTTGAAGATTTGTCGCCAAAAAAACAAAAACAAAACGCGTGTTTATGGCGCAATATCCACTAAACCTGTTTAATGCGATTTACAAGGGGTCCACAACCAACAGCAACACTTAACATGTAGGACGTGACATAACGCCTATTACTGTTAGGCAATATTGCAAAAATATTTTTCAACATAGACAACACTGTTAACGGCCATGCACTCATTTTATACCTGAGTACGATGAGAAAATGTGTGCAAGAAGCCTTTTCCAAGGACTCAATAATCCTCCGCTCAGAGAGGGACTCGAAGCCAGATCCGAAAGCGTGTGTCATCATACCCCCAAGACCACAAAGCTGCACAAATTGGAAGGTGAGGGGGGGGGGGGGGCATTGCCATTAAAAAAAAATCCCTTTATTCATCACTAAGGAAATTATTTTTCTTTAGGATCTCATCCAAGGGAAGACTGGTATAACCCAGGCGTCATCCGCAGTCCAGCGCCACAAATTGAGCTAACGCTCGGTGACTTGCTCGTGGCGGGTAGTCGAACTCGGTACCTTTCGGATATGAAGCAAAGACCATACCACTGAGCCACGCTGTCCCATACTTTGTAATATATTTGTTGCAAATATTAATATTACCCGGCCAAAATATTTTCTTTAAAAAAAGTGTTTTCTCAGTGTATGGTATTCAATGACATTACTATCCATTTGACATTTATATCTTTGCGGTCACTGTCAGGTGACCGAATGAACCAGAAAGCATCTTCATCGTCACCATCATTATCTATTTCGAGGCCGTCCGGCGTCTAATTAGTAACAATAGCTTTTTTTTTATCTAAGTGTAAAGTCAAGCGATACCGAGGGTGGTCAGTGACCAAATGTGACCCACCTGCTCTAATGGGTTATTTCTTCTTTTTTTTTAAAGACTTTAACGAGTATTTCTATAGCGCAATATCCACTAAGGGTCGTCCTCTATTTCGAGCCCGTCCGGCGTCTAATTAGTTGCAATCACAGACTACTAGGATGGTAGCAATAGCTTGTTTTGTCTAGGTTGTAAAGTCAAGCGATACCGAGGGTGGTCAGTGTGCCACTTCCTCTAACGGGTTATTTCTTTAAAAAGAAAAAAAAACGAGCACTTCTATAGCGCAATATCCACTAAGGCTTTGTGATCTAGTGGTATGACACTCGCTTTCGGATCGGAAGGTCCTGGGTTCGCCCACGCGCTCGGCGCATTGTTGAGTCCTTGGAAAACGCTCTTTACTCACATTCTCTCACCGTACTCAGGTGTACAATGAGTACCTGGCCGTTAACAGCGTTGTCTTTGTCCGAAAAATTGTAATATCGCCTAACAGGCGTCATGTCCCGTCCTACATGTTAAATGTTTCTTTTAAAAAAAAAAGACTTGAGCATTTTTATAGCGCAATATCTACTAAGAGTCGCCCTCAGATGGGCCCCACAGGGAACAAGGAGGAGAGAGAGACTCTTGGAGACTTGGGGAAGGACCCTGGAGCGTGACATGAAGACCCAGAAGTGGACATGGGAAGAAATGTCAGAGATGGCAGCAACCGTGATGGCTGGAGATCTACAGTGTCCGCCTTATGTGCAATTAAAGCACCAAGAGGGTAAGGAAGTAATATCTATTAAACGTGCTTAAATTGCTTTATAAAGGGTCCCAAGCCAACAGCAACACTTAACATGTAGGACCACACATAGCGCCTGTTAGGTAATATTACATTAATTGCTTTTTTTTTTGGACAGACGACGCTGTTAATGACCGGGTATTCATTTTACACCCGAGTACGATGAAAGAATGTGAGTAAAGAGCCTTTTTCAAGGACTCATACACCACAAAGAACATGACTGAAACCCTGGAGATTCAAGTGTCATACCATTAGAATACATAGCTGCACAAAATTTTATGCCGGGATTGAAGCAGACATCAAAAGAGATTTTCAAGTAGGCTATCCATTTAATGGGGACGATATATTCTTTTTCCATGTGCCACTAAACAGCTTTTAAAAAACAACAAAATACCAAACATAGAACGTTTCGGGCTCAAAATCCTTCTTGAGCCCACAACAACAACAAAAAACCCAAAACAATAAAGGCATAAATAAATTACTAAAAAAAACAGATCGACGACAAAATATTTCTTAAGTCCTCTGTTTTGTTTATTACTTTTTACAGTCCACAGCTTCTAGCAGCTTAGTATCAATTTGACTTGAGTTACATAAACCCTAACATCTTGCTCGATTCAGATGGGAATAGAATCCATGATGTTTGACAATGGTATAACATTACTTTGCCTTATTCTTTTTCCTTTTAAATTAAAAAAAAAAACAAAACAAAAAAACAAATCAAAACAACAAAACAAAACACCAAAAAAAACCCCCAAAAAAACCCAGAAACTTTTAATACAAATTTGGCCTTAAAAGTAGTCCTTCCAGTAATGGTTAAATAAAATGACTCCCATCTTGTCAATAAAATGATTTTTTAAAAAAACAAAAACAAACAAAAAAAAACAACAAAAAACAAAGTAAACAAATAAACAAAATCAACTCTCAAATTTAGGCCCTCAAAGAAGTTCAACGTTTGAGTTGTTGTTTTTTTTCTTTTTTTTTTTTTTTGTTGTTGTTGTTTTTTATTTTTTGACAACATGAGGATCATTTTAATCGGAAGGACGGATTTTATGGCCAAATTTTTAAGACTTTTTATTTTTCATTTCCATAGAGTTAACTGGTAAACAACTCAATTTTAAGCATACCGAATATTCTAGAGAGTAAATTCCTTAAGTCATAAACTGACTTCATTCACTGACTATTAGGGAGGAAAGCAGAAATAAGAGACCCGATATCCCATCACTTGAGTTGGCACCAATAGC
>NC_088364.1:66148462-66155962 GCF_034508935.2 Berghia stephanieae
TCCCTAATAGGGAACAAATGTGTGATGTCAAAATACTGATTCCAATCTGATTGAAAGTGTAAAGCCAATCTTCCGGATGATTGGATAAAAACATTTTATATCTGATCTTCTGGTTTCAAAGTGATGGCATCTTATTTTCTCGCCTAAATATTATGCTGGTCGTCAATAAAGCTCATCCATCCTCGCTCTTATACGCCTCGAATCCTAAGAATCTGCCAATACATTACGCTACTGAGTTATGCCATCTTATGATTCAACACGAATCCTATAGATAGAATGAAGTTGACGTCACTCAGGTCTTTGTTATTGTTTTTTGCCATCCGCATTTATGAGTAATTCTCACTAAACTGCATTAACCAGACTATAAAAGTTCATGGTTACACATAGTTTTGTGTGTTGGTCTGTTATACTTCCGGGTGGCAATGTTGTGAGCTTCTTAGCCAAGCGCATACTATCTATAGAGAGTGTGCGCTTCGCTAAGAAACTCACAACATTTTGCCATCAGGAAATATAACGGACCGACACATAAAACTATGTGTAATCTTGGTCATTTATAGTCTGGTCAATAGATAGAATGCGCTTGGCCAAGGAGTTCACAACATTGCCATCCGGAAGTATAACGGACCAACACACAAACTCTGTGTAACCATGAACTTTTATAGTCTGGTTAATACAGTTTAGTGAGAACAATTCACAAACGCGGATGGCAAAAACAATAACAAAGGCCTGAGTGACGTCATCTTCGAACTATCTATAGATAGTATGCGCTTGACTAAGAAGCTCATAACATGGCCATCCGGAAGTATAACGGACCAACACACAAAACTGTGTGTATCCATGAACGTTTATAGTCAGCTTAAAACAGTTCAGTGAGCATTACCCATAAACGCGGATGGCAAAAAAACCATAACAAAGACCCGAGTGACGTCATCTTCATTCTATCTATTCATTGTTTCTCCATTGTCCGGACGACTGGTTTCACACTTCCAATAAGTTTTGAACCAGAAAGGGTTTGACGCCACGACTTTTCTGCCTTATATCCTTCTCCCGCTGGGCAGATGACAAAGGGTCAGAATGGGCCCAGGGGTCAACAAATCGTGTTAATCAGATATGACGTGAATGTGGCCATATTCCGATATTATGAATAATTTGGCCATTTGGCATTCGTTTGCCGTAAATGATGTGCATGGTGTTAATTTGAATACGCTCCGATTATGGAAATGATGTCTTTTATACGCCGACAGCACACAGTATCGCCTTTCCGGCACCTATTAACCAGCTCGCTGTTCGACTCTGAAAAAAACCAACAACATGTATTTAAAAATTTGGCCAGAAAACTCATCTTTTAAAGATATCGACCGATTTAAATGACGCTAATCTTAGCAAAAAAACTTTCAAATCTGGCACTTCGCGAAGTCTTTCAAAAGTCCCAGGTTTGAGAGTTTTTTTTTTCCAAGATGTGGGTCATTTAAATCGATCGATGTTTGAAGGACGCGTTTTCTGGCCAAATTTTTAATTACGTGTATTTCCAGAGAACGGCAATTAACATGTTAATCACATACAGTGCATCGGGTTTGGACCTGTTCTACCAATAATGAATATTACTTCACTCTGATTAAACATCTTTAAAAATAATTTTGGCCATAAAATTTATTCTTATTGAAGGAACGAACTTGACGTCATTCAGCTCTTTGTATTTGCTTTTAGACATCCAATTTTATCGATTACTTCTCACTTAATTATACTTCCGGATGGCAATGCTGTGAGCTTCTGAGCCAAGCGCATACTATCTATAGATAGTATGCTCTAGACTACGAAGCTCACAACATTGCCATCCGGAAATATAACAGACCAACACACAAAACTATGTTTAATCTTGGTCGTTTTTGTCTGGTTAATACAGTGTAATGAGAATTACTCACAAACATGCATGGCAATAACAATGACCTGAGTGACGTCACCTTCGTTTTATCCATAGAGGCGACATCAACCTTGAGGCAAAGTCAATTCATATGAAGGCGTGCTTTTGGGGTGTCATCTTTATCAACAGACAAGTCTTAATAAGAAACCATCACCACCTTGCGTTTTCTGTTTTGTGTTTCGAAGGGCTATGTGGTCTAGTGGTATGACTCTCGCCTTCGGATCGGAAGGTCCAGGGTTCGAGTCCCGCTCTGAATGGCGCATAGTTGAGTCCTTGGAATAGGCTCTTTACGCATATTCTCCCACCTTATTCAGGTATAAAATGAGTACCTGTCGGCTAACAGCGAAAAAAATGTGTTATACTTTCGCCTAATGGGTGTCATGTCTCGTCCTACATGTTAAGTGTTGCTGTTGGCTAGGGACCCATTGTAAAGAGCTTTGAGCACGTATAAGTGGATATTGCACTATATGAATGCTCATTTTGTTTTGTTTTGTGTACTTTATTGACCGCCTTGTCTCTTAATAAAGGGGAAATACAAAACGTCAACACTATTTGTCTCTGTAAACAAACTGGAGCTTAAATCTTACACATCACTATTTCCCCATTTCTAAGCTTGAAGCAGCATTGTTTACTTTTTCAAGGGCTGTCCAAGGACGATAACAACTGCGGTAGAATCCATTGTTCTAGATATATATATATATATATATATATATATATATATATATATATATATATATATATATATATATATATATATATACGGATAGAATCTGTAACTCGTAAATATCTAATCAAAAGCCATCTAAACCTTTAACGGCAGGGTTCGAGTTTACGTGATGATCAAATTTTTAATTTTTCCGATTATCTATCTCAGTATTATAATAACAAACCAAATTGTCTTCATAAGAACTGCTCTTTTGATAAAAACGTTGTGGTGTTGTGATGTATGGCTAGAAATGAATACTTATTTTATCTATTCGTTCATGCACTGTGAAATTTTTATGGTCTTTTTCGAGAGGAACATCCCCCTCGAGATAATCCTGGCGTTAGCCGCAGTGCAACGCCGCATCGTGAGCAATAGGGACTGTTTTTTGTTAAATGATAACATGAGATAGGGATAACGGTTGGAACTCGAGTTTCCTGGGTGGAAGTGTATGACTTCGCGAGTTCCCAGGTTTGAGAGTTTTTAAGGATAAGATGAAGGTCATTTGATTAAATCGATCGATATTTGAAGGACGAGTTTTCAGGCCAAATATTTACATACGTGTTATCCCAGAGTACGATAGTTAACTAGTTACAAATGACAGAGACCAAACTCCATAATGTCGATTGACAGATATTAGTCACAGTTGACGATGAATCAATAATTCCAGATGACTTCCATCGCCAATCAACAGCCAAATAAACAACACCTGAGTCCTCCGTTGTTCAAACCCATAACGTGAGCTAACATGGCATGCAACACTCTGTTGGAGACCTCTGATTATATGACGTTGTGTGAATGGGGTTGATCTATATTACGTTACCATGTGCTCGGGGTCATTGGTCACATTGCAAAATGTGCTCAAAGTGACCCATATTGTGAAAAGTGTTCACAGTTGTCGAACTATCTATACGATATCAAAATTGGTCATTTTTGTTCAGCTTGACATATGTATATGTTTACAACTTTCATAAACAAAGCAGCGTGTTAATATTTATTAATACCTATCCAATCGTTAGACAGCAACATATCATGTGATTGACGACATGGTTGGACGAAAACCTGAATATAGATCGCTCCCATTGAAATGCTGGATGGAAAACATACGATTCTTACACTCTAGCTTTTTGGAATTCCGGACGTTGTTCCCAAAACCGTTGCACGAGTTTGCGAGTGCGCGTTGGGAACAACGTTCGAATTCCAAAAACACAAGAGTGTAAGAAAGCTTTTATTCTACCCCTCAATCCATTCCGATTTCGTCATCTCTGAGTACAATACATTTTCAAAAATATTTAAATGATAGTTCATTTTTCAAAAATTTAATTTTAGTGAAATTTAACGTTTGATAATCTGACGTCACGAATTATTATTGGAAATATGATATCATTACGCGTTACTATTTAGGAAGCGGGGTGGACAAATGAACGATAAATAGCAGATAATGGATTGCCTCTACGACCTATGTTCTTGATACTATGAACCCTAAATGATTTCCAGTTTTGCTGATTTAAAAAAAAAAAAACCCAAAAATAATTAAAAGACAACACTTTTAAACACTCAACAACAACAACAACAACAACAACAACAACAATATAGGAAGAAAAGAGGAGGAAAAAAATGAAGAAGAGGTAATGATTATAATATTATTTTGGTTTTACATCCCAGGGCGATACGATTTTTTGGGAATGGTTTTTTTCTTGTATTTTTTTTTTTAAATTTTGTTTTAGCTTTGTCTGACATGTTTCACACACACTTTTTCAGATTATTATCTTTGTTGATGGTGTGTGTCCTGTTGCATTTTATATAAATGCTGTGCGCTCCACTAAGAAACTCACAACATTGCCATCCGGAAATATAACGGACCAACACACAAAAATATGTGTAACTTTGTACGGTACTGCCGTACTCTGGAAAACCCCATATTTTAAAATTTGGCAAGAAAATGCGTTCATTCGATCGATTTAAATGACCCTCATCTTGGCAAAAACCTCTCAAACCTGCGACTTCGCGAAGTTTGTGTCCCGCTCTGAGCGGGAGTTGAGTTCTTGGAAAAGGCTCTTTACTCATATATTATCTCAACGTATTCAGGTGAAAAATGAGTATCTGGCCGTTATCTCAGTCGTAAAAAAGAAAATGCAATATCGCATAACAAGCGTCATGTCTCGTCCTTCATGTTAAGTGTTGCCTTTCGGTAGAGGCACCTTGTAAAGCGATTTGAGCACGTTTAGTGGATATTGCACTATATAAAAGCTCGAGGTAAAAATACTACTACTACTACTACTACTACTACTACTACTACTACTACTACTACTACTACTACTACTACTACTACTACTAATAATAATAATAATAATAATAATAATAATAATAATAATAATAATAATAATAATAATAATAATAATAATAATAATAATGTGAATCATTTATATCGCGCCTATAGATAGAATGCGCTTGGCCAAGGAGTTCACAACATTGCAATCCGGAAGTATAACGGACCAACACACAAACTCTGTGTAACCATGAACTTTTATAGTCTGGTTAATACAGTTTAGTGAGAACAACTCACAAACGCGGATGGCAAAAACAATAACAAAGGCCTGAGTGACGTCATCTGCATACTATCTATAGACACCTAAATAATCACCCCTCTCGGACATTCTTCATATTGTAAACATTGGCAGTGATTGGTAAACATAGCAAACTACACAGGTTTTACTATTGGTGGTATATGTCTAAGTGTAAAATACCCATTGTTCTACCGCGTGATCATTAGAACCCAATAAGAAAACCATGTGTAAACTGAAACGTTAATAGATAGTTCGAAGATGACGTCACTCAGGCCTTTGTTATTGTTTTTTCCCATCCACGTTTATGAGTAATTCTCACTAAACCGTATTAGCCTGACTATAAACGTTCATCTTTAAACACAGTTTTGTGTGATGGTCCGTTATAGATAGTATGCAGATGACGTCACTCAGGCCTTTGTTATTGTTTTTGCCATCCGCGTTTGTGAGTTGTTCTCACTAAACTGTATTAACCAGACTATAAAAGTTCATGGTTACACAGAGTTTGTGTGTTGGTCCGATATACTTCCGGATGGCAATGTTATGAGCTTCTTAGCCAAGCGCATCCTATCTATAGATAGTATGCAGATGACGTCACTCAGGCCTTTGTTATTGTTTTTGCCATCCGCGTTTGTGAGTTGTTCTCACTAAACTGTATTAACCAGACTATAAAAGTTCATGGTTACACAGAGTTTGTGTGTTGGTCCGTTCTACTTCCGGATGGCAATGTTGTGAACTCCTTGGCCAAGCGCATTCTATCTATAGAGAAAAGCGTGTGACAACTAGTCACCCATCTGGCGATATAAAAACAATAACAATGATCAGAGAGAGGTCGATTTCATTCACGTTTATTTATTTTTAAAAAAAACGAACCATGCTTATCCGACCACAAGTCACAAATTTCATGTTTTGATTGGTCAAAGATCTACTGGTTAACTCCATATACGAATAGCTCTAGGCGCCCAGTCCACTCGTGCCATATCCAAAAGGAAGCAATAGGATTCAATAGTCGTGACGTCACTTCCTTCCTAATGACGCATGGTAACTTAGTAACACTGGCTCTAAACTATCGGAACAATGGCGGACGCCGTATGAAATATTTATCCGGCGAGCATAAAAGCGTATCCAGAGGGGAAAAAAAAAACCACATAAATTTGATCATATGTTTTGACCTTTACACATTCTGATCACAAGGTATATGAAAAGTTCGAGCCAGCATTAAGAATAAAAAGTAATGATTTTCTTTGTTTAGAACAAAGATGGCCGCCGTTGCCAGGCGGCGTGACATCAGACTACTGAATCCAATTATTACTCTCAGTTTGGCGTTACATAAACCGGAGTGTGATTCAGATCATTTCGATCACAGCTCACAATAATGATGAAGATGATTTGCTAATGAAAAAATGTTCTATCATCTATCTATCTATCTATCTATCTATCTATCTATCTATCTATCTATCTATCTATCTATCTATCTATCTATCTATCTATCTATCTATCTATCTATCTATCTCGCTAGCGAGCTAGCTACCTAACAATAGATAATAACTATAACAATTCTTTTAAAATATAGCGTCTTATATCCACAAAAGAGCTCATTGGCGCTGAGCAATGGCAAAATATCGTTACATAACAACTTAACAACAACGAGAGAGAGAGAGAGAGAGAGAGAGAGAGAGAGAGAGAGAGAGAGAGAGACTATGCAAACTTGCAATTTAGTATCCTCTATGTCTGCCCCAAAAGTTGTCATGTCATCATGGGCTATTATTGACCATCGTCCAACTACAATGGACACAATGAGCGGTAATTACTCGGATGGCTCCCCTGGTATTTCTATTGGAGTGGTGATTATCCATTATCCACAGATAGTAAAAGTGTTAATATCGTACAGACATGTTAACTGTGATACCCGTCTAAGTGGGACACCGCCTAACAGAACGATCCACTTAAGAGGATGGTCTCCTGGATATGAAGGTCCGCCTAAGAGGATGGTCCCCAAAAGGGAATATTTTTACAATGTGTCACGATATTTTTCTTACTAAGATGCGTTTTACCCCACCAAAATGCAATTGCTAAAAAATGGCAAAAAGTGTTGAAAGGTTCGAAATAAGATCTTAAAAAGCGCATCACCGGGTATTGTTGCAATATCAAAGTTTCGATTCAAACCGGGGAATTAGATTTTTGATACCGCATTTATGTTATGTTTGATTCATGGCAGTTAAAGTGAATTAAAACGAATATGAAAGAATAAAAAAGCTTTAATAAATAAGGTAAAATGATTAGCATTGATATTTCAGGTTTCCCTCGTTTCA
>NC_088364.1:66160962-66163462 GCF_034508935.2 Berghia stephanieae
CTTACAAAATGGTTCCCAATAAAGCGGGGAGTGAGGCAGGGGTGCATCCTTTCTCCTTCACTATTCAGCCTATACACCGAAACAATAATGCGTGATGTAATGACAGAAGAAAAAGAGGAAGAGTACAGTGCCGTGAAGATAAATGGCAGGAAGATCTCTGACCTACGATATGCAGACGACACGGCGCTATTGTCAACAACATCAACAGGTCTCAACAAACTAGTAAAATCGGTAAATAAAACATAGTGAAGACAAAGACCTATTATTAAACGCAAAGAAAACGAAAATAATGAGCACAGATAAAAGCAGCACTGCTCAGGTCGAAATAGAAGGAGAACAACTGGAAAATGTTACAAAGTTCATTTACCTTGGAGCACAAATAGAAGCCAATGGAAAATCGGCACCAGATATCAGGAGAAGACTTGCTATTGCAAGCAACAAACTAAACAAAATGATGGCAATCTGGAAGAGCGAGGAAGTCAGACTGAAAATGAAGATCCTAACATCCTGTATTTTTCCTACTGCAATATATGGATGCGAGACATGGTCTATAACCAAAGAATCAGAAAAGAGAATAACCGCCTTCGAAATGAAATGCTATAGAAAAATCTTACGCATCCCGTGGACAAACAAAGAAAGCAATGCAAACATCATGAAAACACTAGGACTAAAAAAAGTCCCTGCTAATAAGTAAGATAAAAAAGCTGAAACTCATTTACTTTGGGCACCTGAAAAGACACGACACACTAGAGAGAGATGTACTGGAGGGCATGGCGGAGGGCAAAAGAGGCAGAGGAAGACCACAAAGAAGATGGCAACAGGATATACAGGAATGGCTCAACAACGGCGTGACGGAATGTGGCAGATGGGCACAAGACAGAGACTTCTTCCGAAGGACTGTGTGGGAGGCTACGTCCAAGTGATATGCCACAGAGAGAGAGAGAGAGAGAGAGAGAGAGAGAGAGAGAGAGAGAGAGAGAGCCATATATAGATGCTATGCGTTTCATAGAAATACTAACAGCCGGTTATAACGTACCAATACTTAAAACTATGTGTAACCATAAACGTGGTCTCCTTTCGTTATTTTCCAAGCTTCCAATATTTAATCCATCCTATATTGACTTCTTCTTCTTCTTCTTCTTCTTCTTCTTCTTCTTCTTCTTCTTCTTCTTCTTCTTCTTCTTCTTCTTCTTCTTCTTCTTCTTCTTCTTCTTCTTCTTCTTCTTCTTCTTCTCCTTCTTCTTCTTCGTCTAATGAGTGCTCAAGAGCTAACTCGACTACATTCATGAAATGAAGATGTAATAAATAAGGCTCCCAGAATTTACTAGTTACTTGTAAAATAAAGAACAAATGACGAGTTGGTTTAAGATGATATGAATATAGAAAGATGAAATTTAATGAGATGAATGTTCTTATACATAAATAGTGATCACAGTTACAAGTGATAACATGACAATATTACGTAACTTCTGTGATCTTGAGGATAATGTTGTATGGACTTGTGAAATCCTACTCCCAGTTAGAGGACATTTTCATTGACATCCGGACCCGACAATCCTGACAGTGGCTGACAAAGATGAACAATGAATCTCCGGCGTCTTGATAGTGGAATCAAATAATGGAGTTTTCCACCAGGGCCCGGTAATAAAATATAAATCTTTATGTAATATTTCAAGATAGCAAGATATAAATCTTTAAAACATAAGTGACATGATTATTATTAGGCAATTTTACATTTTCTTCCGATAGAAACCACGCTGTTAACAGCTAGGTACTCGTTTTACACCTAAGTACGGTAAGAGAATGTGAGTACAGAACCTTTTTCGAAGGACTTCACTATGCGCCGAGCGAGGCTCGAACCCAGGACCTTCCAATCGGGTAGCGAGTGTCATACCACAAGACCCTTCATTGAAGGGCGAAGTTTTCAAATAGCGTTTGGCCCGTGTACGGCAATATGATTTTAAGAGTATCCATTGAGAAAAAACATGGCCATAAATAAAGAAGAAAAAACAATTATGCACAAATTTTGCCGTTTTGAATATGGGTGTGTGTGTGTTTGTTTGTTTTTTTTTTTTGGGTTTTTTTTTTAGTTTATTTGTTTGTTTTTTTTTTTGTTTTGTTTTTTTTTTTTTTTTTTTTGGGGGGGGGGGGGGGGTTTCGTTGTTATAATTTGTTTGTTTTTTTTTTTTTGGGGGGGGGGTGGGTGGGGGGAGTTCAATTGTAGGAGTACAGTAATTCTAATTCTAATGGTTAAGGTTGAACAGAAATTAAATGTACTTTAAATTTGAAAAAAAATAAAGAAGAAAAAAACTATTTTCTAAAGCACAATTTAGTTGTTTTTCCCCTCGAGGCTCGTCATTAATTGGAAGAATGAATTGCAAAGTAACACGATTTTCTCTTCTAATTCAACCTGTTATTATCAATTCCACAAATAAAACAAGGAAAGAAATTATTCACGTAAATTTTTATCTTTGTTATATTATTCTGATGTACTTTACTG
>NC_088364.1:66165962-66175962 GCF_034508935.2 Berghia stephanieae
AAGAAGAAAAAAGGAAATTAATTTAAAGGAAGACTCGCTGTACTCACCTTAATCAAAACACCATTTCACCATTGCAATTTGTCACTAGATTCTGTACATTTGATATCGTTGAATTGTTCCTTTTAAACTTAAACAACATCATAGGTCACATTCCTAAGTTGTCATCAGCGCAACGAAAAAATAACGAATAATTGACTTGAGACTCAGAGAAAATGTCACATACAACCGAATTATCACGATGGAAATAAAAGTTCATTCTAGAGGTCTACACACCTGGAGAACTCCTCAACAAAAGTAACCTTTTTACAAATTAAAATGAATTCAACAGGCTCGTTTCAACGAACCAAGAATCCATTATTGCGGCCTCTGAATTTTCTTCACTACTACCAGTAAATGTGCTCGATCCCGAAGAACACTCTTCGTTCTGGTTGTACATGGCAGCTGTAAACAAATCAATCATTTCTTTCGTAACTTGGAAATCCACACAACATTGCTTTTTGAAAAATAGATGGGCCTTTACGCGGATAATCGAGTCCAAAGAGTGTACATTGAGCCTATTCCTGGGTTTGGTTTTGGTGGCATTCACTACTGAGAATACTCTCTCGATGCTTGCATTGCTGATTGGTGTGATAAGGCAATTCAACGCATAAACTGCGAGTTCCTGGAATCCATTTGCTTTGATCACTCCTTCCCAGAATTTAACAGTGTCTGCTGTTGGCAATCCGTCCTTGAATACTGGCTCATCATTCCAGTCCTTGAAGATGATTTTGCGGTATTGCTGCTCGAGCAAGTTTACATCGCCCATTAAATGTTGGAATGGAAGATCCTTAAATTTCACTCTGTCGGTTTGGCTTAAGATGATCTTTGGACTCAAATAGCTCAATCCCGCAAAAATATTCATGGAAGGAGGCAGTCTCTTTTCAACCTGTTGCAAAGCTGCTTCGAGCATGTTGTGACAACGTATTTTTGTGTTTACGATTTTCTGCTTTTCGATGTCAATCTGCTGTTGCTCAACATTTTCTATGTAATCTTCACACGATGTTTCAAATTTACAGCCCAGGTCACTCTCCTCTACAGTTTTTTTACTGCCATCTTCATTGTACAGGCGTCGTTTCAAGCTTTTATAAAACATGTCTATCTCCATCATGAGGGTATGGGGGTCCGCAGAACTTGTCTGAAACATGGCATTTACTCGTTCGAACTCGTGTACCACAGGTGTAACAAATTCAAACAATAATCGATTGATCTTGTCCTGTAGCATTTCTTTTATAAGCCTGGCATACAGAACCACTGATTAAGTCACACGCACATGGTGAAGTCACAACAAATCAAGAGCAAATTGACTGAGGGCATTCGAATCAATTCTTAACCACATCACAAAATAAAGTCTTAATATCATCCACGAATAATCTAGATTAGATATTCCGCCGAAATAAAACAGTGAAATCCATTTAATATTCAGTGTTGATCGAAATCTAAACTAGATTCTAGATCTATACTTATCTAGATCTACTTCAGCAAAAGACAACACCGATCAACAAAGATTCGGTGGTGACGACAGACTAGAGATTTGATTGGTGGTGGCATCATAACGTCATCGTCATCGTCCAATTTTCGGTCTTGTCTTTGTATAGACCTTGACCTAATACTAACCTTCTTGTTGTCTCGACAGATGCTCATGCCACCCACGCAACCTTGCACCCACGCGATTGCGTAAAAGCAGATATTCTATATTTAGAAGCATTAGCAAATGCAATCTCTGGTGATAGCACATGTTGCATTTAGAAATTTAGATGGCCGGTGAGGCTTTCCGGAAGCCAAATAAAATAAGTTTTACCGGTACCAAAGTAAAACGATATAATGGGGAAAGTTAGAGGAGGCCAAAAAGTAAGTCACAGGAGGCCAAGTGGCCAAACCAAATTTTGGGAGGCCAAATGGGTTGGGAAAAGGCCAAATTTCTCAAATTTGGCCACCAGGAGGCCAAACTAGCAACCCTGTAGCTAATATATAATGTAAATTTTCACTCACAGTTTTTGGGCCGAGACGACTCGTTTCTGTGTTTTATATATATATATATATATATATATATATATATATATATATATATATATATATAAGGGTTATTAAAATGGATTTCTATGATCATGGTTACCGTAATTAGAGGCCCAGGGTTGAAATAACGATGTGGTGTGTGTGGTATCTAAGACGATAGAGTCGAGTGCTCTTCCACCCGAGGGCTCCGTACCTAAATTCTAAAAGGAAAAATCTTGAGCTTTTATGATGCGCAATTTTCACTAATCGTGTCCAAAGGGGTCCCAAGCCAACCGCAACATTTAACAAGACATGATGCCCGTATAGTGATATGAAAATTTGTTTTCGGACATAGACAACGCTGTTAATGGTCAGGTGTATTCATTTCAAACATGAGCAATGTGACTAAACAGCATTTTCCAAGGACTCAAATGGGACTGAAACCCAGGACTTTCCGATCCGAAGGTGAGTGTCATGCCACAAGACCACATACTCACATAGCCGCAAATTTCTAAAAATATAGAAAATTCTATATTATGCAATGCTATTAAATTGGATTTCTCTGATCACGAATATCGTGATTATGAACCTAACTAGGGTTGAAATAATGATGTAGTGTGTTTTTAAACTCTGAGACAATAGAACTCTCCCCGAAGGCATCCGTCATTATCCCATAACAAGGCCAACTTATTCCTCTTTTCGCATATCATTATTTCTCAATGACTTGTTTGTTCACGAGAGCAGTATATTTGATGGTTTGTTATTGTTATGAAATATTTGTTTACAAAAAAAAGATCTTAATATCGTATTGAACTATTATATTTTAAGATGCCATTTTATGAGCAAATAATTAAGATGCATAATATATATATATATATAAACATTTGAGAGATAATTAAGATTGTTTGACTTCTACAACGTTGTTATCGAGCGTTGCTCTCATCAGGAAGTGGAAGTGAAAGTGTAGATTGTTGTGTTTTTATAGATTCGTGTTTATGGAGGTTCGTAATTACATAAAAGGTGTTTGTTTCTATGTCTGCATGAGGAAGTTAGTTCGTTTCTTCTGTTGAGTGTTGCTATATTCGCTTTAGTGATGATGAAGAATTTTTCTTCCAAGCAGAGGTTGCAAATCTTAGAAGAGGGGGAGTACGACTGTGCTCTGGAGATGAATTTATCTTTTGAATATTACTGCTGGATAAAATAACTTTTGTCCTTTTTTCTCCAATCATACAGTTTATGTGCTTCGATGCGTGCCGTTTTTCTTTTGTTTTGTTTTTTTTTTAATTTTAAATTTTCGACAAGAAATCCGATATCCTTAATGGCTGGTTTCTCACATTAGCCACGAATCATTAACGGATCAAGTTTTCTGTTTAACAAGTTCTTGAGCACTATTAGTGTCTAACTCTTTCTGAGTCGTAAACAAAAGATAGGATAAAAGCCTGTCCCAGAAAACTGGATTAGCACTAATTTACCTTAGGACAAGTCACAGTTAAAGTCGTATTGTGAATAGAGCGTTATTATTATTATTATTATTATTATTATTATTATTATTATTATTATTATTATTATTATTATTATTTTATTTTTTTAAATTATTATTATTATTATTATTATTATTATTATTATTATTATTATTATTATTATTATTATTATTTATTATTATATTATTATTATTATTATTATTATTATTTATTATTATTATTATTATTATTATTGTTATTGTTATTATTATTATTATTTTTATTATTACTTTTACTATTATTATTATTGTTATTATTATTATTATTATTATTATTATTATTATTATTATTATTATTATTATTATTATTAATAATATTTTTTTTTATTATTATTATTATTATTATTATTATTATTATTATTATTATTATTATTATTATTATTATTATTATTATTATTATTATATTATTATTATTTTATTATTATTATTATTTATTATTATTATTATTTTATTATTATTATTATTATTTTTATGTATTATTATATTATTATTATTATTATTATTATTATTATTATTATTATTTTATTATTATTATTATTTATATTATTATTATTATTATTATTATTATTATTATTATTATTATTATTTATTATTATTATTATTATTATTATTATATTATTATTATATTATTATTATTATTATTGTTATTATATTATTATCATCATCTCATCATCATCATATCATCATTATTATTATTATATTATTATATTATCATTATATATTATTAGTAGTAGTAGTAGTAGTAGTAGTAGTAGTAGTAGTAGTAGTAGTAGTAGTAGTAGTAGTAGTAGTAGTAGTAGTAGTACGGCTATGTGGTCTAGTGGTATCACACTCGCGTTCGGATCGGAAGGTCCTGGGTTCGAGCCTCGCTCGCCCATAGTTGAGTCCTTGGAGAAGGCTCTTTATGCACATTCTCTCACCGTACTCGGGTGTGAAATAAGTGCGTGACCTTATATAGCGTTGTATCTGTCGGAAAAAAAATCGTAATATCGCCTACAGGCGTAATGTGTCGTTCTACATGTCACGTGTTGCCCTGTTTGTCATGGACCCTTTGTAAAGCGCTTTGAGCACCTTTAATTGATATTGCGCTAAATAAAAACTCAAGATATTTACTATTGTTATTATTATCAAATGCTTTGCGGTTTTTTAAAAAAACTTAAACGTTTATAGTGTGATCGAGAAAATCGTGTGACAACGATTTAGTCACCCATTTGGCGGTTTGAAAACAATAACAATGATCAGAAAAAGGTCGAATTCATTTTATTGTTTATAAACATCTATGTTTGTCCGAAGCACGCGTGAAGGTGTGTCACAATTTCCATATTTTGATTGGTTATAAATCTACTGGTTAATTAGCTTTTCTGTACTGATCATCAATGTATTTTTATATTTTATTTTATTCATTTATTCATTCATTTTTTAAATATTTTTTTTTGCTTGCATGTACACGGACGCAACGCAATCGTCATAATACCTTGTTGGACTGACGCAAGAAAGATGCTTTGTGACACCATGAACAGGTTCTTCTTACTTCTCTTGTGCGGTGAGTTAGTGATATAATATAAAATAATATGATGATTTCATAAGAACTGGAGAGGCTTTTCATATAAGGCTAAATTGATGTCGGTTTCAACCATAGCCTTCACAAACTAACAGCCTGACCGTAGCCTTCGTAAATTAATAAAAAGCCTGACCGTAGCCGTCGTCAATTGATAACAGCCGGAGCATAGCCTTCGTAAATTGATAACAGCATGACCGTAGCCTTCGTAAATTGATAACAGCCTGACCGTAGCCTTCGTAAATTGATAGCAGACTGACCGTAGCCTTCGTAAATTGATAACAGCCTGACCGTAGCCTTCGTAAATTGATAACAGCCTGTCCGTAGCATTCGTAAATTGATAAACGCCTGACCTTAGCCGTCGTCAATAGGATTCAATAGTCGTACCGTTACTTCCTTCCTAATGACGTATGGTAACTTAGTAACACTGGCTCTAAACTATCGGAACAATGGCGGACGCCGTATGAAATATTTCTCCGGCGAGCTTAAAAGCGTATCCAGAGGAAAAAAAAACCCATCAATTTGATCATGTTTTGACTTTTACACATTCGGATCACAAGGCATATGAAAAGGGAATGAAAAGTTCTCGCCAGCATGAAGAATAAAAAGTAAAGATTTTCTTTGTTTAGAACCAAGATGGCCGCCGTTGCCGGGCGCGTGACATCAGACTACTGAATCCAATTGATAACAGCCTGACCGTAGCCTTCATAAACTCATAACTTGACACTGACCAAAAAAATTACTTCAAAAGACAAGGCCAGACCACCAAAAGAAAGCAACCGTGAGTTGTATTCAATAGTTCAACCAATGGGATCATTTGTTTTCTTGAGCACTAATAACAACAGTTCAGTAGGCAATGCACTAACATAACATGATTCAAAATAAAGATGCTATGCGATTGGCTAAGAAACTCACAACATTGCAATCCGGAAGTTTGACGGACAACACACAAAACTATGTGTAACCATGAAAGTTTATAATCTGGGCAATACAGTTCAGTGAGAATTACTCATAAACATGGATGGCAAAAAAGCAATAACAAAGACCCGAGTGACGTCAACTTCATACTATCTATACAAATCGGAGTGCCAGGCGATTAATTTACGATGGCAAAAGAATCAACCCTATCCTTGGTAAACTCACAGCCTGACCGCAGCCTTCGTCATCTCATAGCCTGACACTGACCAAGAAAAGAATAGCGTCACAATACAAAGGCCCGGACAAAAAGAAAGGGAATCGTGAAAAGGCAGTTTTATTCAATTAATACCCTGCGTTTAGCCAAAACAAAACAAAATCCCAACAAACTCATATTATCCGCCAGTCGGATACAACGTAACAACACAACACACAAAATTATGTGTAACCTTGAACGTTTATAGTCCGATTGACTCATAAAAATTGCTTGCTAAAAACAACAACAAAGAGGTGAGTGACGTCAATTTCGTTCCTTCTATAAATAGAATGAAGTTGATGTCATTCGGGTCTTTGTTATTGTTTTTTGCCATCCGTGTTTATGGGCAATTCTCACTAAACTGTATTATCCAGACCATAAACGTTCAAGGTTACACAGAGTATCGTTATTTGGTCCGTTATAATTCCGGATGGCAATGTTGCGTGTTTCTTCACCAAGCGCATACTATCTATAGGTTAACCAAAGGGATGAGCATTACTAAAGACAACACACATGAACTTTCATTTGGTGATGGTCGCCTCGTATTGTGACGTCATTATAGAGAAGTGGCAAGCTATAGATAGTATGCGCTTGGCTAAGAAGTTCGCAACATTGCCATCCGGAAGTATAACTGGCCAAACACAAAACTGTGTGTAATCATGATAGTTTATTGTCTGGATAATACGGTTTAGTGAGAATTACTCATAAACGCGGATGGCAAAAAAAAAACAATAATAAAGACCTGAGTGACGTCAACTTCGAACTATCTATAGAGTTTACGAAAGTCAAATCCGTGTAAAACTTTATTTGAGACAAATCAAAGAAAAATGTTCTTCATTCATGGCTGGATTGGTTTTATGACGACATGTACATATTTGCAGGCCTGATAACCCTCATTGTTGTAATGGAAATACTCTCAAATCATCGCAATAAATCAAACCGACTTGTACTTATGTGCAGGGCTGATAACTCAGTGATTACGGGCTCATTGTTGTAATGGAAATACTCTCAAACCAACTCGAAAAATTATCGATTACAACAATGTTAAATAAAGCCCATACTTGCGCTCGGTTATCAGACCTGTTAGCCCATAATTGCGTTCGGATATCAGACCTACAATTATGTGCATGTAGGTTTATGAATAAATTTAGGTTTAAAAACTTCATCCAAATTAACTCAGTAAAAATAATGTGACGAAGAAGTGGACTGAAAAAAATTGACCCTTCCCTTTTTAAAAAAATTATTCAAACATAGCATTATCTCTACACCGACCTGTACTTATTTGCAGGTCTGATAACCCAATTCCTTATGGGCTCATTGTTGTAATGGAAATCTCAACAAATGACGGAAAAATATTGTCCATTACACCAATGTTAAACTCGGCCCCATAAGTTGGTTCGGATGTCAGACCTGCATATATGCACACGTCGCTCTACACACAACTTAAGTCGGCACGATGTGATCTACTCACTCATGTAAGGCTAACACGGGAATTGCCATTTCAACCTGTATTCAGTACTGCATTGCCCTAATATACTACTGAACTCTGAAAAAAAAACCACACACATTTTAACAATTTTGGCCAGAAAATTCTTCCTTGAAATATCGATCCATTAAAATGATCGTCATCCCGTCAAAAGCTCTCAACCCTGGGACTTCAAGCAACTCTCGAGTTTGAGAATTTTTGACAAGATGAAAGTTGTTTTGATCAATCGATAGAAGAAGGAAGAGTTTTCTGGCCAAATTTTAAAAAATTACATTTGTCGGAGTATAGAAGTGTACAGTCAGGTTCTCCGTGGAATTTTGGAATTAGCCTGGAGTATGCCAAATAGGCCCCTGGGCTCAATTTAAACGTCATCATAGTCGTTTTGTTTCCAAGGGAAACTGGAATGGTTTGGGCTTTGTTTGTTTTTTTCGACTCAGATTTTTTTATAGACCGGATCGTACTGAAAATGATAGACGACTGATCGAGTATAGAAGGAACGAAATTGACGTCATTCAGCTCTTTGCCACTGCTTTTTAGACAACCATTTTTATGATTAGTTCTCACTAAATTATATAAATCAGAATATAAAGATTCAAAGTCACACACAGTTTTGTGTGTTGGTAAGTCATAACCGGTGGCGGATGTTGTGAGTATGTTACCTAAACGCATAGCACCAGTTCTAACGTTGAATTGTGGCCACAAAAACCCGTCCTTCAAATATCGATCGATTCAAATGACTCTCATCTTATCAAAAACTCTCAAACCTCGGACTTTACAGAAGTCTTCCATAAAGTTCATGAAGGTAATCCTCCGTGTCGGGCACGAGTTCGCAAAGGATATAGATAGTATGCGCTTGGCTAAGAAACTCACAACATTGCCATCTGGAAGTATAAGACTAACACACAAAACTCTGTGTAACCATGAACTTTTTTTAGTCTGGTTAATACAGTTTAGTGAGAATTACTCATAAACGTGGATGGCAAAAAACAATAACAAAGACCTGAGTGACGTCATCTTCATTCTATCTGTACGGTCGTACAACATCTAGATAGTTCGAAGATGACTTCACTCAGGTCTTTGTTATTGTTTTTTGCCATCCGCGTTTATGAGTAATGCTCACTGAACTGTATTAACCTGACTATAAACGTTCATGGATACACACAGTTTTGTGTATTGGTCCGTTATACTTCCGGATGGCAATGTTATGAGCTTCATAGCAAGCGCATACTATCTATAACAGTGAAATTCTATTACATGTGTCTTCCGCCAAAAAAAAAAAATATAGTAAAAGTAGATCTTGTCCTTCAGAGCCATTGGTCCATGGAGCCGAAATTTATCCCGGTTTTTATTTTTTTAGCTTGAAACGGACAATAGCAATTGTTTGCTTTCCTTTGGACAGGACGCTAGTCTATCGCAAAGTACTTTCCACCAAATCTAGTAGACTCACCTACCCATTTACTGCTGGGTGGACAGGGGGGTCAGAAAAAAAAAAGCGACTTCACCCTGGATCGATCTTGGTCCATTTGCGTGTGAAGCGAGTGGTCTACCAACTGAGCTATCGCGACAATGAATTCAAAGCATCAAATGGTCTAGTGACTCCAAAGAGCTCATGTTTCTAAGAAGAAATAGAAACTATAGCATTTATGTAGCGCAATATTCGCTAAAAGTGCTCAAAGCGCTTTACATGGGGTCCCTAGCCAACAACGACATTTGTGACCCTACGCCTCGAAGCGGTATTAAGTCGGGATTTGGAAAACGAAGAAAACTGGTTTTAAAGTGGAAATGGTCAAAATGATCAAATTTCATTTTTTGGTTGTTTCATAAACTACAATCATTTTTCTACATAAAAACATAATAATTCAACATAAGTATTGACGATAAGTTATATATATAAAGTTTAAAAAAGCAGCTATCAGTGAAACATTCAAAACAAGAGTTGACTTTCTCTCAGAGAGCCACCATTTCCAAGGCTGCACTTGTCAATAATAGCTAATAACAAAAACTTTGACCTCAAACTTTAGCCTCGTTGGTTTTTAAAGTTCGTTTTGCTCTACTTATCACTTGATGCACTTTTAGCACACACACACACACTCTCTCTCTCTCTCTCTCTCTCTCTCTCTCTCTCTCTCTCTCTCTCAACACACACACACACACACACACACACACACTACAACCACCACCAACGCATCTTCATCATGACCACTACTACTACAATCACCACCACCACCACCACAT
>NC_088364.1:66180962-66190962 GCF_034508935.2 Berghia stephanieae
ATTTTGTGGCGAACGTCACGTAAATGACCTTTCGGCACAGCCCCATGTTATAAGATTACCTGTTCTTTCATTTCATGATTCCCAGCATAACATCAATATGAACAATTTTACATGGCTTTTGTAACGTCAAGCTTATAGCATTATGGTGAAAGTAATATTTCGGTTAATCTTCCAATACAATATCTATATATTATAAATATTACCTGTTCTTATATTTTATCATTTCGATTCAATTGACGTCACTCAACTCTTTGTTTTTATTTTTAGTCAGCCATTTTGGTGGATTATTTCTCACTAAATTATATCAATCTGACTATAGATAGTATGCAGATGACGTCACTCAGGTCTTTGTTATTGTTTTTGCCATCCGCGTTTGTGAGTTGTTCTCACTAAACTGTATTAACCAGACTATAAAAGTTCATGGTTACATAGAGTTTGTGTGTTGGTCCGTTATACTTCCGGATGGCAATGTTGTGAACTCCTTGGCCAAGCGCATTCTATCTATAGATAAAACGAAGATGACCTCACCCGGGTCTTTGTTATTGTTTTTTTTTTTGTTGTTTTTTTTTTTTTTTTTTGCCATCCACGTTTATGAGTTATTCTCACTAAACCGTATTAACCAGACTATAAAAGTTCATGGTTACACATCGTTTTGTGTGTTGGTCCGTTATACTGTCGGATGGCGATGTTTCTTATCCAAGCGCATACTATCTATAAATCGTTTAAGGTTACAAACAGCTCTGTGTGTCAGTACGTTATATCCAGCTGGCGGATCTTGTGAATATTTTACGTAAACACATAGCATCAATAGTTCAAAGGTATAACCCAATTCTCAAACTCGTGTTTTTTCGGGATTTACAAGTTTTTAGAGAGACACTTTTTTTTAAAGAAACCGTTTTTAAAGAATCAGTTCTAAAAATAACAAATCAGTTTTTAAAGAACTGGGTTTAAAGTCAAAGGGATCAAAATGACGAGACTTAGGTTAAATTAAATAAGTATTAACATTTATATAGAGTATTTTCACTGATGCTCCATGCTCAACGCGCTTTACATTATTTCATTCATTTACCCCAGCAGGCCATATGGAACCATATTTGTATATCATACAGTGCCAGCCGCCTGTTAAACGTCCCAATAGTACTGATATTATTACACCATCCGTCACTGCCTGTAGCCAGGTACTCGTTCACACCTGGGTCGAGTTGGGTAATGTGTGTAAAGCGCTTACCCAAAATCGATCCCGGGTGCAGTCGAGATTTTTTTTCCGCCCCCCCCCCTGCCACCACACGTTTGGGTAGCTGATTCTTAGATCTGGAGAAAGTAGTCTTTGCGATAGAACGCTTATCCAAAAGGTAGCAAACATTTCTTTTGTAGGTTTCGGCTATAGAAACCGGGATGAACACCGGCTCCATAGGCCTAATGGCTCTGAAGAACTACTTTACTGACACCCAGTGACATTAGTCTTATGGACCCTGAGCGAAGAGACGATATTAGCAGGTCTGATCACCGAACGCAATTATGGTCTATGCGGTCTAGTGATATGAAACCCGCTTTCGGATTGGAAGGTCCTGGGTTCGAGCTTTGCTCGGCGCATAGATGAGTCCTTGGAAAAGGCTCTTTACTCACATTCTCTCACCGTACTCAGGGGGAAAAATGAGTACCTGGCCGTTAACAGCGTTGTCTCTGTCGGAAAAAAATGTAATATCGCCTAACAGACGCCATGTCTCGTTCTACGTGTTAAGTGTTGCTGTTGGTCAGGGACCCTTTGTAAAGCATTTGAGCATGTTTAGTGGATATTGCGCTATATAAAAGCTCAAGTTTAAGTTTAAGATTCGCTAGTAATTCTGTGAACTTTGGCAAAAATGCTACATTGCTGTTCGGAGTAATTTCGACCTAACAACCCTATTTCTTGCAAGAATAAATTGTGTCCCAAGTGACGAAGCAGGACCTAATATAGAATCTGTTCTATTGGACTTGATCTGAACGCCTTGTGCAAAGATGTTGAATTGAACCCTTGGGAAATTATTATAGAGTAACACGAGAAAATATGTTCTTTTCCACCCCAATCGCGCGGCTATGTGGCCTTGTGGTATGAAACTCCACTTCGGATCGGAAGGTCTTGGGTTCGAGTCCCACTCCGGGCGGCGCATGGTTTAGTCCTTGGTAAAGGCTATTTACTCAAATCATCTCACCGTACTCAGGTGTAAAATGAGTACCTGGCCACAAACAGAGTTGTCTTTGTCGAGAGAAACGTGTAATATAGCATAACAGGCGTCATGTCCATCTAACATGGTAAGCGTTGCTGTAGTCCAGGGACCCTTTGTAAAGCACTTTGAGCACGTTTAGTGGATATTGCGATATATAAAAGCTCAAATAAGAAAATAATGGTAATCGTTCAATATATGACAAATCGTCCCAATTTGGTATTATAGATAGAATGAAGTTGACGTCACTGGGGTCTTATTAACTGGATTCATTAGTCTGTTGTCACGTCGCCCAGCAACGGCGAGCAGCGTGGTTCTAAACAAAGAAAATTGGTACTTTTTAATCTTCATGCTGGCTAGAACTTTACATATATCATGTGATCAGAATGTGTAAAAGTCAAAACATGACCATATTTATAATGTGTTTCTCCTCTGGATACACTTTTTTGCTCGTCGGAGAAATATTTCATAAGGGCGTCTGCCATTGTTCCGATAGTTTAGATTATAGAGCCAGTTACTAAGTTACTATGCGTCATTACGAGGGAAGTGATGTCATGACTGTTGAAGCCAATTAAGATCGTTTAATTCTACCTATTTAATCCACAATAAGTAGGATATAACAGCACAACATTTACCTATTAATTTTCACATCTAAACAAGTAAGATTTTTTTTTTCAGAATACATTTATTGAATGACTGCAATAGAGAGAGAGGGACAGATCGTAGCCACCGTTAACTTATAGATAGCATGCGCTTGGCCAAGGAGTTCACAACATTGCCATCCGGAAGTATAACGGACCAACACACAAACTCTGTGTAACCATGAACTTTTATAGTCGGGTTAATACAGTTTAGTGAGAACAACTCACAAACGCGGATGGCAAAAACAATAACAAAGGCCTGAGTGACGTCATCTGCATACTATCTATATAGCCCGTGGCCTTTGTAAAGCTATGGCCTGACACTGACCAAAAAATGACGTCAAAATGCCAGTCTTTTGCCACAAAAGAAAACAAATCGTGAGTTGAATTCAATAGTTCAACCAATGAAATGACTTGTTTCCATGAGCACTACTAACGACAACTCACTAGGCCGTGCAAAAACCAAATAATTACGTCAAACTGCCAGTCCTTTTGAGTTTCAGTGTCAGGCTATAGATAGAATGAAGTTGACGTCACTCTGGTCTTTGTTATTGTTTTTGTCATCCACTTTTATGAGTAATACTCACTAAACGGTTTTATCCAGGCTATGAAAGTTCATGATTACACACAGTTTTGTGTGTTGGTCAGTTATACTTCCGGATGGCAATGTTGTGAACTTCTTAGCCAAGCGCATACTATCTATAACATAACGATGGCTACGGCCTGACACTGACCAAAACATGACGTCAAAATGCCAGTCTTTGGCCAAAAAAGAAAGCAAATCGTGAGTTGTATTCAATAGTTATCAACCAATGGGACCACTTGTTTCCATGAGCACTACTAACGACAACTCACTAGGCGGTGCAAAAACCAAATAATGACGTCAAAATGCCTGTCTTTTTGGGTTTCAGTGTCAGGCTATAACTTAACGATGGCTACGGACAGATTCAGTAGATCTTATCACGGAGATAACATACATGACAGTCATTAGTTTTACATCAAAGACGCAGTGGTTTTGCTTCTATGTATTATATAATCTCAATGGTCAAGAATAGAACAGATTCCCTAATCAATATTCGTTATGCCTATTTTTTTTTGTCAGCTAGGGTTATAAATACTATCCATCATAACATACAGGAATTATCCAACAAGCCTAATTAAAATGTCCTTATTTTTTGCCTCCTACACGAGGCTTAACACGGCCCTGAGTCTTGACAAAACGTCTTTTCTCATTTATGACCTTCTACAGTCCCCCCCCCCCCCCCCCACTCTCCAACACGTCTATTTTTAAAGAATTTTTTGGGCGTTTCTCCCCTTCCCCCTCCCCCGAAGTTTATTCGCAAATAACCCCCCCCCCCCCCCCCCCCCCCTATTAAATTCCACCTTACGAAATGTGCCGATGTGTGACAACGATACTGTATAGATAGAATGCGCTTGGCCAAGGAGTTCACAACATTGCCATCCGGAAGTATAACGGACCAACACACAAACTCTGTGTAACCATACATAGATAGTATGCAGATGACGTCACACATGCCTTTGTTATTGTTTTTGCCATCCGCGTTTGTGAGTTGTTCTCACTAAACTGTATTAACCAGACTATAAAAGTTCATGGTTACACAGAGTTTGTGTGTTGGTCCGTTATACTTCCGGATGGCAATGTTGTGAACTCCTTGGCCAACCGCATTCTATCTATATGCTGTCGCTGTTGTTTAACGAGCAGTAAATTTGATTGAAAGAAGATCATCTTATTCATCACATCTCGCCTCACCTAAATAAGAAAATGCCCAAACTGCTCACCCCCCCCCCCCACCCCCACCCCTTTCTATGGATTGGTCAAATCCACTCCCCCCTCCTCCCCTTCCTTCTTTGGTCAAATTATTACGTTCCGCCCATCCAACGTGAACATATATAGGTGCACGTCGCCCCCACCCCTTTTATCCCCCCCCCCCCCCATTCTATTGAAGTTTGGCCCAAGTGCACCCTCCCCCCCCCCCCATTCTATTGAAGTTTGGTCCAAGTGCCCCCCCCCCCCCCCCATTCTATTGAAGTTTGGTCCAAGTGCACCCACCCCCCTTCTATTCGATACACTAGAGTAGCAGCTTATCACTGTACCTTGACGTCAACAGCTTTGTTTATAGGTTAAGACTTGAACTGTTATATAGCGAAATATCCACTAAACGTGCTCAAAGTGCCTTACAAATGATCCCTAACGAACAGCAACACGTACTACGTAGACGAGACATGACGCATGTTAGGCGATATTACATTTATCTTTCCGACAGAGGCGACGCTGTTAACGGCCAGGTCCTCATTTTACACCTGAGTACCGTGAGAGAATGTGAGTAAAGCGCCTTTTCCAAGGTTCAATGAAGCGCAGAGCGAGGCTCGAACCCAGGTTCTTCCGATCCGAAAGCAAGTGTCATACCACAAGACTGCATAGCTGCACAATCGATCTAATAGGCTTGAATTCTCGTCCTACCTATAGATAGTATGCGCTTTGGTAAGAAACTCATAACATTGCCATCCGGAAGTATAACGGACCGACACACAAAACTGAGTGTTTCCATGAATGTTTATAATCAGGTTAATACAGTTCAGTGAGCATTACTCATAAACGCGGATGGCAATAAACAATAACAAAGACCTGAGTGACGTCATCTTCGAACTATCTATACCGCGTTGCTCGCATGCCGTTTGCTTGGAACCCTTTTTAAATCGATTTCGGCTTATTAAGTGGATACATAATATATAAAAGTAGTCCTTCAGAGCCATTTGGCCCATAGAGCCGGAATTTATTCCGGTTTCTATAGCATGAAACGGACAATAGCAATTGCTTGCTATCCTTTGGAAAGGACGCTAGTCTATCACAGAGTACTTTCCGCCAACTCTAACAGATTCAGCTACCCATTCACTGCTGAGTGGATAGGGGAGGGGGGGGGGGTCAGAAAAAATATTGACTGCACACGGGATCGATCTTGGTCCATTTGCGTGTGAAGCGAGTGCTCTATCAACTGAACTATCGGTGGCCCCCAATACATATTATATAAACTTAAATATTTGTTTATTTTTTTATTCTGTATGCTGAATTTCTATAAAGTTTCAGTTCAAGAATATCTAATAAATTGAAGGTATGCTTAATTCATTGATATTTGAAGAAAGCTTTTTCAGGCAATCGGTACTGTGCGAAATGGAATTATGGTTTGGGAAACTAAAAAGAAAAGCAGAAGAAGAAGAAGAAGAAGAAGAAGAAGAAGAAGAAGAAGAAGAAGAAGAAGAAGAAGAAGAAGAAGAAGAAGAAGAAGAAGAAGAAGAAGAAGAAGAAGAAGAAGAAGAAGAAGAAGGAGGAGGAGGAGGAGGAGGAGGAGGAGAAGAAGAAGAAGAAGAAGAAGAAGAAGAAGAAGAAGAAGAAGAAGAAGAAGATTATGATGATGATGATGATGATGATGATGATGATGATGATGATGATGATGATGATGATGATGATGATGATGATGATGAAGAAGAAGAAGAAGAAGAAGAAGAAGAAGAAGAAGAAGAAGAAGAAGAAGAAGAAGAAGAAGAAGAAGAAGAAGAAGAAACATGGTTCTATATTATAGCTTGCTAGGGGGAATATATGACAAAACATTGTGAAGCGCATCGGGCGTGGTGAATCTTTAGTATTGCACTATATGAATGTATATATATCATTTTTTTATTTATTCACTTTTTAAAAAAAAAATGAAATGTTTTGCTGGAGTATCGACAGTTCCATTGTTGTCATGTTCAGAGAAAGTTGGCCATTGTTTCTTGTTCATGAATATTCTGGATGTTCTTCCCTATTCGATTCCATAATTAATTACAAGGAGTTGGGTTATTACCAACGTGAACATGTTTACAGGTCTGATAACCGGATGCAATTATGGGCTCGTTTTAAGAGTGATGTTAATGCCATGGAGCTTTTTTTTTCTTCGTTTTTTTTACAGTATTTCCGTTACAACAATGTGACCATAACAATTTTGGTTATCTTTCACGCAATAGAAACTAGATTAAACTTCGGTTCCATGGGCCATATGGCTCTAAAGGTAAGTAGTAGTCCTTCAAGAGCCATTAGGCCCCTGGAGCCGGGGTTTATCTCAGTTTCTATAGCGTGAAACGGGCAATAGCAATTGCGTGCTATCCTTTGGATAGTACGATAGTCTATCCCAAAGTACTTTCCGTCAGATCAAAAAGACTACCCATTCACTGCTGGGTGGGTCGAGGGGGCTGGGGGGGATTCAGAAAAAAATCTCGACTGCAACCGGAATTGATATTAGTCCCTTTGTTTGCGAAGCGAGTGCTCTACCAACTTAGCTATAGGGACCCCCATGGCCCCGAAGTCCAGCTGCTGCAGTGCTGTCAACCCTGGCCCATGTAACTGTGTACAATCCTACAAAAACGATAATTAATGCTAGATCTGATGATGGGCAATTAATTAGACCAGACTAGCAATATTATAATTGAAATTTAAATGAATGAATAAACTTACTCTTTATAAACTATATAAATAGTATTCTTTTCCAGAATCCACTTATAAATCTGATATGACCCAGCCAGAAAATATTATTTAAATACCCGATTTTCCAAGTACGGCAGTTAAGTGGTAAAAATTATGCCCCCCCCCCCCCCCCTCTCTTCCCTTTAAAAAAATTGTTTCAGGGACAGCGGTATTTGTCGGTTGGGTGAACTGTGGACGAAACCGTCGTGTCGTTGATGGACGACATGTGACCAAATAAATCTGGCCTTGGCTAGTGTCACTCCATTTTCAAGAGTAGCACCCTTACTTGGAACTTCAGGGGCTGGACCATCTATGCGGAGGGACCCTCATCCCTAGTTATAGGGAGTTAGAAACAAGAAAAGTAACCTCTAGACCATAGTGGAAGGTCAGAAGAGCTCTCAGAAAAAAATATATTGATAAATAAATATGATTACCTTCCCGTCTTTAAAATTCGTTTCAGGGTCAGCGGTTCTCGTCGGTCAGGTGAACTGTGGGCGAATCCGCCGTGTCGTTGGTGGACGACCCGTGGCCAGAGGAACGTGGCCGTGGCTAGTGTCACTCCATTTCCAAGAGTATCATCCATACTTAGAACTCCAGGGGCTGGACCATCTATGCGGAGGGACCCTCATCCATCCATCTTGGGTGATAACGGTTGCACATTGTGTACAGTGAGTGCTTCTCCAAGTATTGGTTTCATGTAGAATGAATGAAGCTAACGTCACTCAGCTCTTTGTATCGGTTTTAGACCGCCAGTTAAATGATTAGTTCGCTCGAAATTTTCTCAATCAGACAATAAACGTTAGAGATTAGACATAGTTTTGTGTGTTGCTACGACTGACATAGCAGGCAGAGCCAATGACTATTTTACAATTAGTATGAATCTCGTGTAAAAGTTTAGACGAATTTATTGCATTTTTACCCCGGAATATCGGAATAATGAGCTTCTTTGTGTGTTTAAAATTAATAAAGGTAGCCGATAATTGAACTATAGATGTAATCTTCTTGGAATGAATAGAGTTGGTTGGAACTTGTTTAGGGAGAACAGTTATCAAAATCAAACATTCTCGAACATTGAGGTATGCCCACCTTTTGGGAAATGGACATTTTTGGTTAATTTAATATCTCAATAATCATCTATACAGATTTTTAAATCTCAATGAACCCATTTATATATATGTATATATATATATATATATATATATATATATATATATATATATATATATTATATATTTATATATGTGTGTGTGTGTGTTTTTAAAATGTTTGTAGTAGTTGTTGTTGTTTTGTTTTGTTTTTGTTTTGTTTGTTTTTTCTTTGTGTTGTTTGAAAACCTTAGGTATGCACTAATTTGGTGAATGTTGTGATTATTTATCTTGTCTTGGGTCGGTAGAGTCCTTAGCAACCCCGCAAGTCATAGGATCATGTTACATATCAATGGAAAGTGCTGATAAAGCCCTATTTTGATAAACGCATACCACAATAAAATCCAAGAATAATTTCCCAACAATAGTGGGTTGAAAATTATCTAGTTTCAGCAGTTTCCGAATCAAAGTTGATAGCTGTGTGGGCGAATATCATGGGCAGCGTGGAGGACTCGACAGAGCAGAGAGATCAGATAGGCAGATCACTGACCCAACGACTCAAAAAGATTTTATCAATGGTGTTGGAATGAACTCTGTGCTGAAAATTAAATTTCAACTTTTAGCTGTTTACAGTTAACGAAATGATATCCATTTTTTTAAATAAATAATTTATCTCACTCAAAGTTCATTAAACTTCAAGCTGTTTACAGTTTTCGAAATGATATATTATATTCTTTTCATATTTATTTCACTTTAAGTTCATCAAAATTTTAGCTGTTTATAGTCAACGAAATGGCAACCATTCTTTTTGATAAAACATTTATCTCACCCAAAGTTCATTATAGTTCTGTTTATAATTTTCGAAATGATATCCATTCTTTTCATATTTATCTCACTTTAACTTCATCAAAATTTTAGCTTTTTACACTTTACGAAATGATTCGTTTTCATAAGACATTTTTATCCCAATCAAAGTTCATTAACATTCTAGCTGTTAAGTCAACGAACTGGAAACCATTCTTTTTGATAAAGCATATTTACTCGTGACTCACTCAAAGTTCATTAAGAGTCTTATTGTTTACAGTTAATGAAATGATATCCATTTTTTCCCTTGTTATCTCACTCAAAGTTAATAAAATTTTAGACTTTAGTTTTAGCTTTCGCGTCTTGTTCACACCGACATATTGGTGTTAGGAGATGGCTGTTATATTAATCTTTGTATCTCATATTTTATTCCTTTGTACCCCCTACCCCCACCCTTCCCCACTTTCCTTCTTTAAGTCCTTTATTAGGAGAAGGTCTGGGTAACCCATCAAACTGGATAGCTGTGCTGGGCGAATATCACAGACGAGTGGAGGAATCGACAGAGCAGAGAATAGAGGTGGAGGAAATATTCATCAGTCCTCGATTCTCGTGTAAGTTGTAAATACGCTCACTCACTCACCTCAGTCCCTTAACTAGGAAGTTATCGGGGAGTGGGGGGGGGGGTGTTTTGGATACAGAAGTTAAGCATTTATACAGGGGAATTTACACTAAACATGCTCAAAGTCCCTT
>NC_088364.1:66198462-66203462 GCF_034508935.2 Berghia stephanieae
ATGATGATGATGATGATGATGATGATGGTGAAGATGATGATAATGATGATGGTGGTGATGATAATGATGATGGTAATGATGATGATGATGATGATGATGATGATGATGATGATGACGACGCCGACGACGATGATGATGATGATGATGATGATGATGATGATGATGATGATGATGATGATGATGATGATGATGATGGAGGTTTTGATTGAATTTGAACAATACTTCATCGATCTGTCAACAAAAGACAATCTTTACCTCTTAGGGGATATTAATATCCATGTAAACGATGAGTCAGATAACAATGCATCGGATTTTCTCAACATAATTGAGGCACACAACTAGGGGTCCAACTCATCATAGAACCAACACACGAAAAGGAAACACGTTCGACCTCATAATTAAACACCGCGATGACCCTTTTTAAATAAACATCACATACCAGATCATCAATTTTTTAAAATTTAAATTGAATTTGGAAAAATCTAAACCCACAAAAAAAAAGGACAGTAACATATCAAAAGTATGTCATCAGATATTGATAATTTTTTAAAATCGCATTACTACATTCAGACTTACCCCCAGCGTTGAACGTGCATTTACAGCAGCTGAAAAAGTTTCAATTTATAACCAGATTGTGTCTGAACTTCTTGATCACCATGCGCGGTTGCCAACTAAAGTTACCACCATAAGGCTTTACAACATGGTTAACTGAGAAAAGTCGGTTATCAAAGGAAATGAGAAGAGAAGCGGAAGAAACTAGGCGGAAAACAAGACTCACAGTACATAGAGAGTAATACAAACCAGCACAAACTGCATCTAACACTCTGATAATCGAAACCTAAATAAAATCTATTAGAGACAAGGTGAACGATAGTAAAGGCAACAGTAATGTCCTGAACGGTTTGATGAAAGTTGATTGTGGGGAAAACTTACTGCCATCACACCAAAACAAATCAGAACTTGCAGTGCACTTCGATGATTACTTCATTAATAGAATCACTACCATTAGATCCAGCATGGACAATACAGTCAACACCTCTTAAAATGAAGATAGCATACCATCTATATTATGCCCATTGTTCTGCTCTGCTTCAATAGAAGAAGTTAGTGAATCAATTGAGAAAGCCCCAAATAAACAGTACACACGTGATGCTGTACCCACATGGCTTTTGAAAGAATGCGTAAAGGAAGTTGCACCTGCTATCACTTCGATTGCAAATAGGTCTATCGAGAATTCAGACATTCCAACCTGCTTCAAAGAAGCTCTATTTAGCCACTCTTGAAAATAGAAAATTATGGATACCGATCAATTAGGGGACAGCGTGGCTCAGCGGTTCGGTCTTTGCTTCGTACCCAAAAGGTACCGAGTTCGATCACCCGCCGCTGCATGTATGGCCTTGAGCAAGTCACCTCACCCTAGCTCAATTTGCGGCGCTGCACTGCGGCTGACGCCTGAGTTATTCCAGTCTTCCTTTGGAATAGACTCTAGAGACACATTTCCCCTATGGGATGAATAAAGGGGAGTTTATTTATTTATTTGTTTAATTGAAAAACTACAGGCCAGTCTCGAACCTTCATTTCATTTCGAAATTAATTGAAAGACGCATTGTCAAACGTCTCAACAATTACATAAATTTCAACAATCAGCATGCATACTGTTTTTCAAGCCACCTAATAAGCAACCACACAGCATAGAAACAGCACTTTTGCATGTCCACAATGATATTGTCGACCTACTTGACAATAACGATAATGCAATACTACTGCCGCTGGACCTTAAGTGCCGATTTCGACATTGTGGATCACACAATGCTACTACTAGACAGAATGCAGAGGCTCTTTGGAATCGGAGACAAAGCTCTAGAATGGTTTTCATGCTACCTACGAGACAGTTTACAGCGCGTTCTCATAAATTCTTATTGTTATCATTATTATTATTATTATTATTATTATTATTATTATTATTATTATTATATTATTATTATTATTATTATTATCCAAAAAAAGCGCTTTACAAAATCGTAACCAAATCAATTTTTAACTCAAAGGAATAATAAAAGTAAATAGAGCACAGAATCAACAATTCACTTTATTGAGGACGTAAAAATTGAAACTTTTCAACCAAGATTTAAGAGATATTATTGTCATGTATTCCAAGGAGCATGTGACAGCCGACGGAAGGACGTTATGAACAATGGACTGCTCAAAATTGAAATGATTGTTCAGAATTTTTTACGATGCGTTTTCAAGATTCTCAAGAATTTTTTGATGAGTGTTTTTGTCAGTTTTCTTTTAGGGACAAAAAAATTTAAAAGGTATCTAATATAACCAGGGCGATCAATGCCCGGTGCCTTGGAAACGAAGGTACAGATTTTTCTTTTGAGCGTGTTCGTTTCAAGTGTGTATTACTGTGACATTATAATTTATGGACAGGAAATTTTACTCGACATTGAATAAAAATAATTTACTATTACATTTATTTAGCGCACTTCCTCGAACTTATCATGCGCAATGCGTTTTATCGTGTTTCATTTGTGGCCAGCACGTCAGGGAGTACCAGTCGCCTGCTAGGCGTCCTTTTTGTATTAACACTCTTACAATACCCGCAGCAGCTTTACTAACACTAACAGGCGTTACGTCTCGTTCTACGTGTAGGAGTTTTGCTGTCGGCTTGGGACCCCTTTATAAGCACTTTGAGAATGTTTATCCTCATAATCATCATTATTATTATTATGTCATCATCATGACGCGATGAATACCGAGGTGCAGTATGGCTCAGCGGTACGGTCTTTGCTTCGAAAGGTACCGAGTTCAATCACCCGCCGCTGCGCTGTGTGGCCTTGAACCAGTCACCTCGCCCTAGCTCAATTTGCGCCGCTGCATTTCGCTGACGCCTAGGTTGTTACAGTCTTCCCTTGGAAGAGACAAATCCTAGTAGCTAGGGGAATTAGGGTAAAATTGTGCAAATTAGTGATGAAAGCACCAAATTTGGTACAAAGTAACTTGAGACCACTATTAATCGATGTTGATATAGAACCACATTGAGAAATTCCTCTAACAGTGTAAAATAGGGAGATGAAAATCCGCCTATATGAGCTATATTAAAATAAAGGGGCGTAATCCATGAAATATTTGTTGACAATTCGGTGCTTTAAAAATATATTATTTTTAGCCCGTTTAAGCGGTTGATTTTTTTGGTTTAAATAATTATAATTGTTAAAAATGTGATATAGGAACCGTATGGGCCGGTAGTATAGCTTTATTATGAGGACTGGAAGGGGGTGGTGGGAGAGGATGAGATGGTGCTGGTGTCAGTTTTACTTGTGTTGGTCGTCATCGTGGTGAAGATGATGGTGGAGGTGATGTTGGTGATAATGATGATGATGATGATGATGATGATGATGATGATGATGATGATGATGATGATGATGATGATGATGATCAGGTGGTGGTGGTGCTGATCTTGGTAGTGATGATGATGATGATGATGATGATGATGATGATGATGATGATGATGATGATGATGATGATGATGATGATGATGATGACGACGATGAAGATGATGATCAGGATGGTGTTGTTGGTGTTGTGATGATGGTGGTGGTGGTAATGGTAGTGATGATGATGATGATGATAATGATGATGATGAGGTGATTATGGAGATAGTAGTATTGATAACGGTGATGGGGATGATGATGAGGTGGTGGTGATCGTGGTAGCGATGATGATGATGATGATGATGATGATGATGATGAGATGATGATGATGATGATGATGATGATGATGAATATGGTAATGATGAGGTGGTGGTGGTGATAGTGGTAGTGATTATGGCGATGTTGGTAACTATTAATTTCGAAAATGAAAAACTTTCTTGGTGACGTATATTAACATTTTTAGATGATTAGGATCCAACAAAAATCATATTTAATAGACAAATGACTGTGGAATACATTTTTCTTGGGAGACTTGAGAGAATTCAACAGCAGCCTTTTCTATTTTATCCTGATCTCTTTGAATTATTTAACGGGGCAAGATAAAGCCAATATCTCGTTGTCAGCTTTTTCCATGTGAGTGTGTTCAAGAAAAACATATGTTGTCTTATTGAAGGCTAAAAATGTTTCCTTTCCTGAGGTTAGCTGTCGAGGCCTGGTAGTCTGTCTCTGAACCTGATTGGGTGAACATACGACTGGGTGCAAACTCTTTCACAGCATTCTCTTTCTCTCTCTCTCTCTCTCTCTCTCTCTCTCTCTCTCTCTCTCTCTCTCTCTCTCTCTCTCTCTCTCTCTCTCTCTGATCTGTTCTATACTTGAATGTTTTATATATAGCATGGCTCCAGAAAGGAGAGCTTTTGTGAAACACAATGATTAACAACTTACAACAACGTAACAGAAAACATGAATAAACAACTCTAAACAGATGTGATATTATTAGACTTCAGTAAATCATTTGATAAAGTCAATTACCATACTCTGGCTATTCAACTGCGGAGATATGGAATCATGAGTAACACACACGACTGGATAATAGATTTTCTCAATAATCGTAAACAACTGAAAGAGCAATGTCAGAGTCAGCTCCAGTACTACAGGTGTTCCCCTAGGTACCGTACTGGGTCCCCTCTTGTTCCTTATCTACATCAATGATTTGCCTGAAAGATTGTCGCTCAGAACTCAACTGAGACTATTTGCGGACGACAGCCTTTTGTACAGAGCAATAAGGCATAAGAAAGACTCAGAAATTCTTCATCGGAACTTTGATTCCAGAAAATTACCAACGAAAGGAAGATAATACACAATACACCACAACTCACTATAAGAAGTCACCAAAGCAAAATATCTCGGAGTAACGATAAACAATTGCCTGACCTGGAAATACCACATTGCAAACATATGCAGGAAGGCAAACTCCACCCTGGGATTCTTGAGAAGAAACCTCTTTGGCTACAAAGTAACAATAAAAGAGAAATGCTATAAAGTTTATGTTAGACCAACACTCGA
>NC_088364.1:66208462-66233462 GCF_034508935.2 Berghia stephanieae
GTATAAAGGATATCAGTAGAAAATAAATCTGGGACTAAAGGGAGATGGATACCGTTGGGAGTTGAAGCCCACTGATATCCTTTTTTAGATATTTACAGGTTAACTCCCCACTGGTGTGCAATTCCCTGACTCCCAGGTTCACTCCCCACTGGCGCCCACCTTTTATAGTGTCAGGTTCATTCTCCTCTGGTACCCAACTCCTATAGTTCGGCTCGGATACCCACAGTTATCCATCTCCCACAGTCCCAGGTTAACTCCAAATTGGTGTGCACTTCCCTGAGTCCCAGGTTCACTCCACACTGGCGCCAACCTCCTATAGTGTCAGGTTCATTCTCCTCTGGTACTCAACTCCCATATCCAGCTTCTACTTTCAATGGTGTCCATCTCCCTTTAGTCCCAGGTTTATTTCCCACTGATATCCTTTTTACATAGTCCCAGGTTCACTCCCCACTGGCGCCCACCTCCTATAGTGCCAGGTTTCTCTCTCCTCTAGTACCCAACTCCCAAATCCGGTTCAATTCCCAATGGTATCCTTTTCCCTTTAGTCCCAGATTTATTTCCTACTGATATCCTTTTTACATCGTCCCAGGTTCACTCCCCACTGGCGCCCACCCCCTATAGTGTCAGGTTCATTCTCCTCTGGTATCAAGCTCTCATATCCGGCTTCAACTTTCAATGGTATCCATCTCCCTTTAGTCCCAGGTTTATTTCCCACTTATATCCTTTTTACATAGTCCCAGCGGGTGGTTGGATGGGAGCATCACCCTTGAATCGTATACCTATGAGGTTCGCATGGGTGTACGATCCGATAGTGATGTCGTTTCTTCTTCTCTTTACTAGCCTATCTTGCTTCTTTGGTTTGTGATTGTATTTTTGACAGGGGATATTTTTTTTTCTGTAAATCTTCTGCCTGTTTGTTCTTGGTTATTTATAATTTAGCTTATGATATCTTTAGGTTATGATTTTGATTTACATTTGTACTATTTTTGTTAGTGTTAGATTGCTTGTTTTTTTTGTTTCAGCGGTCTCTCATATAACCTCAATTGTGTTGGAAGAGACCTAAAGCAACAAACAAAAAAAAATCATAGTCCCAGGTTCACTCCCCACTGGCGCCCACCTCCTATAGTGTCAGATTTCTCTCTCCTCTGGTACCCAACTCCCAAATCCGGCTTCAACTCCCAATGGTATCCATCTCCCTTTAGTCCTAGATTTATTTCCTACTGATCTCCTTTTTACATAGTCCCAGGTTCACTCCCCACTGGCGCCAACCCCCTATAGTATCAGGTTCATTCTCCTCTGGTACCAAGCTCTCATATCCGGCTTCAACTTTCAATGGTATCCATCTCCCTTTAGTCCCAGGTTTATTTCCCACTTATATCCTTTTTACATAGTCCCAGCGGGTGGTTGGATGGGAGCATCACCCTTGAATCGTATACCTATGAGGTTCGCATGGGTGTACGATCCGATAGTGATGTCGTTTCTTCTTCTCTTTACTAGCCTATCTTGCTTCTTTGGTTTGTGATTGTATTTTTGACAGGGGATATTTTTTTTTCTGTAAATCTTCTGCCTGTTTGTTCTTGGTTATTTATAATTTAGCTTATGATACTTTAGGTTATGATTTTGATTTACATTTGTACTATTTTTGTTAGTGTTAGATTGCTTGTTTTTTTTTGTTTCAGCGGTCTCTCATATAACCTCAATTGTGTTGGAAGAGACCTAAAGCAACAAACAAAAAAAAAATCATAGTCCCAGGTTCACTCCCCACTGGCGCCCACCTCCTATAGTGTCAGATTTCTCTCTCCTCTGGTACCCAACTCCCAAATCCGGCTTCAACTCCCAATGGTATCCATCTCCCTTTAGTCCTAGATTTATTTCCTACTGATCTCCTTTTTACATAGTCCCAGGTTCACTCCCCACTGGCGCCAACCCCCTATAGTATCAGGTTCATTCTCCTCTGGTACCAAGCTCTCATATCCGGCTTCAACTTTCAATGGTATCCATCTCCCTTTAGTCCCAGGTTTATTTCCCACTGATCTCCTTTTTACATAGTCCCAGGTTCACTCTCCACTGGCGTCCACCCCCTATAGTGTCAGGTTCATTCTCCTCTGGTACCAAGCTCTCATATCCGGCTTCAACTTTCAATGGTATCCATCTCCCTTTAGTCACACGTTTATTTCCCACTGATATCCTTTTTACATATTCCCAGGTTAAAACCCCACTGGTGTGCAATTCCCTGAATCCCAGGTTCACTCCCCACTGGCGCCCACCTTCTATAGTGTCAGGTTCATTCTCCTCTGGTACCCAACTCCTATAGTTCGGCTCGGATACCCACAGTTATCCATCTCCCACAGTCCAAGGTTAACTCCCAATTGGTGTGCACTTCCCTGAGTCCCAGGTTCACTCCCCACTGGCGCCCACCTTCTATAGTGTCAGGTTCATTCTCCTCTGGTACTCAACTCCCATATCCGGCTTCAACTTTCAATGGTATCCATCTCCCTTTAGTCCCAGGTTTATTTCCCACTGATATCCTTTTTACACAGTCCCAGGTTAACTCCCCACTGGTGTGCAATTCCATGACTCCCAGGATCACCCCCCACTGTTGCCAAACTCCCATAACTTTGCCGGATATTGTCGGGTTTCGGCGGGTTTCGGCGGGTTTCGTAATAAAGCACTAATTCTTTTTTACGAAACCCGCCAAAACCGGCCGATAACCTTAGTCTCAGGTTCACTCCCGACTGGTGTACACTTCCCTGAGTCTCGGGTTCACTCCCCAAAGTTGTCTACTTCCCATAACTTTGCTGGATATTGTCGGGTTTCGCCGGGTTTCGGCGGGTTTCGTAAAAAAGCACTGGTTCTTTTTTACGAAACCGCCGAAACCCAGTCCCAGGTTCACTCCCCAATGGTGTACACTTCCCTGAGTTATGGGTTCACTCCCCAGTGCCACCTACTTCCCATAACTTTGTCGGGATTCGTCGGGTTTCGTCGGGTTTCGGCGGGTTTCGGCGGGTTTCGGCGGGTTTCGGCGGGTTTCGCAGGGTTTCGGCGGGTTTCGGCGGGTTTCGTAAAAAAGACACACCGAAGATATGAGAGGGGGAAAAAATCTTTTTTTTTTTTTAGTATTCGTATTTGACTACCACAACTTTGATTTCTTCGATTTCACAATCTCATGTTCCGCGTTCCGATGCCGGTAAAATTTGAAATAACAAAATTGGTATACTTTTGGATTTAAAAAAATACTTTTGAAAATTATATTACTCTCTTCTTAAATGAATGAATTTTATAAGTTGTATGTTATGAATAAATGATAACTTATATTTCCGATTTCGATTTAAGTGTACACGTGTACTCGGTACCGATAACGTAGTCTGTGACCTTTTGACACCAAAGCAAAATGTCGTGAAGGCGGCAAGTTTCATCACCACCGTGAATTTTTACACGATTTAAATTGCTGATATCTCAGCTCTTGGAGTGATGAGAAAGTGGTTCTATATCACAATTTAAACCTTTGAGCACGAACTTTTTTTTCATTAAAAAAACATGCTTTCATCACTAATTTGCACAATTCGGGGGTTTTGTGTCCCTAATTCCCCCAGCTATAGAGACAAATTTCCCCTATGGATGAATAAAGGGAATTTTAATTTATTTTTATAATTTAGCGGATATTGGGCTATATTAGAACTTGAATACTCAATATTATCAATTTATATTGAATGATGTTTATAAAATTTTAATAAATTGCATCTCGGCCTGAAAATCACACGGAACATTTAAAGATTGTTGGAACCTGTTAGCATTTAAACGGTACGATAAGATATTAAGGATACTTCTTTTTATTATTATTATTATTATTATTATTATTATTATTATTATTATTATTATTATTATTATTATTATTATTATTATTATTATTATTATTATTATTATTATTATTATTATTATTATTAATGATAAGACTCTGGTTAACTATTGAGTGGGGCTCTGTGGTCTAATGGCATGTCTCTCACCTAAGATCGGAAGGTCCTGGGTTTGAGTCCCGAGAGGCGCATAGTTGAGTCCATGGAAAAACCTCTTCACATATTCTCTCACCGTACTCGGGTGTAAAAAGGGTACCTGGCCGTTAACAGAGTTGTCTCTGTTCGAAAAAAAATTTGTAATATCGCCTAACAGGCGTCATGTCTAGTCCTACGTGTTTAGTGATATGATAAACATAAAATGAACATAAGAGCTTCAAAAAATACCAAAATAACAAACACGGAACGTTTCGGGCTCAAAGTCCTTCTTCAGCCAACAACAAAAAAAACATTAAAAACATAATACATTAGGCTACTTTAAAAAGCCAGATCCTCTAAATATGTCAAGTGTTGCTGTAGATGTAAAGCGCTTTGAGCACGTTCAGTGGATATTGCGCTGGATAAAAGCTCAATAATATTTTTTTTGTAATTGTTTTTGTTTGTTTGGTTGGTTGTTTTTAAAAAATTCTTGTTGTTTTTCTATTTATTTTATTTGTTTGTTTGTCTGTTTAGGTTTTTTTTTTGTTGTTGTTATTGTTTTGTTTTTGTTTTTTGTTTTTTTTTTGTTTTTTTGTTTTTCTGTTTTTATTATTTTTGAGGATTATAAATGTGTTTTAATTTTTTTCAAAACGGGACTATGGCGGGCCAGATGTCCAAAAGAGAGTTTAATGTAATAATGAGTGACACACCAGGGATCAGGCACTGGTATAAGATAAAATATGAACAAGTGTGTATGAAACAGTGCCAGAAAAAGCTGAAGGAAAAATATAAGAACAAAAATGCATCTCAAAATAATCAGCATGGTTTTGTTTTATTTGTTTTTAAAGGGTTTACTGTGCACATTTAGGTCATTTCAACACCAGTAAAAAAAAAGGAAGAAAATGGGATAGTAAGAAGTTCTAGAATTGCAATCGAAGCACCCAAGACATAAGGGAATTAGTTTAAAAAGGGAACAGATTTGAGTTCCAAGAGCACACTATCAGTGTAGTTGGTTTCAGATTACCTAAATGTCTACCCAGACACAAGAACAGGTCCCACTAAGAGGAATACACTCAAATGTATACAAATCATATGTAAAAGAAAAAAGAATACAATACATAACAGAGAGATGATTTACAAGGAAAAGGATATCATCTCCAAAAAAAAAACAACTATGGATTTGACTGTTTCCCTCCCAGCCAGGGTATCCGGCCAGGTCCAGGACAAATAAAACGCATTCCAAGACAAAGACAGAAAGCAAATTCGAAAACAGATATAGGGGGATAGAAGACACAGTAAGTACCTCCCTTCCCACTATGGGAGGTCAGGAATCCCATCCAGAATAAGCATGCTTTGACTGAGACCCAGCTATCCATTAACTGCTGGTTGGACAGTGGGGTGAGGGGGGGGGGGGGTCAGAAAATAATCTCGCCTGCTGAATCGATCTCGGTCCCTTTGCGGGTGAGGTGAGTGTTCTATCAACTGAGTTATCGGGACCCCTCCTCACCCTCCCCTTCAACATTCGTCATATTATATGGAGTTCATCTAATTTTGGTGATCCTCCATCATCCCACCAGAATGTAACTAGTGGTGAGTTTGTTGTAATATTTTTTCTAAATACAGGGATTAATTTTTTACTTTTTTTCATTTTCATCTCCAATTTCAGTTGGTGTCCCCTTTCTCTCACCTCATTCCAAGAGACTAGTAAACACTCAGGCCTGTAAATTTTCAGCCCCTAGGCTGATTTCAGACTTTAACAATTTTCAGTTTTCAGTCTTTCAACTGTCAATACTGAGATAATAGTTACTATCTTTTATGGAAACTACAAAGTCTAATAATAGATGATAATCCACTACGGTCATGTCAATCTAATTTTAGATTATCTTGAAAATCCAAAATTGGGTAATTTCTGCTACGAGTTTAACCCATAAGGATCGCGTCCTGCATCGTGCTACTACTTTCATTGTCCGAGGTCATGGATCTGAAATCAGCTTGCTGATGGCTATTTATCTTTGTGATTCGGAGCGGGGAGACCAAAATTTCAGCCCAAAAGACTGAAAAATTGAATTTCGAATATAAAATGCATTTCCTCAATGTAGGAAGCTGCCTTGATTATTTTTTTCAAAAGCATTGTTATCGTTAGTGTTTCCCTGTTTTAGATAGACCATAAAGTAATTTGAATTTTTTTTTGTCAGTTGCTTTGTTATGGATTGTCTATCAAGATTTTTTTAATGCCTGAAACTTGCATCAATCACATTGTGGATTTCAAGGCAATTGATGCATCCATTAAAAACAGAGTATGTATTACGATTACTATTACATATAGATAGTATGAAGTTGACATCACTCGGGTCTTTGTTATTATTTTTTGCCATCCGCGTTTATCAGTAATTCTAACTTAACTGTATTATCCAGACTATAAAAGTTCATGGTTACACATAGTTTTGTGTGTTGGTCCGTTATACTTCCGGATGGCAATGTTGTGAGATTCTTAGCCAAGCGCATACTATCTATACTAATTGTTATGATCATAATGAACGAAAAGTTTCAGACTTTTTGAAAATTGAGCATTTACAGACCTGAACACTTGGGATTTGCATGGTTTTTGAACACATAGCCTCATTAATTAAACATATTGTCACCTTATGATTTATAATTAACTTCAACCTAGCATGACTTAATAGTCTAATATTAGTTATTACTGAAATTGCATGCTAATAATATTTATTAATTTTATAAATCTTGACCCGCTTATAAAAAAAAGTGTGTTTTTAGTCTGAATCTTTGAATTAGATAAGTTAAATTTCTTTTTTAAATTTCTCATTAAAATACAAATTATATTTGCAGCCATCTCAATGTTTTGATATTTTGTGTACGAGTACGTCTCACCATCATCATTAGCAGTTCACGTAATTTATGTGTATGGATCATATTGCGCAGCTTTGAAGAGAAATTAATTATGTTTCCAAAATTAGAACTCTCTTTATTTATGATCAGGATCATTTAATGTTTTACTTTTATTTTTGTAAACATTTGTATAAATTATTTTAACAACATTGTCAAGCAACAGTACAGATAATAAACAAGCCAACAAAGAAGGGAGCGAGAGAGAGAGAGAGAGAGAGAGAGAGAGAGAGAGAGAGAGAGAGGTGTAAGGGTCCAGGGGAAACAACTGATATAATCCTGATCTAGATTCTGGAATGTTAGTTAAGTCCATTACAATGTCTGTCAAAAATAGAACATTTAATCAAAGTTTTAAAAAAAACCTATTTTTCTCAGGAAAGAAAGGAACTAAATTCCGAAGTGCCACAGTGAAATCACTATTCGCAGTAGTAGAAGCTCTCTCCGCTCTTTGAAATTTACCACTACCATTCGAAAATGTTATATGATTAATTTCTTTAAATGTTAGTATTAAATTTTCTTTAACTACAACCACCACCACCACCCATGAAATAAATGTTAACATATTACTGTGAACAGTATTTTGGTTGACTCAAAGAAAATGTGTCCTTATAATTTCGGTACTTTATAATAAATTGGTTAAATTGGCGACCATAAGTTTTAAATAATTTTTCTTATGTCTTGAATGATATGAAAATATACAAAAAGGAGTGAGCTATCAACAATTTTACAGGCAAGTATGGACTATTTTTCTATGACGCCCTCTTACAAACTGAGTGATTGGGTTTGTTACCTTTTTTGAAATCGAAAGTACTAATCTGATTTCAATACCTTTTAATAACTAGACGTCTATGGCTAATTTATCGAACCAGAATCTTTGAAATGTGGTAAGTACGAATAATAATTGCGTAATAATTATTTAAGACATGTTTAGAATTAGCATCTGGCTGTAGTTCCTGCAGACGATAGTTGGAGCCATTGTCGTGCTTGATCTGTCGAGTCGCACATATATGGTGATCAGAATCAGACTCCGACATCCTGATTTGAATTACTGTTTCTTATTTTATTATGAATTATGGCATGTGGCTTTATATTTATATATTTTTTTTCTATATGGTTAACTGATAAATATTGACTTTATTGTATGTCTAGAGGGACCCTTTGCTCGTCACGTCAACTTCACAACTTGAACTTGAACAGTCCTTTCTATTTCTACTACAACTACAGTTGCTAGTTAGTTAGTGGGTCTGATATTACCATGTCATATTCATATATATGATGGAACTTGGACTCTGAATATATAGTTATGCCCATTACGTGGATCTGGTGTTGCTGATATGACTGTCAATCGTATGGGACTAGTAACTAAGACTCTGAATTTTGCCTCATTGATCTGAGATGTTACTGTTACAGTTACACTCACTCACTCTATTACTATTATCTCTGTGACTATGGAAAGGAATTATGGATTTTGTCTCGTTGACCTAAGATGTAACTCTATTAATCAATTCTATGACTATAGAAGGGAACTATGGATCTGATTCTAATGCTACTCATTGACATTGACTGTAAGGAATGAACTATAGTAGTCATATTTTTTATGAATGATGCATGTTTTTCTCAGATGTCCTTCTATCAAAAGTTGTAAAACTTATTGTCAACCTCCAAATCAATTTCTCTTAACCGAATAAAGACTTTGGCCCGTATTTAATTGTGGTGCCATATCACAAAAAAAGATTTCTTCTTCACGACCAATAAAAAGCCACTTTAAAACCGCTGTCATAAAATTAGAGATTTTACACTGCTAAATATGTAAACAGTTTCGCACCACAAAGTAAGAGATGAATTCATCATTTTTCAAAAAAATTTTGTGACACGGTAGTTCCGGCTAGAGGTTATGAGTTCACATCATACTATTGTCCGAATAAAAGCAAAACACATTAACTGTTATAAAGTAACAACTTATGTAGTTTGCATCCAATTTTGACCTTATAATTTATTGCTTTTTATTTACATTACGTCGCAAATACCGAAGACTGATATGAATCTCTATCTTTAACTCATTTGAACAAGTGATTAAATACTCAAAATTGTCAAATTAATATCGCATGTTTATATTTAACTTTGAAAAATTGTATCTATGCATGAATGGTTCACATAGCATTTTAAGTTTTCTTTTAAACCTATAAGCTCTTAAACAATACGATGTGATAAGGAATCTCTTTCGGTTCCTTTCTCGTAAAGCTGCGAAAAGAAGTCTACTTGTATATGTCGATAAGCCATTAAAGAGGACAGATATGGAATTGGAATTTCACAATCAACCATGTTATTGTTGTTACGTTGTTGTTGAACACATGCACATTTTGTGGTAACACTGTATCATAAATTGATGAATCTCTACTTTTTACTGGTCTACATTAAATTTATGTAATCCTCTTCGGCATAAATACCAAGCTATTTCTCAAAATATTTGAACTCAAAATAATGGTGGAAGGGCGTAATGTTCACTTTTAATTGTATTCATCAATAACGTATATTTATTGTTATAAAATGTAAACTTGTCTGTCGTTACTTCATATTCGGATTCTGTACGAACACCATATAAGTTTCAATGAACTGAACATTCCATTTTAACAAATTCTTTTAAAATGGATAAGCGGAAAATCATAATTTCGACACTATAAATCATTTTTTAGTTCCAATCCTTACCAGTTATCGATTTTAATATAGCTGTTATAAGCGAAATACTTTCCTATTGTTTTAAAAATTCGTGAAAAAAATGTATTAAGAAAAAATTATCCAGAGGTTCATACACATTTTGCAGCTGTACATCGTGAACAGCTAGCTGAGAAAAAGAAGAAAAATACGCACCCCTTATTAAAAATCCGACTATTGTATTCTGAATATATAGTTCTGTCTCATTGATCTGATATGTTACTTTATTAATTACTCTGTGACTATGGAATGGAATGGAACTATGCATCTTATGCTACTCCATTGACTATATGGAATGAACCAGTATTCCGAATGTTTTGCCTCACATGAACTTTTGCCTCTTGTGGGTCTGATGTTCATGGACGTGATTTGTTGGCAAATTCAAGATGAGGAAAATTGTGGTGTTGCAAATTGCAAAGGTAACTACAATAAATCCAACAAATTTGTGTTCAGATTGCCTAAAGAGGAACCAGAACGGGAAACATGGTTAAACAAACTCCCTCCTCATGATGATATTGAACCACAACCGACAGAATTTGTCATTTGTGAAAGACATTGGTATGCAGGTGTTCCAATGAAAATTCTACCTGGCAGACCGATCGTCCCTTATAGGGATGAAATAGTGTTCAATAATTTTTTAATTAATAAATTCGAGAGATCCTAATTACAACTACGATATATGTAGCGCATCCCTTAGTAGATATTTTGGTATTCATCTTTTTCTTGGGATCATCCTCCGCAGATTACCTCCCTTTGTTGATATTTTATATCTCCTTTCCCCTTTATCTAATTGTTCACCCTCATCTTCATCATCACTTTACATGTACATTCATTAATCAAGCATCTAAAGAAATCATCCTGAATATACTCATTATACGGTCAGTTTTTAGAATATCTAACTACTCATCCTCTCCGTTTCTTGGCTACTCTTATTCACTGCTGATAATAGTAATCATTAAATTTTTTAAAAATTTGGACCCAGAATTCACAATCATTCTCTAAAAAGGTAGATCTTGCCGTATAATGCCCCTGCTGTTATTTTGGTTTGAATTTTCTAGATTTTTAGTTGGCCCCCACTAGCGGGAGCTGAAGATTCCATATGTCAGTCCTTTCATATAGTTGTCCTTGATATATATATATAATATATATATATATATATATATATATATATATATATATATATATATATATAACATATATATATATATATATATATATATATATATATATATATATATATATATATATATATATATATATATATATATACATCTTTTCTCTTTCATATTTTCTTTCTTTCTCTCTCAGTTAAGCGGTGGGTGTCGTATTTTTTTTTTTTTTTTGGGTCGGAGGGATTTATTTGAGACATTTAATCTATCTCTTTTTAATCACAAGTTACTGGACAGAAACTCTTATTTTGAACCTCGGTTTAATTAATGCCAGTCGCAAATTTTCATTTGTGTAATAAATCGTCTCAAAGGGGCATTATATCTCGATGAACCTGATACACACACACACACACACACACACACACACACACACACACAAAGAAGTCACTAACCTTGAGTTTATTATTTTTTTTTGGAGCTTTTATATAGCGCGATATCCATTAAACGTACTCAAAGCTCTTTACAATGGGTCCCCGGCCAACAGCAACACTTAAAAAGTAAGACATGACATTACGCCAGTTAGGCGATATTATTTTATTTTTCGGACAGAGACGGCCAGGTACTAATTTTACAGCTGAGTACGGTGAGAGAATGTGCATAAAGAGCTTTTTTCCAAGGACTCAACTATGCGCCGAGCAAGGCTCGATCCCAGGACCTTACGATCTGAAAGCGATTGTCATACCACAAGACCACATAGCCATACAAATTATAAATTATAATAACTTCGTTGAAGGGAATTAATTTTGCTTTTCAAACTTCAAAAATATTGATTTAATTGTTCTTTGTTATCTTTTATTTTTTGTTTGTTTGTTTTGTTTTGTTTTTTTTTTTTTTTGTTTTGTTTTGTTTTGTTTGTTGTTTTTTTTTAAATTTTTGTTTTGCTTTTTTTTTGTTGTTTTTTTTTTTTTTGTTTTTTGTTTTTTGTTTTTTTTTTTTGGGGGGGGGGTATTTTAACTCTGCACTCGGTTTTCTTCATCTGGTCAGTTGCGACATGTTTATTACTCTGCGGGATCGGAAACGAGGGGAGGTAACTGGTACCAGAGTTCTAAGATTGTCTACTTTTATTGGTTTGCCTCCCTTCTCTCATAAACTTTAATTTATTCCATAATTTATAATGTTATCCATCACCTCAGAGAGATGGACGTTTATAAGATAAAACTTTTATTTTTTTCTGTTTCAAAATAATCAAAACATGAAAACCTTGTTCGAATGTTTCCATCTGTTGTAGCGAAGCCTCAACAGCATTGTTCCATCTTCTTCCGTCCTTGGTACAGACAGACCTTTGCCTCACTCCGGGTAAGACTGGAGACGCACACACATCTTGGTGAAGGCGCCTCCTCTAGGTCTGTGTTGGGCGACCTCGTTTCCGTTTACCCTGCGAGTTCCATTTGAGCAACCAAGTAGGGAGCGACAAAAAAATTATACTAGCACCCAACGACACCGATTTCTCCAGTCTCCCAATAATATTCAAAGGAGGTAAAAGTCAGATAAAGAATCGAAATGACTGTCTTGAGTTGTTTCCCTTGACAGTGGTAAACGTTTCAAGTCAGGAAGTGCAGATTGCATACATTTCTACTTTCAGCCCAAGTTTTCCACCGTTATGTTTCCTGTTTGTTCTTCCCAGTGACAACGCTTTTAGTGTTTCTTTTGTCAACACAGGAGTTAGTAGCTTGGGTCAGTGCCAGAAAGAACAGAGAGAAAAGTAGGGAGAGGAAGAGGTGGAGGAAGAGGAGGAGATGATGATGACGATGATGATGATGATGAGGATGATGATGATGATGATGATGATGATGATGATGATGGTGATGATGATGATGATGACGACGACGACGACGATGATGATGATGATGTGTCATTTTGATATTTCACACAAACAGCCAAGGGACAAAGTTTTGTGTTTGCATTTACGATACCCACGATAAACAACGGTTTGGCAGACAAGCTTTTTGGGAAAGGCCGAAAGATTTCAAGCATACAACTCAATACAGCTCTGTGGTACTTTGGAAAAACACGTATTTAAAAATTTGGCCACAAATATCCTCCTTCTAATATCAATCGATTTAAATGACTCGTATTGGCAAAAACTCTCAAACCTGGGACCTCGCGAAGTCTCAGGTTTGAGAGTTTTTGCCAAGATGAGTGTCATTTCAATCGATCGATATTTGAAGGACGAGTTTTCCGGTTAAATGTTTTAATATGTGTCTTTCCAGAGTATGGCAGAGCTAAGTTTAGAAAGGGGGGGGGGGGGCTGGTGTAGATGGCAGATTTGCTACAAAATGTTAAACTAAATTTTCTTCGTATAATATTGTATCTTATGGAGCCGGATTTCATCCACGTTTCTATAGCGTTAAATGGGCAATAGTAATTGCTTGCTACCCTTTTGAATAGGACGCGGTAGTCTATCGCTAAGTGTTTTCCTCCAGATTTAAAAGAACTAGTTATTCCGCCATTGGTCTGTGGACGAGGGAAGTGTTAAAAACCCCTAAAAATCTAAACTTTACCTTGTTTAGATCCCGATCTCTTTGCGTGCGAGGCGAGTGCTATATGAACAACTGATCTATCCGGACACTGTTTTTTTTCTATCTATAAGTTGTGTGATGAAATAATACAACGAGAAACCAGTGTTTTTAGGCTGCTGTCATCCATCAAGTTACAGACCACGTTGAACATCGCTGGACTTTGTTACAAGACCATACCTCTCGGCTACCGAATACTTGGTAAAAGCTCTTTACTCATATACTTTCCACATCTTACTTGGGTCTCAAATGAGTAGCTTGTCGGTATCGGCGTTGTCTTTGAAAAATTGATAAATGAATAAATGGAGAATAAAGAAATAAATAAACAAATGTGATAATATCTTAGGATAAGTCATGTTAAGTGTTTCTGTTGGCTTGGGTCCCTTTATAAATCGTCTCGAGCACATTACGTGGATATTGTGCTATATAAAGACTCATGAATATATATATATATATACATATATAATATATATATATATATATTATATATATATATATATATATATATATATATATATATATAATGTAAATTTTCACTCACATTTTTTGCCGAGACGACTCGACTGATGAAGTGTGAACTAAAGGAAAAACACAGAAACGAGTCGTCTCGGCAAAGAATGTGAGTGAAAATTTACATTATATATTAGCTCTAACCACCATTATCGAGCACTTTCGTACCTACAAGTACCCACCAACACTATAATATAATATATATATATATTTATATATATATATATATATATATATATATATATATATATATATATATATATATATATAATATATATATATATATATATATATATATATATATATATGTCATATTAATACGTATGTTTGATGCATTCAACGTGAGATTTTTATTTGCTTTTATATCATATGACCGTATATTATATTTACATATTTTCTATCCCAACCCCAATATTATGACCCAGACGAAATACTATCAACACATACCTTATCCACAATGGTACACCATGGAAATTCAATGTTATTTTATCTGTTTTTGTTACAACGCATTACATGACATCAAACGCCGAGTTACTTTGCATTGCCCGAGATACGAAATGCCACCCTAAAGAACGCTTCCTACCGTCATATTTGTAACACATTGAGTATTTTGGCTGTGGCTACAGCTAGCGATAGAAATAATAACAATTCTTAAATAATGCTTTGGCTGACAAATGAGTGGATTTTAACGGTTAATATAATATGATGTGACACGTTGCCTGTAAACGGTTTTATGTCTGACCGATTTAAGTACTAAATATTGACTATCTGATTTTATTCTTAAATGTGAAACTGTGGTTATGTTTACATCAATATTTATTAAGCATTAAATCTCTCTGTAATGTACAGAAGACTGCTAAACATCAAATGGTCAGAAATAATTAACAAACGTAGACGTTTTGGAAAGAATAGTGAAACCCATCCAAATTGTGAAAACCATCAGAAAAAGGCAAATGGGCTTTCTTGGACATGTGTGGTGACGAGGGCATATTGAAAGCCTAACACTCAGTGGCTATATAGAGCACTTTTACAACGTAAATATCCGTGTTCGTTATCTTTTTTATCCTTCCGATGCAAGACAACAAGACTTTTGCGCTCTACAATGGTCGAATACAATTATAAATTCAGTTTTCTTCGACCCCTATGACTTACGACGCTATGTTAAACCGGAAATGAGAAAACCAGAAACACAGATTTTTCACTCTATCGAAAGTTCTTGTGTGCAAGTTTTCACCGTGTTATTAGTCTTCGTTGTCATATTTTTGATGTCATTCAATTTGATTATTTTACCCCCCTCCCCCCTTTGAATACATTTATGTAAATGTGTGGAGAGAATAATAGATAGATAGATAGATAGATAGATAGATAGATAGATAGATAGATAGATAGATAGATAGATAGATAGATAGATAGATTGAGAGAGAGAGAGAGAGAGAGAGAGAGAGAGAGAGAGAGAGAAAGAGAGGCGAGGGAAAGGGCTGGGTTGTCCGCGACGTACCTTAATTTATATTCTGATAACCGTAATTGTTATGGGCTCATTGTTGTAATGGAAATACTCTCAACCAATGTAAAATATTGTCCATCACAACAACGCTAAAACAAGTCCATAATTGTGTTTAGTTATCAGACCTGCAAATACGTGCACGTTGAGTGTCTGTGTTTAGTTTTACTTTGAAGATGTATAGGATTGCTAGTGTTTTATAAATAGAACAAGTATTATTCCAAAGCATGATAAACATAAAGCTTCGTGTTTTCAATTTTATATTCGTCTTTTGGCAGCAGCTTCTTATGGTTTTCACACTACTATATTATGACGATCGACCCAATCAGCAAAGTCCGGTCCGCATTCGTGCACCGTCGCAAACCCGCCGGGTAGCATCGTCACAACACACCGTTCGACTAGATGCTCTGCCGTCTCAGTTTCTTGCCCACAGCAGGTACATGTTGGACAGGTCTTTTGGCTTCCACCTCATCACAACATAATACCAGTGTAATGTAAATTAATTACCTTCGGTAAAACGACGAATAGACACGAACACGAAGACTAACCCGGAACTGGATGAGTTCTCCCGCCACTTCAGAGACTTCCGGTCTAGCACTTCTCCTCTGACCGACGTGCAGAATACACGTCCAACCTCATCATAACAGTCATCAGATTACGTCACTCAGGTCTTTGTTATTGCGTTTTGCCATCCGCGTTTTAGAGCAATTCTCACTAAACTGTATTAACCAGACTATAAACGTTCAAGGTTACACATAGTTTTGTGTGTTGGTCCGTTTTTCCTCCGGATGACAATGTTGTGAGCTTTTTAGCCAAGCGCATACTATCTAAATATCTTTAAAACTTAGAACTCGGCCTAGTATCCAGGTGACCCGCAACACCAGATTGACGCGTCGGATCGGATCGCATATTGTCATTCCATGCACCCAATTGGATTCAATAGTCTGATGTCACGTCGCCCAGCAACGGCGAGCGGCGAGGTTCTAAACAAAGAAAATTGGTGTTTTCATTATTCGTGCTGGCTAGAACGTTTCATATATCATGTCATCAGAATGTAGAAAAGTCAAAACATGATCATATTTATAATGTTTTTCTCCTATGGATACACTTTTATGCTTGTTGGAGAAGTATTTCATAAGGGCGTCCGCTATTGTTCCTATAGTTTAGAGCCAGTTACTAAGTTACTATGCGTCATTACCAGGGAAGTGACGTCATGCCTGTTGAAGCCAATTGACAATATGATTTTTATTTTACCAGTTAATTAATTGCTGTACTTTGGAGAAAAAAAATCACGTATTTAAAACATTTGGCCATAAAACTCGACCTTCATATATCAATCGATTTAAATGACCCTTATCTTGGCAAAAACTCTCAAATGTGGGACTTGATAGAAGACCTCGCGAGATCCCAGGTTTGAGTGTTGTTTATTTATCCAAGATGAGGGTCATTTAAATCGATTTTAGTGACGAGCTTTCTTACAAAATTCTTATACAGATAATATGCGCTTGGCTAAGAAGCCCATAACATTGCCATCCAGAAGTATAACGGACCAATACACAAAACTATGTGTAACCTTGAACGTTTATAGTCTGGTTAATACAGTTTCGTGAGAAACACACATAAACGCGGATGGCAAAACGCAATAACAAAGACATGAGTGACGTCAACTTCATACTATCTATACGTATCTTTACAGAGAACGGCATACTATCTATACGTATCTTTACAGAGAACGGCAGTCATCTGGTTCACTTAAAGCTCCTTTCGATGTCTTATGACAGGAAACCGCTCCCTTTTGTGCCGGTCTGTACCGACCTTGTAAAGTGTTTTTTATTATTTTATCGATATCTCAACTTGTTTTTTCTTTTGTTTATGTATTCAAAGGTTATTGGATGTTTTTGAAAGATTGATTCGATTATGAGTAGCCTACATGTCGATTCGATTCTATGGTTTTGGTGTTTTCTTTATTATGTTTTTTTTTATGACGCTGGTCGAATTAAGAGCGTCTTCTCCTCTACTATGTCTAAATAAAACCCAAAAATAAAACATTCACAATTGGGCAAATCACATTTTACTCCTGAGTACGATGAAAAATGTGAGTAAAGAGTTTTCACCAAGGACTCAACTATGCGCCGAGTAAGGCTTGAATCCAGGACCTTCCGATCCGAAAACAAGTGTCATACCACAAGACCACATAGCCGCACGAGCGAGCATTGATGGTGTTTTTTGGCCGCGCCATGTATTTTGGCTAGAAAATAAGATGCCATCACTCTGACACCAGAAGATCAATCTGTTGCACAATGTATGTATCCAGTCCTCCGGAAGACTGGCTTTACACTTCCAATCAGATTGGAACCAGTATTTTGACATCTCACTTGTGTTCCCTATTAGAAGCGTCCCAGTCGGTTGATTAGGAGGCAAATGGCAATAAGTCAACCTAAGTTAATTACACTTTTAGCTGTGCATTCAATAGAAGGAACGGATTTGACGTCACTCAGCTCTTTGTTGTTTTTAGCCAGCCATTTTTATGAGTAATTCTCACTAAATTGTGTCAATCAGACTATAAACGTTTAAGGATGCACAGAGTTTTGTGTGTTGGTACGTTATATATCCGGCTGGTGGATGTTGTGAGCTTATTATTATGCGACTATGTGGTCTTGTGGTATGACACTCGCTTCCGGATCGGAAGGTCCTGGGTTCGAGCCTCGCTCGGCGCATAGTTGAGTCCTTGGGGAAGGCTCTTTACTTACATTCTCTCAGTTGTAAAATGAGTACCTGGCCGTTAACAACGTTGTCTCTTTTAGAAAAAAATGTAATATCGCCTGACAGGTGTCATAACGGTCATGTCCCCTCCTAAATGTTAAATGTTGTTGTTGGCCAGGGACCCCTTGTAAAGCGCTTGGAGCACGTTTAGCGGATATTGCTCTATATAAAAGCTCAATTTAAAAAATAAAAGATTATTAACTAAACACATAGCATCAATATTTAGCATCTTGATAATACCATTTCAATGCCCTGGATATTATTGGCATGGCATGTAACATGATTGGATCCTGTTAACATCGTAAGATTGCTGGACGGATAAGTTAAAATCAAAATGATAAACGCAATATCCACTTAATGTGCTCAACCCGCTTTACAAAGACACCCAGCCAATAGCAAAACTTAACACGTAGGACGAGACATGGCGCCTGTTAGGCAATATTTTTTTAACGAAAGAGACAAAGCTATGCCGGTCAGAAACATCTGATTTCGGGGAGAAAATGTGATTAAAACGCCTTCTCCAAGGATTCAACTTTTCGCCACCCTGACATGACTGCCCGTGGCCTTCGTAGAATAATAGCCTGGCACTCACCAAAAATTGTGGATGACGCTCAGGATCTGTGGGCCCGATTGCTTCAGATGATAAGCATATACTTCAGATGACTGTGCTTCACGCCTTTTTCGTTCACCCTATGTCAATAAAATAGTGAATAATGTGCAGACTCTGGAGTCGGCATGAGATAAGGATAGCTATGATTTGGATGCATCTCGCAACAATCAAGTATAGATAGTTCGAAGATGACGTCACTCAGGTGTTTGTTATTGTTTTTTGCCATCCGCGTTTATGACTAATTCTCACTAAACTGTATTAACCAGACTATAGACGATCATGGTTACACATAGTTTTGTGTGTTGGTCCGTTATACTTCCGGATGGCAATGTTGTGAACTTCTTAGCCAAGTGCATATTATCTATAGAGAGTATGCGGTTGGCTAAGAAGCTCACAACATTGCCATCTGGAAGTATAATGGACCAACACACAAAAGTATATGTAACCTTAAACGTTTATAGTCTGGCTAATACACTTAAGTGAGTATTACTCATAAACGTGGATGGCAAAAAGCAATAACAAAGACCTTAGTGAAGTCATCGTCGTTCTTTCTGTAGTTTGCACAAGGCTTTGAACGCAGTCAATTGTTGTTGTTTTTTTATCACTTAATTTTTGTATGAAAATGATTCATATTTTACAACTTGGCATTAGGTACCGTACATACATTGCATGGATGATAGTTTTCTGTGATCAAATGGCAAAGTTCACGAATTTATTTCTTCATGATTTGGTCGTGGATTGATTGACGGGTGAACGACTATGAAGACTTTGGTTGTTCGATGGATTAAGGGATGGATGGATGGATTGATGGATGGGTGGATAGATGGAAGGGTGGCTGGATAGATGGATAGACTGGATGGATGGATAAATGGATGGCCGGGTATAATATGGATGGATGGATGGATGGATGGATGGATTAAATAATGGATGGAAAGATGGATGGATGGATGAAGAGAATGATAAATGGAGACTCGACTTGTTGAAACATTTTAGATATGTACGTTTTGTTCACACAATGCAAAATCAATAAGTAAATCTTTTCAAAGCGCTTTTACAATGTTTCAAGTCAACAGCAACACTGAACATGTAGGATGAGACAAATAGTCATTCAAAAGTGTTGTGTTTGAGAAAAACAACAACAACAACAACAGCGACAACAACAACAACAGCGACAACAACAACAACAGCGACAACAGCAACAACAGCGACAACAACATCAACAACAACACAGATTTAAGTGCAATATTGCGCAGTTAAATACAGTATGAAACAAAAGAGGTTAAAAGAAATAGGTATAGAAGTAAACGATGGCTGGAATGATAAACGGAATGCTGCTACAAATCTGCACTGTTGTTGTGAATCAAAATAGGAATAAAGGTCACGTGGTCTTCTTGCCAAATGCATTCTGGGATTCGATCAAAATTCTGTGTTGTGTCTGATTGATTTGGTCTGGACCTAGGTGCACCTGCATTAACAGGTCTGATCACCGAATGCAATTGTGAGCGTGATTTAACCCTCTCCTTACCAACTATAGGAAAATCGTCACATTCATTACGATACAACTAACATTTTTCTTATTCAAATTTCTTTTGTACATCATAACATTATAAGAAAACGAACAGTGTGTTGCAGAGCATGTTTTGCTAAAGATATTATTTATTGCAAAAACTAACTGCTATTGTTATTGAGTGAGGAAAAAAATCTATTTTTGTGTTAGTTGGGTGTGAAATTTTGGGGAAAATCCGGAATATGACTGGTAAGGAGAGAGTTAACATTGTTGTAATGGACAATATTTTGCGTTGGTTTTGAGAGTATTTCCATTACAACAATGAGTTCATGCTAATTTGTGTTATCAGACTTGCAAGTAAGTAGACGTCGGTCTGAAACAAAGGACAATCTTCGATCCTCCATCTCCATTCAACTCGAAATTAGAAGATCTAGATACATCAAGAACAAACTTTTCCAACAAATTTTTCTCTAATGCTGCTCCAAAAATCTGGAATTCCTTGTCCCCCACAACCAGAAACTCTCCAACTTTTATTTCCAGTCCAATTTAAAGAGTGAACTTTTTAAAACAGCCTTTATTTTATATAATTTAATGTTCTTCAAACTAAGCTTTCAGTGTTGGTTTTTTTGTTTTTTTTTTTTTTTTTTTTTTTTTTTTTTTTTTTTTTCCCCTTTATGAATTTGTGTTTTATTATAAAGCGCCTTAGAGCATGAATGCATGGAATTTGCGCGCTATACAATAAATGATTTATTATTATTATTATTATTATTATTATTATTATTATATTATTATTATTATTATTATTATTATTATTATTATTATTATTTTATTAATTTTTTTTTTCCTTGGGCTAGATTATTATCCTCAATTTGCTCACTTGGACAACATGGGTGATTCCTGTTGACATAATCAGACATCCTATTTGATGATTATCTATATTTCTTCATGGAATGCAAACGGTTTCTATAATGAAGCGGACAATAGAAATTGCTTGCTACTCTTTACATAGCACTCTTGTCTATTGCAAAGTACTTTATTACAGATCTTACAGATCCAGCTACCCAAACACTGCTGGATGGACAGGGGGGTCAGAAAAAAATCTGAACTCTATCGTGGATCGATCTTAGTTCTTTTTCTTGTGATACAAGATTAGTCAATTGATGAATGAAAGAAAATTATATTATTTATGGTTTTTTTTTTGCTAAAATGTAAAAAGGTTTTTTTAAAGTGAATGTACAGCACATAACTAAAATGTTGTTAGTTGTTCCGACAACCTTTGAAAGTTCCACAGTCAAAACACATTATATGGTAGTCAATAGTTACTTCTTGTAAGAGCAGGATGGAGTCTGTGAAGTGCATGGCGCTTACAATTTATTATTGGCACCGAGTATCGTCTCAGACAACCTTTGACCTTTCCGATGATGCACCACCTATTCCAGTGCACTTTTTCTCACATGCATTTAGAGTCTATCGAAAGAACATAACCAAACACATCTTTACACGAGACAGATTTTAATCAAGGTCTATACTGCCTTACTCTGGAAAAACCCAAACTTAAAAATTTGGCATGAAAACTCGTCCTTCGAATATCGATCGATTTAAATGACCCTTATCTTGGAAAAAAAACCTCTCAAACCTGAGACTTTTCGAAGTCTCAGATTTGAGAGTTTTTGCAAAGATGAGAGTCATTTAAATCGATCGATATTCGAAGGACGAGTTTTCTGGCCAAATTTTTAAGTATGGGGTTTTCCAGAGTACGCAGTATAGACTGTAGTTTTGTGCATTTTTGAGGAAAGCGGATGGAATGCATATGGGGACGTAATCTAACACGGGTCTCTACCACCACGTATCCCATTGTCATTCTCCTTCCTCTTCTATCTATCTATCTATCTATCTATCTATCTATCTATCTATCTATCCATCTATCTATCTATCTATCTATCTATCTATCTATCTATCTATCAGATAGATCTATCTATCTATCTATCTATCTATTTGTCCATCTATCTATCTATCTATCTATCTATCTATCTATCTATCTATCTATCTATCTATCTATCTATTTGTCCATCTATCTATCTATCTATCTATCTATCTATCTATCTTTCAGATAGATCTATCTATCTATCTATCTATCTATCTATCTATTTGTCCATTTATCTATCTATCTATCTATCTATCTATCTATCTATCTATCTATTTGTCCATCTATCTATCTATCTATCTATCTATCTATCTATCTATCTATCTATCTATCTATCTATCTATCTATCTATCTATTAGTCCATCTATCTATCTATATATTTATCTATCTATCATTTATCTATTTATCTATCTATCTATCTACCTGTCTATCTATCTATCTATCTATCTATCTATCTATCTATCTGCCTGTCTATCTGTCTGTCTGTCTATCTATCTAGCTATCTGTCTGTTTATCTATCTATCTGTCTAAGCGCGCACAACACACACACACACACACACACACACGACACCCCCCCCCACACACACACACACAAACGACACCCCCACCCCCCCACCCCCCCCCCCCACCCCCCCCCCACCCCCACCCCCACACACACACACACAAAAAAAAAAGAACAACAAAAAACAATCACATTTTAAAACTTTTGGCCAGAAAATTTGTCGTTAATACAGATCGATTCAAATGACTATAAATAGTTCGAAGTTGATGTCACTCAGGTCTTTGTTATTGTTTTTTTTTTTTTTTGCCATCCGCGTTTAAGAGTAATTCTCACTAAACTGTATTAACCTGTCTATAAACCTTCATGATTGCACACAGTTTTGTGTGTTGGTCTGTCATATTTCCGGATGGCAATGTTATGAGCTTCTTGGCCAAGCGCATCCTATCTATAATCTTGTCATCTCAAACCTGAGACTTGGAGTTTTCTGTCCTAAATTTGAAAAGTATGTATGATTTTTTTTAGAGTACGAAAATATTCTCCCCCCCACCCCCCCCCACCCCCCCCCCCCCCCGCGCCCTTTCATCTAAACTCGACGGTTACAATCCGACGTGCACATATTTTGCTAATAAATTATAAATACACCTCGTTACAAAAGAAAATGTTGAATTAGTTACTTAATTTTTGTTGCATTTTTTAGTTGTCATTCAGCAAAGAATGTCGGCCTTTTTTGGAATTAACGTAATTTGGGAAATAACAATTCGGTTTCGTCTTGATGGGTTGATAAAATCTTACTTAACCTTCTAACCAATTCACTTGACCTTTCCAGGGGTTGGGAGTGAGGGGGGGGGGAACACCACCTGTTAGGACTCCCTTTACGCTCAACACCCACTATTAAATCTAAATAAGAATTGTTGAGAGAAAAATGATACCAGGGCAGGGCACACACAGCCTTGTACCAGGGCCATACCACTAGAAATTAAATGGCACATTCCCCTCTCTTTCTCAGACATTATTTCTTCTTTAAAAATGTTTAAAATTCGTAATTTTAGGAAAAGGTAAATGTTGCTGCTCGAAGCGCAAAGAAATAAATAACAATGGGAAATTTAATGTAAGCTTCAATTTAATAAGCGATATCAGATAAAGTGGACGTTTCGGGTTTCCCCTTTATCAACAAAACGGGATGAATGAAACTACAGAGAAATTATCTCATTCGTCTGTAGTGTTTCATTCATCTTGTTTGTTTTGTTTTTTTTTGATAAAGGGGTTACTAGAAACGCTACATTATCTGTTATCGTTTGATAAATTGAAGCTTACATTCGATTTTACATTGTAATTGATTTTAGGATATAAAAACAAAAGTTGCTATAGTTAACTTTATAGATCAACAATTTTCGCTAACAATGATTAAATAACACTTTAAAATCTTAAAATTTTGCACTCTGGCATCAACTTTCATTTTCAATGAGTTATAATGTCTTAGAAATGCTAGTGAAGTTCTGTAATTGTAGCCGAAAATTTCGTAATTTTTCTAATTTTTCGTAGTAGTAGGTAGGTCTGCTTTCTTCTTATTATTCCATTGTCGTTGCATAAGATGACGAAGCGTTATGAGGGGAAAAGAGAAACAGAAATTATAGGCAGTATTCGATTTCCTAGGTTAAAGGATCGGGATTCCCAGCGATGTTGGCAGACAGTTTGTGTACGGAATGCCAAACAAGTTGAATAAAATGCCAAATGGTATTAATGTACCAAATTTACATTATTGAATTGTCATTTTTTAAAAATAGTAATAGAATATACGACATGTAGGTCTGATATCAGACTGCAATTACGGGCTTGTTTTAACAATATTTTGCCATTGGTTTGAGAGTATTGCTATTACAACAATGAGCCCATAACAAGTTGGGTTATCAGACCTGCAAATAAGTATACGTTGAAAAATTACTTTATTAATCAACTGATAGAAAGTTTACTTTCTTTCCTTCTGCCTCGCCTTGAATTATAATAGGTCTTGCTGTTTTATTGACGAAAAATAATAAAATCATTTTTAATCATTATTTATTAAATGTGCAGGAACACGATTCATAGAGAAAAAACAAACCAACTTGAGCATTTATATAGCGCAATATCCACTAAATATGCTCAAAGAGCTTTACCAAGAGCCGCACTTGACTTGTAAGACAAGACATGACACCCTTTTGGCGATATTACAATTTTTGTCGGACAGAGACAACGCTATTAACCGCCAGGTACCAATTCGATGCCAGGTACTCATTTTACACATGAGTGCGTTGAAATACTGTGAGTGGACTATGAGCACTCAGAGCTGGACTCGAATCATCGGTCCAAAGATGAGTATCATACCGCTAGACAGCCGTAAAAATGCCATACCTGAA
>NC_088364.1:66235962-66240962 GCF_034508935.2 Berghia stephanieae
ACGAAATTCTCTCTACATTTACACATGCATTTTTGTGTTGTTTACAAATATTTATGACTGTTTTTGCAGCAAATCTGGTAAGCATTTATATTAAATGTTTGCGACAGACGCTTTGCGTTTGGCTAAGAAACTCACAGCATTGCCATCCGGAAATATAATGGACCAACACACAAAACTATGTGTAACCTTGAACGTTTATAGTCTGGTTAATACAGTTTAGTGAGAATTACTCATAAACACGGATGGCAAAAAAAAAAAACAATAACAAAGACTTGAATGACGTTCTCTTCGTTCTCTTTTTCTTGATGGCCTGAAATAAAAATGACTTTAATTGTGTATTATTCCGGGGAAACGGATGGCAGCATTTGTATTTTTAAACAACAAAATAAACACACATCCTTCATTCTGCCTGCTTGGACATAATCATAACACGCGAACACGTGCATGCAAAACGTGTGTAAAATACTTGATTGCGAGTCTCGACATAACATAAGTAGCTACGGTTCTACCTCAACCTGTATGTGTATACACAATCGTTTGTTGTTTTGACTCACTGCCAGATTCGCGCACGTGAGAAGTGGAGCGTTCAATGACTTCCAATAATCATTATTTATATTATCACGGGGGTCACGATAGCTCAGTGGGTAGAGCACTCCTTTCACACGCAAAGAGACAGAGATCGATCCCGGGTGCAGTCGAGACTGGTTTCTGACCCCTCCTCCCACCTCCTCCCCCCCCCCCCCCCCCCCCATCCACCCAGCAGTGATTGGGTAACTAGGTCTGTTAAATCTGGCGGAAAGTATTTTGCGATAGACTAGCGTCCTATCCAAAGGGTAGCAAGTAATTTCTATTTTCCATTTCACGCTATAGATAGAATGAACTTGACGTCACTCGGGTCTTTGATATTTTTTTTGTTTTTGTTTTTTTTTTTGTTTGACTTTTCAAGAAGGCAGGTCTCTATTACTGTATACTGTGCACTCTCCAGATCAAATTAAATGCAGGTAAAACAGGTCTGTCGTTGATTGGCCCCTCAATCAGGAATAATTTACCCTTTGAAGTGAAAGATTCAGAATTTCTGAGGGCATTCAAAAGCGGGCTATAAACATATTATTTTAGAAAGCATGTCTTATCTTAATGGTTGGTGTACGAGTACATTTATAACATGTGCATTGTATTTCTAAGGCAGATTTATTTGAAAACAACAAATGTGGGCAGCGTGACCCAGTGGGAAGGACTTTGCTTCGTACACGAAATGTACCGAGTTCGAATACCAGCTTGCACTGTACGGCGTTGAACAAGTCAGCTCAATTTGCGGCGCTGCACTGCGGCTGACGCCTGGGTTATTCCAGGCTTACCTTGGAATAGACACTAGAGACAAGTTTCCCTATGGGATGAATAAAGGGAATTTTATTTATTTTATTCTAAATAGGGAAGAAATGTGTGAGGTACAAAAAACTGGTTCCTATCTCATTGAACTACTCTTCCGGAGGACTGAATACATACCTTGGGTAAATAGTTATCTGATTTGAGAGTGATGGCATTTTATTTTCTAGTCTAAAATATATGCTGGTCGTCAATAAAGGTCATCCGTCATCGCTCTTTTACGTCCTGTAATTCTTAAAATCTGCCTATACATTCTATTACTAAAATAGCTATGCCACCTTTAGATGCAAATTTTTCATTATTTGTACTTCAAATGATTGGTTCCATACACCCTTCCAAGAACTTAGGAACCAGAAAAGCAGCAGGTGTGACGTCAAGACTATACTTCCCTATTTTAACAGATACAATGTGTTTTGATAATAAGAAATAATAATGCTTAAAACTTATATAGCGCTATAACTCCGAGACACCAGATCCTAAGCGCTTAAAAGTCATACGCATAAAAAAGTGCACTTTATATAGCGCAAAATCCACTAAACGTGCTCAAAGCGCTTTACAAGGGGTCCTTGGTCAACAGCAACATTTAACATATAGGACGGCACATGACGCCTGTTAGGCGATATTACAATTTTTCGGACAAAGACAACGCTGTTAACGGCCCGGGACTCATTTTACACCTGAGTACGATGAGAGAATGTGAGTAAAGGGCCTTTTCCAAGGACTCAACTATGCGCCGAGCGCGAGGCTCGAACCCAGGACCCTCCGATCCGAAAGCGAGTGTCATACCACTAGACCACATAGCCGCATCCGTTTAAATCGCATACCTATGGTATTGTCTTGAGATGTTTTTTACAAAGCGCCTAGAGTTAATATTGCATGAGATGCTGGCACTTTATAAATGTACACTGTGGTTGTTATTATTGTTATTTTATTATTATTATTATTATTATTATTATTATTATTATTATTATTATTATTATTATTTATTATTATTATTATTATTATTATTATTATTATTATTATTATTATTATTATTATTATTATTATTATTATGGTGTTGCGCCAAGAAAAACAACTTAACCCAGTAGTAATTTTTTTTTTTCGAAAAGGAAATTACTTCAGTTACTTCAATTAACCTTTATCGCGATGCTTTGTTTACAAACAAATTCAAATGTTATCGTATTGAGCTTAAACATTTCTGGGCTAATGCCACACAAAAAATATACAATTTTAGCTTTCCTTGCGTTTCTTAGTTATATTTTAAGTAATAAACAATAATGAATTTAACAGCTTTAAAAAAAGAATAAAATACCAAAAACGGAAAGTTTCGCGCTCTTCTTCAGCCAACAAAACAATAAAAACATAAATAAATTACTATAAAAACAGATCAACGACTAAATATTTCGTACGTCCTATCTGTTTAAGAAAAATCTTGAAATGGAGAAGGGTTTTGAGCCCGAAAGGTTTCGTGTTTGGTATTTTGTTCTCTTTTTGAAGCTGTTATATTCATTTTGTTTATTACTTTTTACAATCCACAGCTTCAAGCAGCTCAGTATCACTTCGATCTATTTTAGTGTTTATTTGTTTGTTCTCTTTTGTATTGTTTGTTTTGAGATTGCGAATGTATAGATAGAATGAAGTTGACGTCACTCAGGTCTTTGTTATTGTTTTTGCCATCCATGTTTATGAGTAATTCTCACTAAACTGTATTACCGAGACTATAAATGTTTAAGGTTACACATAGTTTTGTGTGTTGGTCCGTTATACTTCCGGATTGAAGTTTCTTAGCCAAGCGCATACTATCTTAGGCTCTCTGGTTAGATATCTGGTCAGAAGAGGATCTTTTGGAAAGTGCTTTGAAGCAGACCTCGGCATACTGGAGGGTAGTAAGCCATTGTTACCGCCTGAATCATTCTTCAGGGATTGTAATTAATTAGCAATCTATATACAGCAGGACTATGAAATTGACAACTATATTTTTTTATTCATATATAGGAACCTGGAATACATGACAGATCATCTCTTTCTCTTGCAAATCAAGGGATTCTGGCCCTCCAGTCAGGTAATTATTAAAGATTGGAATTCTTTAAAAAAGGAACACGAGTCTAAAGCAGACTTGCCTACTTGAAATATGAAAAATTCGTAGTTTTCAGAGGTGATAACACAGTAGACATTAAAAGTGAAAATCATGCTTTGAACTCCTTTATAGGCTAGCTCTGGCACCAGAAAATAGTTTTCAAGACTATAGACGATAGACTAGGGGCAGTGTGACATTGCTTCGTACCCGAAAGGTACCGAGTTCGATCTCCCACCGCTGCGCTTTGTGGCCTTGAACAAGTCACCTCACTCTAGTTCAATTTTTGGCGCTGCACTGCGGCTGACGCCTGGGTTATATTCCAGTCTTCCCTTGGAATAGACACTAGAGACAAATTTCCCCAATGGGTGAATAAAGGGAATTTTATTTATTTTGTTATTTATTTTATTGAATTAAAAATCTTTATAAAGTTCTCGGAATGGAGTCGAAAATTCGTAGTTCTCCGGAATCTTCGTAGTAGTAGCCCAATTTTGAGCCTTCCTGTCGTGCATGGTTTGATAACGAAAGCAAAATATGAAAAAGTATGTATGAAAAACAGTGCCAGAAAAAACAAGAACAGAAATACAAGAAAATACCGTGTTTTATTTTATTTTCTGCTTTGTCTGCCACTGTTTCATGCACAACTTTTCAAAATTGTTGTCCTCCTTCCAAATTTGTAACTTTCATAACTTCAAAATAATTGCTTATAGCAAGAAAATCAATAATGAAAAATCTTTTCCCTTAATAATAATAAAAAAAATCTATAAAAGAGGGGAGTAACAAGAAATTGTTGTCAAAAGATACGAAGTGTCTCTGTCGTTTAGCCTGTTATCGCCATTCTTTGGAATGACTCCGGGAATTTTTTTTGGTTGTAAACTCATTCTTCAAATATCGATCGTTTTAAATGACCTTCATCTTGGCAAAAACTCTCAAATCTGGGCCCTCACGTTTAAATACGTGTCGATGCTGTACTGCGGCTGACGCCTGAGGTATTTCGGTGCTTCGTTTTACAGATAGCCGCTTAGGAGAAATATCTCCAAGCAGATGAATGAGGAAATGTCTGTAAGCGTCTTGCTGAGTTGATTTTACGTGATAACCTAAAATTTCATTTTTGATATAAGAAACCACACGTTTTTAGATGTGTGTACAATTATATGAGATAAAGACAGCTTATGTATGAAACCATAGGGACTTCCAGATTTGCATTCGTCTCCGATAGGACGAGAGAGAAAGGTGTAAAAAGCCTACGTGGTCCCAGGTTTAAGTGATTTTGCCAAGATGAGGGTTATTGAAATCGATCGATAATTGAAATAGGACTTTTCTAGCAATCATTTTAAATACGTGTTTTCAAAAGTACAACAATTAATTGGTTGAAGCACAAAGGGCGCCACAATATGGAAACATGTAAGATAGCATAGAAATTATAGTCCCACATAGAGATAGAATGAGATATTATACAAGAAGAAACAATAATATTATCTAAATCATAATATCAGATGTGTTGTATTTGCATCAATGATTTAATGAACAGCTTATCTTCTCG
>NC_088364.1:66245962-66275962 GCF_034508935.2 Berghia stephanieae
TACTACTACTACTACGACTACTGCTACTACTACTACTGCTACTACTTCTTCTGCTACTACTGCTACTACTACTACTACTACTACTACTACTACTACTACTACTACTACTACTACTACAACTATTACTACTACTGCTACTACTACTACTACTACTACTACTACTACTACTACTACTACTACTACTACTACTACTACTACTACTACTACTATTATTACTAGACTACTGTTGTTATTGTTGCAGGTTCTATTACTACTGCTACTACTGCTGATACTACTACAACTACTACTACTACTACTACTACTACTACTACTACTACTATTACTACTACTACTACTACTACTACTACTACTACTACTACTACTACTACTACTACTACCTACTTACTAATACTACTACTACCACTACCACTACTACACTACGATTACTGCTAATACCACTTCTACTGTAATCGTCACCGTCTTCTTCTTCTTCCTCCTCCTCCTCCTCCTCCTCCTCCTCTTTATCATCATCACCATCATCATCATCATCATCATCATCATCATTATCATCCTCATCACCATTACTATCCTGATCATGATTGATATTTTTAAATTTAAGATGTGAGTATTTAATAATGCTCAATATCTTCATATTTGTGATTTTTCTCTCAGCCTCAAGCCCAGGCCTCCTCTAGATTAGAAGCTCAGTCTTTCTGTTCATCTGAATCCATAACCACCCAAGATAAATCTTGCGACAAAAAGTGGGAGGATGACTTTTCGTGGGCCTGGGCGTACAACAAAGAAAACAAAGAGGAAAAACAGGAAAAGTCTTTTATTAAACTTTGGCTACAAACAATAATTGGTTCCCCTTTGGAAGAAACAAAAAATACTAATCAAGATGAAGAAACTATAGAGCAACATTCAAGTGATGGTCCCAGCTCTCAAGGTGATTCTCTGGACATGACTTTGAAAATGTATGAAAGTGGGGAAATTAGAGATGCAAATAAAATGGTTGATTTACAAACATTTGCACAAGACAGAAGCAAACAATCAAACAGTGAGCCATTTGATACAGAATCAAAGAGCACTCCCAAAGACGCACAATTTAAAGATGATGAAGAGCAACAGTTCAACAAAAATTCACCTCCAAAAGAAGAGAGACTCAGCTCTTCTGTTGATGAAATTGATAAATTGAATTTCGTTACAATTGACGATGAAAAAGTAATCAGTGGCGACTTGATGTCCCACAGTTCCTCGGTAGAGAACACAAGACAAACAGATGGTAACCCCACAACAGACAAAGAGATATTTGAGGACACTGAACAATCATTTTCTACCGATGTAGACCAAGGTACCGTTATTGGTATCAACAAAGAATTCAGTTCATCGGTCGATGATTTATCTGTCTATCATCCCGGAGCTTTAGATGTTTCTATAATATCACAACAACGGGGCAATTCTAAAATTCCACAACAAATTGAAGAAACCGACCATGGATCAAATGAAAAATCTCCAATTCATTCTAAACGGGAAGAAAATCTCTGGGCCCAATCAGACTCTGCTTGGAGTTCACCAGTGGACGGCGGACATACTGGGGATTATTATACTCTAGCCAAAGGGTCGTCAGTTGACAATTTGAATGAAATAGATTCAAGGCTTTTTAATCCATACGATAATATTCATAAAATGGAAGAATATGACAGTTCATCTGTTGACCAAGTGGATAATAGTCGCAAGGGAATACCCGAATCGTCTGTTGACGTTGCCAATTCGCTGGACTCCATCGAAACGTGTAAAGTTGATGTTAGCGATGATGCAATTACACTGGATCCTATGAGAAGAATAGCTTTAGCTGGATTAGGTTTGGCAATTGACCCAGTTTTATCTGGTTCATCGGTTGATGGATTGTGTAATTATGATTCAGAAAAAGCGCCATTGAATATAAATTCAGGAACTAAAAGCTACCCTCCTTTCGATTCAAATTTTGACAATATTGAAGGTAGATCGGATAGTTTGCAATCGAACAGCGAAGACTCTACTGTGGACGTGACAATAAAAGAGAAAAGTTTCGACCTACATTCTACTCCCCTCAATACTGTACCCACTATCATTGATGACATGACTCACAAAGATCTTACAGAACCATCAAACAAAGAAGTGTTTAGAGATGAAGACCAAATCTTATTTGATGCCAACAAGAATACAACAAAAGAAGATCTCGTTGAGAAACCAATACCAGAAAACACCATGGATATATATGATCCGGAAAATACAATGTTAGATATGGCAAAATGCATTGACCAAACAGGAAGAAATCCCGATGTAGCATCAGAAAACGTTCTATCAGAAACTATCTCTAAGAAAGCAACAGAGTATGACCAGACAGAATCAGCTCTTGAAATGGTAACAGAAAAGGACCAAACAGATACAAATATTGACCAATTAGAAACAACCATAAAGAAAGACACAGAGAATATACAGATATATATAGCTCCCGGGAAAACGAGAGATATGGACCAAATAGGAATAGACTCAGAGATTGCAAGAGAGATAATTGAGAATGACCCAACAAAAACAAATCCAGAGAGAGCAATGGAGGCTATTTCATCGGCATCAACTTTAGAGCATGAAACAGAGAGTCGCGACACAAAAGTAACTCACACGAAGTCACAAAAAATTCATCCAGAATATGCATTCCCAGAGAAGACATCAGAAAATGGCATGACAGAGACAAATCTAAATATATTCAAAGAGGATCCGACAGAAACGATTTCAGACGTAATAACCGATGACGCTCGATCAATTACTCCAGAAAGAGCAGCACAGCTTGACCCAACAGGGACAATTTTTAAGATGGAAGCAGAGTGTGTTAACTCCAAAACAACCCCACAGAGATCAACACAGTTTAATCAGACAGAAAAAAATTATGAGAATGTTCCATCAGAAACAACTCAAATGAAAACAACAGAGCTTGAACAAATAGGACCATCTTCAGATGTGGTTACAGAGAACGTTCCATCAGAAACAACTCAAGAGAAAACAACAGAGCTTGATCAAATGAGAACATGTTCTGATTTGGTTACAGAGAATGTGCCATTAGAAACAACGCCAGAGCAAACAACAGAGCTTGATCCAATAGGACCATCTTCTGATGTGGTAACAGAGAATATTCCATCAGAAACAACTCAAGAGAAAGCAGAAGAGCATGACCCAACAAGAACAGCTTCTGAGATCGTCACACAGAATATTCCATCAGAAACAACTCCAGAGAAGACAACAGAGCTTTTTCCAATAGAAACATCTTCTGATGTTGTAACAGAGACTGTTCCATCAGAAACAACTCCTGAGACAATAACAGAGCTTGTTCCAATAGAAACATCTTCAGATGTGGTAACAGATAATATTCCATCAGAAACAACTCCAGAGAAAACAACAGAGCTTGATCCAGTAGGAATACCTTCTGATGTAGTAACAGAGAATATTCCATCAGAAACAACTCCAGAGAAAACAACAGAGCTTGATCTAGTAGGAATACCTTCGGATATGATAACAGAGAATGTTCCATCAGAAACAACTCTCGAGAGAGCAGAAGAGCATGATCCAATAGGAACAGATTCTGAGGTCGTCACAGAGAAGATTCCATCAGAAACAACTCCAGAGAAAACAACAGAGCTTGATCCAATAGGAATATCTTCTGATCTGGCTACAGAGAATGTTCCATCAGAAACAACTCCGGGGAAAACAACAGAGCTTGATCTAATAGGAACATGTTCTAATGTGGTAACAGAGAATGTTTCATCAGAAACAACTCCAGAGATCACAACAGAGCTTGATTCAATAGGAACAGCTTCTGAGGTTGTCTCAGAGAATATTACTTCAGAAACAACCCCAGAGAACACAACAGACCTTGTTCCAATAGGAACATCTTCTGATGTGGTAACAGAGAATGTTCCATCAGAAACAACTCCCGAGAAAGCAGAAGAGCATCATCCAACAGGTACAGCTTCTGAGGACGTCACACAGAATATCCCATCAGAAACAACTCCAGAAAAAACAACAGGGATTGTTCCAATAGGAACATCTTCTGATGTGATATCAGAGAATGTTCCATCAGAAATAAAGACAGAGCATACAACAGAGCTTGATCCAATAGGAGCATCTTCTGATGTGATATCAGAGAACGCTCCATCAGAAACAACACCAGAGAAAACAACAGAGCTTGATCTAATAGGACCATCTTATGATTTGATAACCGAGAATATTCCATCTGAAACAACACAAGAGAAAGCAGAAGAGTATGATCCAACAGGAACAGCTTCGGGTGTCGTAACAGAGAATATTCCATCAGAAACAATTCCAGAGAACACAACAGACCTTGTTCCAATAGGACCATCTTATGATGTGATAACAGAGAATGTTCCATCAGAAACGACTCCCGAGAAAGCAGTAGAGTATGATCCAACAGGTACAGCTTCTGAGGTCGTCACACAGAACATTCCATCAGAAACAACTCCAGAAAAAAAACAGAGCTTGTTCCAATAGGAGCATCTGCTGATGTTGTTACACAGAATGTTCCATCAGAAACAAAGACAGAGCCTACAACAGAGCTTGATCCAATGGGAACATCTTCTGTGATATCAGAGAATGCTCCATCAGAAACAACACCAGAGAAAACAACAGAGCTTGATCCAACAGGAACAGCTTCTGAGGTCGTCACACAGAATATTCCATCAGAAACAACTCCAGATAAAACAACAGAGGATGATCCAATAAGAACATCTCCTGATTTGGCTACAGAGAATGTTCCATCAGAAACAACTCCAGGGAAAACAGCAGAGATTGATCTAATAGGAACATGTTCTAATGTGGTAACAGAGAATGTTTCATCAGAAACAACTCCAGAGATCACAACAGAGCTTGATTCAATAGGAACAGCTTCTGAGGTTGTCTCAGAGAATATTACTTCAGAAACAACCCCAGAGAACACAACAGACCTTGTTCCAATAGGAACATCTTCTGATGTGGTAACAGAGAATGTTCCATCAGAAACAACTCCCGAGAAAGCAGAAGAGCATCATCCAACAGGTACAGCTTCTGAGGACGTCACACAGAATATCCCATCAGAAACAACTCCAGAAAAAACAACAGGGATTGTTCCAATAGGAACATCTTCTGATGTGATATCAGAGAATGTTCCATCAGAAATAAAGACAGAGCATACAACAGAGCTTGATCCAATAGGAGCATCTTCTGATGTGATATCAGAGAACGCTCCATCAGAAACAACACCAGAGAAAACAACAGAGCTTGATCTAATAGGACCATCTTATGATTTGATAACCGAGAATATTCCATCTGAAACAACACAAGAGAAAGCAGAAGAGTATGATCCAACAGGAACAGCTTCGGGTGTCGTAACAGAGAATATTCCATCAGAAACAATTCCAGAGAACACAACAGACCTTGTTCCAATAGGACCATCTTATGATGTGATAACAGAGAATGTTCCATCAGAAACGACTCCCGAGAAAGCAGTAGAGTATGATCCAACAGGTACAGCTTCTGAGGTCGTCACACAGAACATTCCATCAGAAACAACTCCAGAAAAAACAACAGAGCTTGTTCCAATAGGAGCATCTGCTGATATTGTTACACAGAATGTTCCATCAGAAACAAAGACAGAGCCTACAACAGAGCTTGATCCAATGGGAACATCTTCTGTGATATCAGAGAATGCTCCATCAGAAACAACACCAGAGAAAAACAACAGAGCTTGATCCAACAGGAACAGCTTCTGAGGTCGTCACACAGAATATTCCATCAGAAACAACTCCAGATAAAACAACAGAGGATGATCCAATAAGAACATCTCCTGATTTGGCTACAGAGAATGTTCCATCAGAAACAACTCCAGGGAAAACAGCAGAGATTGGTCCAATAGGAACATCTCCTGATGTGGTAATAGAGAAGATTTCATCACAAACAACTCAAGGGAAAACAACAGAGCTTGATCAAATAGGAATATCTTCTGATCTGACTACAGAGAATATTCCATCGGAAACAACTCCAGAGAAAACAACAGAGCTTGATCCAGTAGGAATACCTTCTGATGTAGTAACAGAGAATATCCCATCAGAAACAACTCCATGGAACACAACAGAGCTTGGTCCAATTGGAACATCTTCTGATGTGGTAACAGAGAATGTTTCATCAGAAGCAACTCTGAAGAAAGCAGAAGAGCATGATCCAACAGGAACAGCTACTGAGGTCGTCACAGATAATATTCCATCAGAATCAACTCTACAGAAAACAAAAGAGCTTGACCCAATAGGAACATGGTCTGATTTTGTAACAGAAAATGTTCCGTCAGAAACAACTCCAAAGAAATCAACAAAGCCTGACTCATCTCGAACAGCTTCTCATCAGGTAATAGATAACAATCCATCAGAAACAACCCTAGAGGAATCAATAGAGCTTATTTCACCAGGACCAGCTTCTATGGTTGTAACAGAGAATGTTCTGTCAGGAACAACTCCAGAGAAATCACGAGAGTTTGATCCTGCAATAATAGCTTCCGAAGTGGCAAACAACAATATTGCAATAAAAGCAACTCTAGAGAAGACAACATGTCTTGATCCCTCAGGAACAACTTTTGAAGAGGTCACAAAAGATGCTCCACCAGTAATGACTCTAGAAAACGCAGCAGAATATTGTCCAAGTGAAACAATTCTTACAAATATTGACAAATTAGAAACATCTTTTGCGAAGACAACAGACAATAGCCTGACAGAAAAGTCTGATGCAACTCCAAAGAATGCGCCAGAAAGTGGTTCAACAGAAAGAATTATTACCGAGGTGGCAACCGCTGAGGCAGCAAAGAAATACCATGGAGATAAAGCATGTATAGATAACGCAAACTGGAAAACCCAAATAGAACCACCTCGTGTTGGAAATATCTTGCAGGGAGCGACAAAAGCCAACGAGCTTAATACCCATAAGACTTCCGGTTTGTCGTGTCATGATGAGACAACATCTGAGATTAAACATCTAGCATCAGTTACAGTTGGTTGCACAGTATCAATAGATTCAGCAACTGGAAAACTCTACAATCCATGCCCAGATCAGGACCAAAATGCAACCAAACAACAACATTGCTATGTGAGACTTTTGTATGATCACCGTCCTGACAGCGTAATACAAGAAGACTCGGACGATATTATATCTAAATTTGCAGATGCAAAAGAGCGGCCAGCTATTTTTACAAAAACAAAAGCATTGCTAGCAAATAAGACTGTACGGCATTTGGCAAGCTGTGAAGGGGCAACAAAGTTTCTGAAAAGACAAAGTACGGTAAAACTAAGTATTGAGTCATCTTCGGCTGAGTCCCTTAAAGATACACAAATTGAACTTTGCATCAAAACAGATTCAAATCTCCCTACTTTTATCTCTACATTCGAACACGATATCAAGATATTAATTAAATCAAATTCTTCTACCAAAGAGGTTCAAAATGTTCATAATGATTCAGAGGAAGTAAAAGACAATAACCAAGATAACATAAATGTAAAGGAGTCAGATGTAAATCAATATCAAAGTCCAGTCGACGATCCTGCGTTTCTAGTTAGAAGTGACTCAAGAGAATGTTTTGACGACGAAATCATTAAACCGATTCTCCTCACCAACATTTCCCTGGAAAAGCCTGACAGCACGACAGAACCAGAGGATATTCCATTCGATAAAAGTTTCAATGAAAAGGATGACGTTGATTTTGGAATCAGAAGGCAGACACAGTCTGACCACATTGACAGCCAAACTGACAATGATAACCAGGGAATCGGTGATGACCATGGTGTTAGTGATAATGTAGTAGGAACAGAATCTATTGCTGGTGAAGTTTCCGATGTTCTTGACAATTCTATTTTTACCGACAGGCCAAATTCTCCAGAGGCACTGATGGATGAATTCATTAAACCTAAATTGGAAGGAAATCTGTGTAATAGTAACAATAATGACGCAAAACAAAAAGACGTGGAAAATGTCACAGAGGTTGAAACTTTAGCAAAGTGCCCAACTGAACTTTCACGATTTAGTGAAGGGCCTAAAATAGTTTATAGTGATTCGGAAGAGATTGATGGCGATGAGAGGCATATCCTTTATGTGGAGGAAATGGAAAAGTCAATCTTATTGGAAAAGAATGAGGACAATGAAACAGATGGTTCAAAAGACACAACCAAAATCGTCAAAGCTGGACAAGATAACATTGAGGATTTGAAAGATGTAAAAGAAACCACAACTTATCAAAATATCGCTTCCTCTAAAGTTGATGGACTACACGAAGATACTAAAACAGTAAATAGTGAATCGAGTGCTAAGACAGTTGACAGTGAAGTGATTTTGCAAGTTAGTGAACTGGAAAAATCAGTTTTGCTGGAACTAACGTCAGGTTTAAGTCAAATTAAAGATGCCGAAAACAACAATGAAGACGATTTTACGCTTGATCTGACTGAGACAAATTTAAACCAATATCAAAGTCCAGTGGACGATCCGACATTCCTGGTTAGAAGTGACTCACGAGAATCTTTTGATGACGAATTTATTAAACCGATTCTTCAGAGCAACATTTCTCATAGTGGAAAGCCTGATGACAAAGTAGAGGAGAAAGACGTTCCTTTCAATAAAAGCTTTGATGAAGAAGATGAAGTTGATTTAGGGATCAGAAAACAAACACAGCCTGTCAACAATGACAACCAGACTAACAATGATGACGATGTTAATGTAGCAGGAACAGAATATATTGCTGATGAAGTTCCAGATATTCTAGACGATCCCATGATTATTGACAGACCGAGTTCTCCAGAGGCGATTATGGATGAATTCATTAAACCTATTTTGGAGAGAAACCAATGTGATGCTAATGGCCTTGATGGAAAACTTGAAGACTCAGAAAAGAGTATGAAGAGTTCAGCTGAGCATCCAGATTTAAGCGAAGACCCGAAAATAATTTACAGTGACTCCGAAGAGATGGCTAGTGAAAACAGAGAAAATATTTACGTGGAGGAAATGAAAAAGTCAATTCTACTGGACAAGGATAAAGACATTGAAACAGAAGTGTTAGAAGATTCTAACATAGTAGTGAAGGATAAAATTGATGACTTGAAAGAAACAACTAGTCAGAATATTGTCCCCTCTGAACCTGATAAAGATCGTGGAGAGTTGGATGCTACAAAAGTTAACAATGAAGTAATTCTGCAAGATGAAGAAATGGAAAATTCAGTCGATGCTCCAATGCTCGACTTAACTGAAACAAATTTAAACCAATACCAAAACCCAATCGACGATCCGACATTCCTGGTTAGAAGTGACTCACGCGAATCTTTTGATGATGAATTCATTAAACCGATTCTTCAAAGCAACAATTCTCACAATGAAATGCCTGGCGACAAAGTAAAAGGGAAAGAAGTTCCCTTCGATGAAAGTTTTGATGAAGAAGATGATGTCGATTTAGGGGTAAAAATACAAGCACAGCCCGGGAATAATGACAACCAGTCTAGTTTAGATGACGATGCTAATGTAGCAGGAACAGAATCTATTGCTGACGAAGTTCCAGATATTCCAGACGATCCCATGATTATCGACAGACCGAGTTCTCCAGAGGCGGTCATGGATGAATTCATTAAACCTATATTGGAAAGAAATCAATTGATTACTTGCGACATTGGGAGAAAAGTTGAAGAGGCAGAAAACGAAACAGTGGATGAAAAGATAACGGAGTGTTCAGCTGAGCAATCACAATTATGTGAAGAGCCCAAAATAGTTTATAGTGACTCGGAAGAGATGGATAGCGATATCATTCATGTGGATGAAATGGAAAAGTCAATTTTGCTTGAAGACCCATCAGGTTTCATTCCGTTTAAAGATGCCAAAGACACAAATGATGAAGAATCTGTGCTGGCCTTGACCGAGACAAATTTAAACCGATATCAAAGTCCAGTTGACGATCCTATAGTCCTTGTTAGAAGTGACTCACGAGAATCTTTTGATGACGAATTTATTAAACCGATTCTTCACAGCAACATTTCTCATAGTGGAAAGCCTAATGACATAAGAGAGGAGAAAGACGTTCCTTTCAATAAAAGTTTTAATGAAAAAGATGATGTTGATTTAGGGATCAGAAAACAAACACAGCATGTCAACAATGACAACCAGACTAACAATGAAGACGATGCTAATGTAGCAGGAACAGAATCTATTGCTGACGAAGTTCCAGATATTCTAGACGATCCTATGATTATTGACAGACCGAGTTCTCCAGAGGCGATTATGGATGAAGTCATTAAAACTATTTTGGAGAGAAACCAATGTGATGCTAATGACCTTGAGGGAAAACTTGAAGACTCTGAAAAAAGTATGGAGAGTGCAGCTGAGCATCCACATTTAAGCGAAGACCCGAAAATAATTTATAGTGACTCCGAAGAAATGGATAGTGAAAACAGAGAAAATATTTACGTGGAGGAAATGGAAAAGTCAATTCTACTGGACAAGGATGAGGACATTGAACCAGAAGTATTAGAAGATTCTAACATAGTAGTGAAGGATAACATTGATGACTTGAAAGAAACAACTAGTCAGAATATTGTCCCCTCTGAACCTGATAAAGATCGTGGAGAGTTGGATGCTACAAAAGTTAACAATGAAGTAATTCTGCAAGTGGAAGAAATGGAAAATTCAGTCGATGCTCCAATGCTCGACTTAACTGAAACAAATCTAACACAATACCAAAGCCCAGTCGACGATCCAACATGCCTGGTTAGAAGTGACTCACGAGAATCTTTTGATGACGAATTCATTAAACCAATACTTCACAGCAACATTTCTCATAATGAAAAGCCTGACTACAAAGTAAAAGAGAAAGAAGTCCCCTTCGGTGAAAGTTTTGATGAAGAAGATGATGTCGATTTAGGAGTCAAAAAACAAGCACAGCCTGAGAATAATGATAACCAGACTAGCATTGCTGACGATGCTAATGTAGCAGGAACAGAATCTATTGCTGATGAAGATTCAGATATTCTAGACGATCCCATGATTATCGACAGATCTAGTTCTCCAGAGGCGGTCATGGATGAATTCATTAAACCTATTCTGGAAATAAATCAATTTAATTATTGTGACGGAAGCGGAAAAGTCAAAACCAGGACTGAAAAGAGTACGGAGCGTTCAACTGAGAAATCACAATTATGTGAAGAGCCCAAAATAGTTTATAGTGACTCGGAAGAGATGGATAGCAATATCATTCATGTAGATGAAATGGAAAAGTCAATTTTGCTTGAAGACCCATCAGGTGTCATTCAGGTTAAAGATGTCGAAGACACAAATGATGAAGAATCTGTGCTGGCCTTGACTGAGACAAATTTAAACCGATATCAAAGTCCAGTCGACGATCCGACATTCCTTGTTAGAAGTGACTCACGAGAATCTTTTGATGACGAATTTATTAAACCGATTCTTCATAGCAACATTTCTCATAGTGGAAAGCCCGATGACATAATAGAGGAGAAAGACGTTCCTTTCAATGAAAGTTTTAATGAAGAAAATGATGTTGATTTAGGGATCAGAAAACAAACACAGCATGTCGACAATGACAACCAGACTAACAATGAAGACGATGCTAATGTAGCAGGAACAGAATCTATTGCTGACGAAGTTCCAGATATTCTAGACGATCCCATGATTATTGACAGACCGAGTTCTCCAGAGGCGATTATGGATGAAGTCATTAAACCTATTTTGGAGAGAAACCAATGTGATGCTAATGGCCTTGAGGGAAATCTTGAAGACTCTGAAAAAAGTATGGAGAGTGCAGCTGAGCATCCACATTTAAGCGAAGACCCGAAAATAATTTATAGTGACTCCGAAGAAATGGATAGTGAAAACAGAGAAAATATTTACGTGGAGGAAATGGAAAAGTCAATTCTACTGGACAAGGATGAGGACATTGAACCAGAAGTATTAGAAGATTCTAACATAGTAGTGAAGGATAAAATTGATGACTTGAAAGAAACAACTAGTCAGAATATTGTCCCCTCTGAACCTGATAAAGATTGTGGAGAGTTGGATGCTGCAAAAGTTAACAATGAAGTAATTCTGCAAGTGAAAGAAATGGAAAATTCAGTCGATGCTCCAATGCTCGACTTAACTGAAACAAATCTAACACAATACCAAAGCCCAGTCGACGATCCGACATTCCTGGTTAGAAGTGACTCACGAGAATCTTTTGATGACGAATTCATTAAACCACTACTTCATATCAACATTTCTCATAATGAAAAGCCTGACGACAAAGTAAAAGAGAAGGAAGTCCCCTTCGGTGAAAGTTTTGGTGAAGAAGATGATGTCGATTTAGGAGTCAAAAAACAAGCACAGCCTGGGAATAATGACAACCAGACTAGCATTGATGACGATGCTAATGTAGCAGGAAAAGAATCTATTGCTGATGAAGATTCAGATATTCTAGACGATCCCATGATTATTGCCAGACCGAGTTCTCCAGAGGCGGTCATGGATGAATTCATTAAACCTATATTGGAAAGAAATCATTTGATTGCTTGCGACATTGGAGCAAAAGTTGAAGATGCAGAAAACAGAACAGTGGATGAAAAGAGAACGGAGTGTTCAGCTGAGCAATCACAATTGTGTGAAGAGCCCAAAATAGTTTATAGTGACTCGGAAGAAATGGATAGCGATATCATTCATGTGGATGAAATGGAAAAGTCAATTTTGCTTGAAGACCCATCAGGTGTCATTCAGGTTAAAGATGTCGAAGACACAAATGATGAAGAATCTGTGCTGGCCTTGACTGAGACAAATTTAAACCGATATCAAAGTCCAGTCGACGATCCGACATTCCTTGTTAGAAGTGACTCACGAGAATCTTTTGATGACGAATTTATTAAACCGATTCTTCATAGCAACATTTCTCATAGTGGAAAGCCCGATGACAAAGTAAAAGAGAAGGAAGTCCCCTTCGGTGAAAGTTTTAGTGAAGAAGATGATGTCGATTTAGGAGTCAAAAAACAAGCACAGCCTGGGAATAATGACAACCAGACTAGCATTGATGACGATGCTAATGTAGCAGGAAAAGAATCTATTGCTGATGAAGATTCAGATATTCTAGACGATCCCATGATTATTGCCAGACCGAGTTCTCCAGAGGCGGTCATGGATGAATTCATTAAACCTATATTGGAAAGAAATCATTTGATTGCTTGCGACATTGGAGCAAAAGTTGAAGATGCAGAAAACAGAACAATGGATGAAAAGAGAACGGAGTGTTCAGCTGAGCAATCACAATTGTGTGAAGAGCCCAAAATAGTTTATAGTGACTCGGAAGAAATGGATAGCGATATCATTCATGTGGATGAAATGGAAAAGTCAATTTTGCTTGAAGACCCATCAGGTGTCATTCAGGTTAAAGATGTCGAAGACACAAATGATGAAGAATCTGTGCTGACCTTGACTGAGACAAATTTAAACCGATATCAAAGTCCAGTCGACGATCCGACATTCCTGGTTAGAAGTGACTCACGAGAATCTTTTGATGACGAATTTATTAAACCGATTCTTCACAGCAACATTTCTCATAGTGGAAAGCCCGATGACATAATAGAGGAGAAAGACGTTCCTTTCAATGAAAGTTTTGATGAAGAAGATGATGTTGATTTAGGGATCAGAAAACAAACACAGCATGTCAACAATGACAACCAGACTAACAATGAAGACGATGCTAATGTAGCAGGAACAGAATCTATTGCTGACGAAGTTCCAGATATTCTAGACGATCCCATGATTATTGACAGACCGAGTTCTCCAGAGGCGATTATGGATGAATTCATTAAACCTATTTTGGAGAGAAACCAATGTGATGCTCATGGCCTTCAGGGAAAACTTAAAGACTCTGAAAAAAGTATGAAGAGTGCAGATGAGCATCCACATTTAAGCGAAGACTCTAAAATAATTTATAGTGACTCCAAAGAAATGTATAGTGAAAGCAGAGAAAATATTTACGTGGAGGAAATGGAAAAGTCAATTCTACTGGACAAGGATAAAGACATTGAAACAGGAGTATTAGAAGATTCTAACATAGTAGTGAAGGATAACATTGATGACTTGAAAGAAACAACTAGTCAGAATATTGTCCCCTCTGAACCTGATAGAGATCGTGGAGAGTTGGATGCTACAAAAGTTAACAATGAAGTAATTCTGCAAGTGGAAGAAATGGAAAATCCAGTCGATGCTCCAATGCTCGACTTAACTGAAACAAATCTAACACAATACCAAAGCCCAGTCGATGATCCGACATTCCTGGTTAGAAGTGACTCACGAGAATCTTTTGATGACGAATTCATTAAACCACTACTTCACATCAACATTTCTCATAATGAAAAGCCTGACGACAAAGTAAAAGAGAAAGAAGTTCCCTTCGATGAAACTTTTGATGAAGAAGATGATGTCGATATAGGAGTCAAAAAACAAGCACAGCCTGGGAATATTGACAACCAGACTAGCATTGATGACGATGCTAATGTAGCAGGAACAGAATCTATTGCTGATGAAGATTCAGATATTCTAGACGATCCCATGATTATCGACAGACCGAGTTCTCCAGAGGCGATTATGGATGAATTCATTAAACCTATTTTGGAAAGAAACCAATGTGATGCTAATGGCCTTGACGGAAAACTTGAAAAATCTGAAAAAAGTATGGAGAGTTCAGCTGAGCATCCAGATTTAAGCGAAGACCCGAAAATAATTTATAGTGAATCCGAAGAGATGGAGAGTGAAAACAGAGAAAATATTTACGTGGAGGAAATTGAAAAGACAATTCTACTGGACAGGGAAGAGGACAGTGAACCAGAAGTGTTAAAAGATACTATCACAGTAGTGAAGGATAGTAGTGATGACTTGAAAGAGATAAAGGAAGCAACTGGTCAGATTATTGTCCTCTCAGAACTTGATAAAAATTATCGAGAGACTGAAACAATTAATGAGTTGGATGCTACAAAAGTTAACAATGAAGTAATTCTGCAAGTCGAAGAAATGGAAAAGTCAGTCGAAGCTCCAATGCTTCACTTAACCGAAGCAAATTTAGACCAATGCCAAAGCCAAGGCGACGATCCGACATTCCTGGTTAGAAGTGACTCACGAGAATCGTTTGATGACGAATTCATTAAACAAATACTTCACAGCAACATTTCTTATAATGAAAAGCCTGACGACAAAGTAAAAGAGAAAGAAATTCCTTTCGATGAAAGTTTTGATGAAGAAGATGATGTTGATTTAGGGATCAAAATCCAAGCACAATCTGGCGATAATGACAACCAGACTAGCATTGATGACGATGCTAATGTGACTGGAACAGAACCTGTTGCTGTTGAAGATTCAGATGTTCTCGATGATCCCATGATTATTGACAGACCGAATTCTCCAGAAGCATTCATGGAAGAGTTCATTAAACCTGCTTTGGAGGGAAATCAATTTAATTTTCGTGACGGAAGCGGTAAAGTTGAAGATGCAGAAAACGGAACAGTGGCTGGAAAGAGAACGGAGTGTTCATCTGAGCAATCACAATTATGTGAGGAGCCCAAAATAGTTTATAGTGACTCGGAAGAGATGGATAGCGATATCATTCATGTGGATGAAATAGAAAAGTCAATTTTTCTTGAAGAGACATCAGGTTTCATTCAGGTTAAAGATGCCGAAGACACAAATGATGAAGAATCTCTGCTGGCCTTGACTGAGACAAATTTAAACCAATATCAAAGTCCAGTCGACGATCCGACATTCCTTGTTAGAAGTGACTCACGAGAATCTTTTAATGATGAATTCATTAAACCGGTACTTCACAGTAACATTTCTTGCAGTAAAAATCCAGACATTATTGTAGAAAACAAAGAAGTTTCTTTCGCTGAAAGTTTTGATGGAGAAGATGATGTTGATTTTGGGCTCAAAAAGCAAGTGCAGCCTGTCGACGTTGACAGTCAAATTGATGGTGATGACCCTGGTGATTTAGCTGGACCAGAATCTGTTGCTGGTAAAATTTCAGATATTCCGGACGATTCCATGATTATGGACAGACAGAGTTCTCCGGAGGCGTTTATGGATGAATTCATTAAACCGATTTTGGACAGAAACAAATTAAATGCTAGTGATGGTGACGGAAAAGTTCAGGACACAGAGAATAACAATGACGCTGTAAGTAGTATGGGGTATTTAGCTGAGCTATCACAAATAAGTGAAGATCCCAAAATAGTTTATAGTGACTCGGAAGAGATAGATAGCAATGGGCGGGGTGTCATTCGTGTGGAGGAAATGGAAAAGTTAATTCTATTGGAAAAGAATGAAGACGATGAAACAGAAGTGTCAAAAGATTTTAACATACTCCCGAAAACTGTACAAGATGATTTCGAGGACTTGAAAGACATAAAGGAAACATTAACTTGTCAAAATATCACTTTTTCTAAAGCCGATGGACTTCACAAAGATACTGAAACATTAAATAGCGAATCAAATGTTGCAACAGTTAATAGTGAAGTCGTTTTGTCGGTTGATGAAAAGGAAAAGTCAGTTTTGCTTGAGCAATCTTCAAGTTTAAGTCATGTCAAAGATAGTGAAGAAAACAATATTCATAATAATGGCGGTGAACTTGGAGCAGAGACTGTCAGAGACGAATTCTTAGACATACTTGACGATCCATTGGTTATCAACAGACAGAGTTCCCCAGAAGATTTTATGGACGAAGTAATTAGACCTATTTTGGAAAGAACTCACTCCGACGTTGACAAACTTGAAGATGCACAAAATATTGGTCATGATTATGATTCAAAAGAACAAATACAATTAAGTGAAGAGCCCAATGTAGTGTATTATGACTCGGACGAAACAGTTACTGACAAAGAAGCAAACATTAATGTGGAAGAAATAGAAGACTCGAATAGACCAGATAAAAGTAACGAAAGTAAAGCAGATTTGTCAGAGGATACAAAACAAAGTATCAGAAATGAAGAATGTGATACAGAAGCCTTGAAAGTAGAGACTGAAATGGCAGCCAAGCAAACTGTCTGTCCGTCTCATTATGATGTTCTGAGCAAAGGTCCGGATGTTGTTGATAAACAACCAATTGTCTCCAAAGAGCTTGGCGATTTGGATGCAGAAAATGTAATTCAACTTCCGATCAAAGCTGCCTGTGAATATGCTGATTTAGACAACACATATGATAAAGGTAACGTGTGTGTGTGTGTGTGTATGTGTGTGTGTGTGTGTTTTAATCATCCATACTTGACAATAATAGTGATGATGTGATAATGATGATGATGATGATGATGATGATGATGATGATGATGATGATGAAGGTGATGATGATGATGATGATGATGATGATGATGATGATGATGATGATGATGATGATGATGATGATGATGATGATGATGATGATGATGATCATAGTAATGATATAACTAATGATGATAATAATAATGGTAATAATAATAATAATAATAAGAAGAAGAAGAAGAAGAAGAAGAAGAAGAACAACAACAACAACAACAATAACAACAACAACAACGACGACGACGACGACGATGACGACGACGACAAAGACGACGACGACGATGATGATGATGATGATGATGGTGATGATGATGATGATGATGATGATGATGATGATGATGATGATGATGATGATGATGATGATGATGATGATGATGACATCTAAAAGCGGTTTTATTCTTTTCCTACAGATGACGAAGGAGTTGACAGCGAAGAACTACACACGGTTCGATCTATGATGAGTGCACTGACTCGCCGTATGAGTTGCCAGGTAGAACCCCGAGATACCAATGACGTGATTGACGAGATAAACCTACTGGTTGAAAAGATCAACAAAGGTCTCAGAGATGGAACGCTTGCTGCTTCCGATATCATCCCAGAGTAAGATCCCACTGTCAATGTTAACCCTCTCCTTACCACCGGCAGCAAAATCGTCACATTTGCAACGACACAATATACATTTTTCTTATTCAGATTTATTTTTTGTACATCGAAAACTTTGAAGAATGATATGTGTTTGATTACTAAGAACATAAAAGTTTTTTTTTTGTAGAGAGCTTGTTGAGATAAAATATCTACTTTTCTGCTGGGTAAGCCTGTCATTTTGTGGAAAATACTGAAAGAGTTGAATCCCACTTTGTGACTCACCATCTTAAAATGATATTGTGTCGGGTTCAATTATACGTTGACAATTTGCATAATTCCGATATATGCTGCTTGCGGCTATGTGGTCTTGTTGTATGACACTCGTTTTCGGATCGGAAGGTCCTGGGTTCGAGCCTCTCTCAGCGCATAGTTGAGTCCTTTGAAAAGGCTATTTACTAACATTCTCTCACCGTACTCAGGTGTTAAATGAGTACCTGGTCATTAACAGCGTTGTCTCTGTTCGAAAAAAAGTGCAATATCGCCTAATAGACGTCATGTCTCGTCCTACGTGTTAAGTGTTGCTGTTGGACAGGGACCCTTTGTAAAGCGCTTTGAGCATGTTTAGTGGATATTGCGCTATAGAAAAGCTCAAGTTAGTTATATAGATAGTATGAAGTTGACGTCACTCAAGTCTTTGGTATTGCTTTTTGCCATCCGCGTTTATGAGTCATTTTCACTAAACTGTATTAACCAGACTATAAAAGTTCATGGTTACACATAGTTTTGTGTGTTGGTCCGTTATATTTCCGGGTTTCAATGTTGTAAGTTTCCAAGCCAAGCGTATAATATCTATAGACGATGTGCGCTTAGCTAAGAAAATAACAACATTGCCATACGGAAATATAACGGATCAACCCACAAAACAATGTGTAACCTTGACCGTTTACAGTCTGGTCGATACAATTTAGTAAAAATTACTCAAAAACATGAATGGCAAAAAAAACAATAACAAAGACCTGAGTGACATCATCTTTGTTCTATCTATACAAACGTAATTATGGGCTAGATTTAGCATTGTTGTAATAGAAAATATTTTGCGTTGGTTTAAGAGTATTCCATGACAACAAGGACCCCATAACAAGTCGGGTTATTAGATTTGGAAATAAGAACACGTCGACAAGATCCTTTGATTATGAATGAGACTGGTGAAGTAGATTCATATCTACACATAGGGCATTTTACGCGAGAAAGGAATAATCTAGCTAACTTATTTCTATTCGCACACTTCAATTGGAATTGCTGTATTTTCATAATCAATGTACCATAGACATTCAAAGAAATAAATATTTATGCAAGTTTTAACATTCCAAATGTATCCGAAAGAATAAAAATTAGCAAAGATCATGTCTTTTAAAAAATCAATCAAACATGTTTCTAACTTTATTATTATCTATGTACAGTCTTAATTTCCACAAAAAAGTAAAGACCTATTTTCCTCTTTCCCTTTCATTACCTTGTTTATCCAATGTTCATAATATTTTTCATCATCAGACTAACCAGACTGATACAGCTCCGACCGGAACCTAATGAGAATCAAGAGGATAATATGGCAGAGGCGTCCATAAGACGGACGGAGCAACAGATTTTTGATCTTCTAGACAGCATTTTATTGCTCCTCAAAACTGTCAACCTGAATAGATCTGGGGGTGCACATAGAGTTGAAGAAAGTGACTCGCGTGTTAGCAAAGACATGACTGAACTGAGCACAATCAAAGAAAAAGCTGAGTATCTTGAGAGCAATGTTGAAAATTATGTCGAAAGCCATGAAACGAGGGCTAGAGAAGGTGTTGAAAGTCTAGAGACACAGGCTAAGAAAGAAGATAAAGTATTTCAGGAGACAGGGGATAAACAAAGAACTAAAAGACAGGATGCAGAGGTTGAAGAGGAAGTTGAATCTCATAAGTCAGAAGATAAAAATGAAGTTGAGAGTCAGGACGTAGAAGCTAAAGACAATGTAAGGCTCGATACAGACTCTGAAAAAGACATTGAAAGTCATCAAAAAGAGGCGAGAGAAGAAGTTGAAAGTCAAGAAAAAGAGTCTAGAGAAGACGTTGAAATTCAAGAAATAACGGCTAAAGAAGAATTAGTAAGGCATGACAAAGGAGAAGTCGTAGGTCAGGACATTGAAACTTTGAGACCTGTTGAAATTCAAATAATAGAAGCTAATGAGGATGAAAGCAAAGAGACTAGGACAAAAGAAGATATTGTATGTCATGACATAGAGGCAAAAGAAGTTGGGAGCCATGGCGTAGAAGCTAAAGAACAAGTTGAAAACCTAGAGACGGAACTAAGAGAAGTTGAAGGTCACCAGTCAGAGACTAAAAGTCTAGGTCACGACATAGAGCCGAAGGAAGAAGTTAAGTCTCATGACACAGAGAATAAAGAAGTTATTGAAAATCATGAGGCAGAAGTTATGGAAGAAGTAGAAAGTCACAAAACAGATGCTAAAGAAGAAGTTGTAAGTCATGGCACATACATGAAAGAAAAAGTAGAACGTCATGACAAAGAGGCTAAAGAAGAGGAGGAAAGTCACGATACAGAAGCTAAAGAAGATGAAAGTCATGATACGGAAGCTAAAGAAGAGGCTGGCAGTAATGAGACAGAGGCTAAATTTGAGGCTGAAAGTCAAGATACAGAAAATAAAGTAAAAGAAGAAAGTCTTGACACAGACACTAGAGACGATGAAAAAAGTCGTGATACAGAAGCTAAAGAAGACGCTGAAGGTCATGATACAGAAGCTAAAGAAAAGGAAGAAAGCCATGACACAGAAGCTAAAGAAGAGGAAGAAAATCAAGATACAGAAGCTAAAGAAGTGGCTGTAAGTCATGATGCAGAAGCTAAAGAACACGTAGAAAGTCATGATACAGACACTAAAGACGAGGAAGAAAGTCATGATACAGAAACTAAAGAATTGGCTGTAAGTAATGATGCAGAAGCTAAAGAACAGGTAGAAAGTCGTGATACAGACACTAAAGACGAGGAAGAAAGTCATGATACAGAAACTAAAGAAGAGGCGGAAAGGCATGATACAGAAACTAAAGAAGAGGGAGAAAGTCATAAGACAGAAGCTAAGGAAGGGGTAGGAAGTCACGATACAGAAGTTAAAGAAGAGGTAGAGAGTCATGAAACAGAAACTAAAAAAGAAGCGGAAAGTCACGACCGGGAAGCTAAAGAAAAATCAGAAAGTCATGACACAAGAGCTAAAGAAGAAGCAGAAAGTCGTGACACAAAAATTAAAGAAGAGGTAGAAGGTCATGACACAGAAGCTAAAGAAGAGGTAGAAAGTCACGACACAAAATCTAAAGAAGATGTAGAAAGTCACGACACAGAGGCTAAAGAAAAAGTAAAAAGTGATGAAATAGAGACTAAAGAAGAAGTAGAAAGTCATGACATAGATGTTGAAAGTCATGGCACAGAGTCCAAAAAAGACGTAGAAAGCCATGACACGGAGGCTAAAGAAGAAGAAAGTTACGACACGGAGACTAATGAAGAAGTAGAAAATCATGACACAGAGAGTAAAGAAGATGTAAAAATTCACGAGACAGAGGCGAAAGAAGAAGTAGAAAGTCACGATACAGCAACGAAAGAAGAAGTAGAAAGGCATGACACAGAGGCTGAAGAAGTCGTAGAAAGTCATGACACAGAGACCAAAGAAGAAGTAGAAAGTAATGACAAAGAGGTTGAAAGTCATGACACAGAGACCAAAGAAGAATTAGAAAGTCATGACACGGAGACTAAAGAAGAAGTAGAATGTCACGACACAGAAATTAAAGAAGAAGTAGAAAGTCATGACACAGAGATCAAAGGAGAAGTAAAAAGTCATGACACAGAGGCTAAAGAAGAAGTAGAATGTCACGACACAGAAATTAAAGCAGAAGTAGAATGTCACGATATAGAAGCGAAAGAAGAAGTAGAGAGTCATGACACAGAGATTAAAGAAGAATTTGAAAGTCAAGACGCAGTGGTCAAAGAAGAGTTAAAAAGTCATACCACAGAGGCGAAAGAAGAAGTAGAAATTCATGACACAGCGACTAAAGAAGAAGTAGAAAGTCGTGACACAGAGATTAAAGAAGAAGTAGAAAGTCATGACACAGAGGCTAAAGACGAGGTAGAAAGTCATGAAACAGAGACTAAAGAAGAAGTAGAAAGTCATGACAAAGAGGTTGAAAGTCACAACACTGAGACCAAAGAAGAGGTAGAAAGTCATGACACAGAGACTAAAGAAGAAGTAGAATGTCACGATATAGAAGCGAAAGAAGAAGTAGAAAGTCTCGACACAGAGATTAAAGAAGAATTTGAAAGTCAAGACACAGTGGCCAAAGAAGAGTTAGAAAGTCATACCACAGTGGCGAAAGAAGAAGTAGAAAGTCACGATACAGAGATAAAAGAAGAAGTAGGAAGTCATGAAATACAGGCTGAAGAAGTTGAAAGCCACGACACAGAGACTAAAGAAAAAGTAGAAAGTCACGACACAGAGACTAAAGAAGAAGTAGAAAGTCAAGCCACAGACACTAAAGAAGAAGTAGGAAGTCACGATACAGAGACTAACGAAGAAGTTGTAAGTCAAGACACGGTGGCAAAAGAAGAGATAGGAAGTCATGACACAGAGACTAAAGAAGAAGTAGGAAGTCATGATACACAGGCTGAAGAAGTTGAAAGCCACGACACAGAGACTAAAGACGAAGTGGAAAGTCATGACACAGAAACTAAAGAAGAAGTAGAATGTCACGATACAGAGATAAAAGAAGAAGTTGGAAGTCAAGACACAGCGGCAAAAGAAGAGGTAGAAAGTCACGACACAGAGGCAAAACAAGAAGTAGAAAGTCATGACACAGAGACTAAAGAAGAAGTAGAAAATCATGACACAGAGACCAATGAAGAAGTAGAAAGTCACGACACAGAGACCAAAGAAGAAGTAGAAAGTCATGGCACAGAGACCAAAGAAGAAGTAGAAAGTCACGACCAAGAAGAAGTTGGATGTCCGGAAACTGAAGAGAAGGATGTTGAACTAACGGAAAAGAACGTGAGTCATGCTGATTTAGAATATAAAGGTTGTAGCGATGACCAATCAAGGTGTTACGTCGACAGAGCTGAAAGTTTTGTTGAAAAGAATAACTTTGAAAAACTTGGGAGTCATGCAGAGGAAGACATAAAGCCAGTTTTTGAGAGAGGATGTGGATCCTATGAAGAGGAGAATGATGAAAATAATGAATTTGCTGATGGAGATAAATTTAGATCGTCTGTAGATTATGAAATGGGTGATAGTGAAACTGAAGAGAAGGAAGAAGATGAGGAAGATGAAGAGGACGAAGACGAAGATGAGGAGGAGGAAGAGGAAGAAGAAGAGGAAGAGGATGAAGCTGATGATGATGATGATGATGACGACGACGAGGAAAATTTTGATGAGGAAGAAGAGAATGAAGATGATGACGTCGATGTGGACATGGACGACGACGACGACGACGAATACTACTACAGCGATGACAATGAGACTGGGAATGATGATTTAAATAAAGAGCAGTCTGAAGAGGAGGACAAGGAAGAAGGGAATGAGGGAGAAGAAAAACAGGAGGAGGAGTATTGTTACCAGGAGCAAATTGAAATTCAAATAGAATCTACTTCTGGTGCGATTTATACGTTAGATAAAATGAGCAAGGAACTGAAACCATCTGAACAAGTAGTAAACATTGAACACTTGGAAATTGTCGACGAAAGGAAAACGGGTGGCTTTGAACAACCACATAATTTTTCTGGAAAAGAGGATGATGACATTGTAAATGAAGGTGCTCGTAAAGGAAATCTTGACACCAATCCAAATGAACGAGACGATAAACGTCAGACTTCAAAGCCTGGTGCGTCAAACGTCAAGAAATTGACAAAATCTCAAATGCGACGATTACGGCAGATAAGATGCAAAAAGAATAAGCAAGAATCTCTCAATGCTGAGATGGGACAGTCGGGAAAAGCTGATACTAAGGAGGAGGGGATGAACATGCAAGAAAAGACAGTTGCTAGCAGTATGATGTTACCTGCAGCAAAATCCGACCAAACACAGTCAGAATCAGTTCAAGCAGACATGGCCAGTAAAAAGAAGACAAAACCCAAACGACCAAGGAAAACTGAACAGCAAAAGCAGGATAAATTAAAGGGACAGCAACAATCTCCAGAAGAACTAAAGCAAGAATTTCAACATAAACAACAAGATCAAAAACAAATACAATTCAATTCCAAACAACAAGAAACGAAACAAAAATATCTCAATAAACAAAAGCAACAACAGCAACATCAACAACAAAATGAAGCGTCAAAGCCTCAAAAAGCAACGAAAATAAAACAACGTGGCAGAGATAACCAAAGAAGAGAAAGCAAAAACAAACAAACTGCCACGTCGTTAGCATCCTCTGACACAACAATATCACAACCTCAACAAGGAGATCAAAAACAGAAACAGAAACAGAAACGTTCCCAAACAGAGCACCAGTTACCCACTGTCGACATCTCAGTTGACACAGGCGAAATTGGTGAGCATGTGCATCAGAAAATCGAAGACATTGGAGCCTCACATCTTCCAACTCCTTGCATTGCACTTCACTGTAGTGTAGAGGACGAGCTCTCCGCTAAAGACCGAGAAAATGAAGTGTACATGGGAAGTGAAAAAGGTAGTGATGATGTTGATATTCAAGATGGCGTAAATTTACTGAATATTCCAGGAATGTCAAGAAAACGATCCCGATCCAGATCCACATCTAAAGATGGAAGATCTAAGTCACATGACGGAAGATCCGAGCCTCGTGAAGGACGATCTAAAAGCCGATCAAGGTCCAAGTCCCCTATGAGTCCGAGTCTGAGAAAAATTAGGGGGGAATCGCCGAGACGTCAGAGTAGGAAACATAATATTGTTGTGGTAGAGAAGAAATGAATCAATTTTTGAGGGCACAATTTTGTTACGAGAATGACTGTTGGCAATTACATATTATAATGATTGAATCAACCCAAAAAATGTTTGGCAATAATGCCAGTTGGTTAAGTCTTGGGCAACAACAAAAATGACAGAATTATGACGAGGTTTTAAGATAGCGATGATGAAAAGGATGAAGATATTGTTGATAATGATGGCGTTGATAATGCGATGATGATGTGGATGACGACGACGACGATGATGATGATATGATGATGATGATGATGATAATGATGATGATGATGATGATGAATATTATTATTATTATTATTATTATTATTATTATTATTATTATTATTATTATGATGATGATGATGATGATGATGATGATGATGATGATGATGATGATGATGATGATGACGATGATGATGATAATGAATAAGATTGCTGGAAACCATAGCATAAATGATTAATATCATATAATATGTGGCCCAAAACCTCTTAACGGTATTATCTCGGGTAGGTTTAGATGCTAAAAATATATCATGAAAGTTGGATTCATTATGTAAATTATGTTTTATTGAGGTCAATAGATTGCTTATTATGTGACCAAAACAAAATCACTTTCTTATGAGATTGTATGATTGCCTCCCTTGAGTTCTGTCACAGCCCACAGAGGACAATCTTCTCACGCTGTGGTTTCCTTACTCCTACCATTCTAACCAATGCACTGCTGTGTTACATCGTATAAATCACCTATTTAGAATCTGATTCACCCAGAAATGGTACCGGTTTTAGGCCGTGGGTCATAAAATATTGTTTTTGCCCCATTTTTACTCCTTTCCATTTATTTAATTTTGTGTTCAAATGGTTTTCCCCTAAAAAGATCAAACTGAGCCCTTTGTGGCTCATAGAACCGTAGCAACCGATGTGTACATATATACAGGTCTGACATCCGAACGTAATTATAGGCCTAGTTTATCGTTGTAATGGACAATATTTTACGTTATTTTTTTATTATTTCCATTACAACAACGAGCCTATAATGAATTAGGTTATCGGACCTACAAATAAGTGTACGTCGGTAGCAACCCTTACAGTTCTCTGTAATTGTAATCCGATGTTTTTAATACTGTGATCTCTTTTTGCATTTCACAAGGCCTATGCTATTTCGAATATTGTGTTTTACTTCCTTCACTGTTCTTTGCTTAATCAAATTGGGACACAAAATGTTACGTCACACTTGGCTAGCAACGACTCTTTTGGTTCCACACTCAAGAAAAAGAATCAAGCTGCAGTCTTTACTACGAGCACAGTTGCTTTTAAAAAATTAAAATTGATCTAATTTTGATCTGCTAAAAGGGTTCAATGTTTTGCACCTAATTTCCGATATCGCTCGGAGAGGGAGGTTTGTCGGTTTTACCGATTTCCAAGTGGAACCTCTTTTGGTTGCTGTGGGCGTTGTTAAGAGGAAGTGACGTCACGATTTTGGAACCCTATTAACTGGGATTCTTGGTTTAAGTGACAAAGAAATGGCAAGAACAAGAAATATCATATTTAATTAATATTCAAATTATTTGTCATTGCAATATTGTATGTTTAGAATGTTGAAAGAATTAATAGCCAAAAGTATTCTTTGTTGATTATTCCATTTGGATGTAGGATCGTGTCTGCAGTAGTTATCATTTAGATGTCAGATTATTTTTGTCTTCAGTGGCCCCATGTTATATTATGTATCTTTTTGTGATCCATATTATTATAAGTTATTAATTTTTGTTGTTGTTTTTGTTAGTCTCAACGGTGTGTGTTACATAGAATCCATAGCAATCTTCATTACATGCCGAGTAGCCGAATAATCTACCTTCCAGTTTAATATCTCCAATCGCAATGGTTTGTTACAATCAACACTAAAGGCATATTCTGTTAACTAAGATTTGTCTGTTTTCACTGTCGTGTTTCGTCCAACATGTTAGGTGTTACTGTTTGCTTGGGCTAGTAAAGCGTCGATATTGCGCCATTTACAAGCTCTTTGTTTTTATTACTAGAATGAATCCAAGAGTCGTTGAAGTCCAACTCGCATCGATGTTATTGTTCTTTTAGTAACACCGGTGAGATGACATGTTGAGTTGAAATCGAGTGAAACCGTACTCAGTAGGGAAAGGTTTTAAAGAGAACAACCGATTTGTATTATTAATACAAAACTTATGTCTTCATTGTTTTATTTTGTTTTTGATTTTTTGTTTTTCTACTTTTTTTTTTTATTGGTGGAGGGGAGGGGGGGGGGGGGGAGTGGAGAGAGAACTTCATTTCGTAGTTCTTTTTTTTTTCGTGAATTGTCTGTGTTGTTTTGTTTTAGCTGGGGTTTTTATTTTTCAAATTTTGTATTTGTTTGGGTTTTTTTTTTTTTTGTTTTGGGTTCTTTTTTTATGTTATTTTTATTTAATCATTTATTTATTTTGGTTTCGGTTTTCTTCACTTTTTCAGTAATTTTAAAAGCCCGTAGATTTAGAGAATTGTTACCAAATAAGTAGATATAAAAGTATACACAGATGATTTTAGATAATAATATTTTGGGTATATTATTATTCTCTTTTCTTTTGTTTTTGGTTATATGTAAAATCCCCGTAGATTTGATACAAAATATGTATAATTTAGTTCCATTGCGTTTAGATGTGATATGTATAAGTTAGTTCCATTGCGTTTCGACGTGAAATGTTTCAGAGTGATTTTGATATGAGTTGTTGATTTGTTGCCATTTGAAATCTCCATATCGCCAAAGATCTGACACAGTTTCTGACCTACAATGCCAAAATTGTATTTTTCATTTTAGCCAGAAAACTTTCACTCCCTTTGTCGATCGGTGAATATGATCTATGCTTGTCAAAAATCCTTAAACCTGAGACATGTTTCGAAGTCTGCGGTCTTTTGTGGGTTAATTTTAATCAGGTGAGTCCCGGGTTCGAGTCCAACGCTTAGAAGGCGCAAAATTGAGTCCTTCGAAAAGGCTCCTTACTCCAATTCTCTCGCCGTATTCAGGTGTAAAATGAGTACCAAGTCGGTAACACCGTTATCTCTAACGTAAATAATTGTAATTTTGCCCTCTTAACAGGCGTTAAGTGTTGTTATTGAGCGTGTTTTGTGGATGTTGCGCTATATTAATGCTTATGTCTCAGTTTTAAGGATTTGGACAAGTTTTAATTGATCAATATAGATAGAGAGTTAAAGTTTTCTGGGCCAACTTGTAAAAACGTATTTTGTTCATGTACAACAATTTTGTGATTTATAAATCTTATGCATGTTTACAAACCTATTTCAGTCTTTCACCTTTTTACAAAGAGGTAAAATATTACAGTCTTTGTATAGTTGACTTTACAGAATACTTCTTTCACATTATTTTTAACTGAATGATCATAAAAAATAAACTGTTTTCCCCTCAATTATATTTAATTTACCATCTGAAATTTTTTTTCATGTCCTGCTTCAACCACCACCTTTTCCCCCCGCACAACACTTTAATTATCGGGTAGCCGGATCTGTTAGATCTGGCGGCAAGTATGAACTTTGCAATAGACTAGCGTCCTATTCAAAGGCTAACAACCAATTGCTATTGTCCGTTTTGCTATACCCTGAAGAAACCAAAAAAAAACGTATTTAAATATTGGCCTAGAAAATTCGTCCTTCAAATATCGATCGATTAAAATGACCCTCATCTTGGCAAAAACCATCAAACCCTGGACTTTGCGAGGTCCCAGGTTTGAGAATGTTTGCCAAGATGAGGGTTATTTTAATCAAGCGATATTTGAAGGATGAGTTTTCTAGCCAAACCTTTAAAAACGTGTTGTTTTTGTTGTTGGTTCTAGGTTGTTGTTTTTGTTTTGTTTTTTTTTTTTTGGGGGGGGGGGGGGTTTTGGTTTGTTTTTTTTTTGTTTTTTTTTTTTTGTTTTTTTTTTTGTTTTTTTTTTAGAGTACGGCATGTGTTAACCCTACAGAAACCGGGATAAACTCCGGCTCCAATGGGCCTGATGCCTCTGACGGACTGCTTGTGTTTCATGATTAATATTTTTCCTTGATTAGTGTCATTAGGGTCCTGTTAGCTCAGTTGGTAGAGCACTCGCTTCACAAGCAAAGGGACCGAGATGGATCCCGGGTGCAGTCGAGATTTTTTTCTGACCCCCCCCCCCCCCCTGTCTACACAGCAGTGATTGAGTAGCTGGGTGTGATAGATCTGGCCGAAGCTACTTTGCGATAAACAAGCGTCCTATCAAAGGGTAGCACGAAATTGTGATTGTCCGTTTCACGCTATAGAAACCGGGATAAATTCCGGCTCCATTGACCTATCGCTCTGAAGGAGGGTCATTGACTAAGGTCCTTTGTATTATCTGGGCCTTTGTTAATTCAATAAAATTCAATGTGCCTACATAGAATACTTTTCACTACGGCATAGTGTTTTTGAGTAAACATTGAATCAAATTATATATGTCATGGTGAGCGCAGCTGATGCCCGGATGGGTGACAGAAATATAAATTAAAATAAATAAAATTCCCTTTATTCATCCCATAGGGGAAATTTGTCTTTTGGGTCTATTCCAAGGGAAGACCGGAATAACCCAGGCGTCAGTCGCAGTGTAGCGCCGCAAAGGCCAAGTGACTTGCTCAATGTCACACAACGCAGCGGGTATTCGAACTCGGTACTTTTCGGCTACGACGCAAAGACCGTACCGCGGAGCCACGCAATTATTACAACATTCTGGCGTTGCTCCTTTGGTAAGGCGCTTAACACAAATGACCCCTTGCCACACCGATGTGAATGAGTACCTGGAGACGTATACGCTTTTGTAGGTCTGATAACCCAATTTGTTTCGGGTTCATTGTTGTAATGGAAATACTCTCAACCCAAAACAAAATATTGTCCATTACAACAATGTTAAATCAAGCCCTTGGAGAGAAAGATAAGGGAGTAAGTGTGACTCATATATAAGGGAACAACACAAAACAAACGACGTTAAGGCCTTTGGTCTTTTTCAATCTCTCTCTCTCTCTCTCTCTCTCTCTCTCTCTCTCTCTCTCTCTCTCTCTCTCTCTCTCTCTCTCTCCCC
>NC_088364.1:66280962-66433462 GCF_034508935.2 Berghia stephanieae
TAGCATACACAGTTACCCAATCACAGCTGGGTGGACAGAAAGAGGGGGGACGGGGTTCAGAGAAAAATCCCGACTTTACCTGGGGTCGATCTCGTTCCCTTTACGTGTGAAGCAAGTGCTCTATCAATTGACCTATCGCAATTAAAGTAATATGCCGGGGTGATTTAGACGCTTAAAAACGAATTTATAGTGAAAGGTGAGAAAGTTGGATGAGGTGAAATATTTATACAAAGAAGTGTTAAACGAGAGCAGATATTAAATGCCAAAGTCCAGCTATACAGTCTTATTGTATGACACTCGCCTTAGGACCGGCAGGTCTCTGGTTCGAGTCCCTTAGCAGTTGTATTTATTATTGGCTGAAGAAGACTTCAATCCCGAAACGTTCCATGTTTGATATGTTGTTCTATTTTGAAGCTGTGGTATTCGGTTTTTTTTTGTTCATTTCCCAGTTCATAGTTTCTAAGCTCAGTATTATAATATGGACAAAGTAAGAATTTGACAGGCAATAATCCATAACTCTGTCAACACGCAGGCATATCGCTCGTACCACCCACTCCTTCCTTGACATACGTAATCAATGGATACAACTAAATATGTTAGGCCATCTGTCCTCTATCTGGAATTTAGTAATGTATTTATGTCTTTATTGTTTTTTAATTGTTGACTGAAGAAGGGTTTTGAGCCCGAAACGTTCCGTGTTTTGGTATTTTGTTCTTTTTTTAAAGCTGTTATATTCATTTTTGTTTATTTCTTTTTACAGTCCACAGCTTCTAGCAGCCTAGTATCACTTTGACTTATGTTAGGCCACAAAGATTGTTATTTTTTTTATCACGGACCACAAAGAATAGAACAAACTGCCAGACGAAAGAGTGACAGGACCACGTTATGAACAATTCCTGGCCATAGTGAGCGCATATAACACGTCGCAAGGATGCAAGGCCTTTCGCCAGCATGATGGCGTTGGATTCCCTAACTCTGATGAAAAATCCAATTGAGAAGATAAAGAAAATGAAGAAGGAGGAGGATGATGAAGTGGAAGAAGAAGAAGAAGAAGAAGAAGAAGAAGAAGAAGAAGAAGAAGAAGAAGAAGAAGAAGAAGAAGAAGAAGAAGAAAAGAAGAAGAAGAATAGATAGGTAACTATAATCATTCTACTCTTATTATGAATTGCTAATCTGCTCACATTTTGAGGTGGTGGGCCCAAAATTAACAAAGATTTCAATGACAAAATCTCTTTTGACAAATGAGGGAGCAGGCACTAAGCAATGGCAGAACGAACTCTGAAAAGGTTTGTATTAAACCATTCCAGACTGAGTGGACATAATAGCAGGTTTGATATCCGAACATATTATGGACTTGATTTAACATTGTTGTCATGGAATAATCTGCCTTGGTTTGGAAGTATTTTTCCATTAGAACAATAAGCCCATAGCGGTTTAGCTTATCAGAATTGCAAACAAGTATACTTTGGTGAGAGACAAAGCAGAGAAAAAAATGCAAAAATTAAAAATTATCCCAAAAACTTATGGTAGTACCTCGACTGGGGCACGTGCTCTTTTTTTGGGGGGATGGGTGTTTGTTTCTTTTTTTAATTATTTTTTTTTTTTTGTTTAGTTCATTTTTTTCTTTATGCACTGTCCAGCACTAATTTCTATCCACTCTTTTTCAAATTTCTATCAAAACATCGTTTACCTGGTATCCTCGTGGGTAAACAATAAAATCCGCCCATTGCATTTTGGAGAAATCCACGTACATTTCTTTTCGTCTGCAGCTGCTGTTTCTTCCCCTCCGTCTCCTCGCCCTTCGCTTGGTTCGCCTTTTTGTTATTGCAGACATTGATAAAGTTGAAGTATCGTTGGCATTGATTTTCTGTTGAGTTTGAAATTCCAAAACGTCTTCAATTTGTTTGGAAATGAAATCCCCAGAGTTCACGTGAATTCCTGACGGCTTTGGAATTGGATTTGAACTCGAAGAATTCTTTAAAATCTTATTCATTTCCTTATTTTCAATGTTGTAGTCTTCTATCGGTTTGAGTTTATCAGAAGACCGGACAAAATTCTGAACGAGAGTAGTATGATCTAAGTCGGAATCGGAATCATTTTCAACATACGTTTTTCTTTTGTCCAGATTGTCCTTGCGTCCTTTCGTGAACAGTAGAAGAAGAGAATTTTTGTCATCATCATAAAGAACAAAGGTTGTCTTTAGTTTCAGATTTGGTGCGTACTTGTTGTTCCAGGAAATCGTATTCTTGACAAATCGTTTATAATTGTGCAATTCCTCTTCTCCGTTGCCTTGGAATGAACAGTTGAAATATTCGAAAGACAAATAAATCAAAGAAGGTTGTATCTCACTACTATTATTGTCTTCATTGCTGTCATTATTTTTATCTTTATTGTATAAGATGCTATTACTACCGCTGTTGTTGCTAAATGCGCTACTTGTTTTTATTATGTGAGAAATATCAAAAGAACTCCATGCATTGTTTTTAATTGACAAATTAGGCAACGTAATGATCGGGGCATCCGTCATTCCTACAAATTCGGAACCGTTCCTTAGCAGTTCGCGAATTTGAACATCACAGCTGCTAGTATCAATGACTCCTTCAGCATCGCCATTTGAATCATCATTCTTTTCGGTGATGGTTTTGTTGACCTGGGAGAGATACATGACAAGTTTTGCATGGTCGGCTGAAAAACGCCATTGTTGTGACAAGTGAGAAAGGTTGAAACCAACGATAAGCCGGTGTCCACTTGGGGAATAGTCCGTGTCCAAATTCAGTAGCTGACATTCTGTGTTGGTCAATGAATTTTAAAAAAACAGTACAGTTAGATAGTAATTATATATTAGAATCATTTGTTTAAAAAGCATGGACCAAGTGTATCTGCTGTAATCAAGTTATTGAACCGTGTTAAGAAGTTTTAAAAATACACTTCATATATTCCCTTTTAGGGGACCAATTTAAGCTATTTTTGCTGTTGCTATTTTAAATTGTTTTGTTTTTGATTTGTTTTGTTTTGTTGTGTTTGTTTTGTTTTGTTTTGTAGGGGTTTTATTTTTGTCGTTTTGTTGTTTAGTTATTGTTTGTGTGGCGGTGGTGGTGAGGGGGGGGGGGGGCTAAGGGTTATGGGTTGTTTTTTAGAAGGAGGCGGTTGTACTTTTTCTCTTTTTTTGTCTGTCTATTTGTTTTATGGTATGTGATGTTGTTCTTTGTATTAATCTGTCTTTGAATATCACATTAGCAATCACAGTTTAATCGGAGCCTTGGTAAACCCATAGCCTGACGCACTGACTGATAAATTACATCATAAGACAAAGGGACAACCCTTTAGATTTAACTAAACTTTTTAACCCCGTTACAATTCTATTTCCTTTATCATATTATGTTTCGCAGGCTACAGTGTTGTGCTTTGGGTCAAATACTCACAACATCTACACGTCGGATGAAACGTACCAATGCAAATAATCTTAAACGTGTATAGTCTAATTGATATGATTTAGTGAGAAATAATCACTCAATTGGTGATATAAAAAGTAATATAAAAATGCAAATTTACTATGCATAACAAATCTGCTCTCAAACTGAATAAAAAACAACTCTATTGTTGGTGATAAGAATGTTAAATCAATTCCATACTTGCATACAGACCTGATAGGCACCTGGGCAGGCATCTTTCTAAGTTTTATGTCATCCAAGTAAAAATTCTAACCGGAGCTAGATCAGAAGCGAAACATTGTGTATGTAATACGTGTGCTGTACTCAAGCATTGTGAACTCGACTAAATTATTTGAACATTACCTTTCAATTGTTGGCTTCTGAGTGTTGCGATGTGTTTATACTTAAAGCCACGGTGATGCGAAAGGGACATAAATTCTTTCAACGCCATCGTTTTCGTCTCTTTAACACGAGAATTCTTCTTCCTCTCTTTGTTAATTTTGAAGCCGTTCCTCTTCCTATTTCTTTGAATCTTCCTCGCCTTTCTATATTTTCTGAACTCCCTTTTCAAATATCTTCTCTCTAACTGTCGCACTTTTCTCTTCAGCCACGTTTTAGAACCATAGTTTCCAAATTTACCACTGTGATTGTCCTTGGAGAACAATTCCCGAATTAGAAATCCCTGGAAAGATAACTGTTCCCCGGCTGAAATCCGCCGGAATAATCTTGAAATGCTCACATCATTCGAATTTTTCCTGGTACGAGTCTTAACTTTGGACACTCCATTTCCATTCGGTCTGCTCTCAACGTTACTCGTCAAACAGATAACCACGGCCAATACAATTATCACATTTTTTATTTCGAATATCTTCATTATTTTCTAACTCTTCCTATTTTCACATTTATTGATTTGATTTTCATAGTCAAAACGATAGAGAACTGAGATTCACTCACATCCACGTATTTTGTTGAATTAATAAATGTCTACTTCGATCCGCCTTTGAGATGCGTACGCATTGTGTCTGTGATGTCAAATACGCTTACATACCTTTTTACTTTAGCCATACTTGACAAATCACTTTTTTATTAAATTGGCCAGAAAATTTTTACCTCAACTGTCGATCCTTTAAAAGGATCCTCAACTTGGTTAAAAATCTCAAATCTGATACTTTTTTTAAGTCTAAATTTTTACTCATTTTTATTATTTTTTGGGAGGACGAGTTAAGGGTCATTGTAATGTTAATCTATTGATATTTGAGGTTAACACTTCCTGGCAAAAAAAAAGAAAAAGAAAAAGTGTTTTGTCAAAGTAATGCAGACTTATGAATGAACGCTAGGGCAACCAGGATGGGGGTAAACCTTTACCACTACCTACTGTCTATATGTTCTTGGCATTTTCAAAGAGATAACAAGTTCATCCTTTTCTCCTCAATAAGTCAAATAGTTTGTTTTTTTCATTTTTTTTTTCTTCTTTTGTCAATATGACAGAGCATTAATAATAATGATGATGATGATAATAATAATGATGATGATGATGATGATGATAATAATAATAATAATAATAATGACAAGAAGAAGAAGAAGAAGAAGAAGAAGAAGAAGAAGAAGAAGAAGAAGAAGAAGAAGAAAGAAGAAGAAGAAGAAGGAAGAAGAAGAAAGAAGAAGAAGAAGAAGAAGAAGAGAAGAAGAAGAGAAGAAGAAGAAGAAGAAGAAGAAGAAGAAGAAGAAGAAAAGAAGAGAGAAGAAGAAGAAGAAGAAAAGAAGAAGAAGAAGAAGAAGAAAGAAGAAGAAAAGAAGAAGAAGAAGAAGAAGAGAAGAAGAAGAGAAGAAGAAGGAAGAAGAAGAAGAAGAAAAGAAGAAGAAGAAGAAGAAGAAAAAAGAAGAAGAAGAAGAAGAAGAAGAAGAAGAAGAAGAAGAAGAAGAGAAGAAGAAGAAGAAGAAGAAGAAGAAGAAGAAGAAGGAAGAAGAGAAGAAGAAGAAGAAGAAGAAGAAAGAAGAAGGAAGAAAAGAAGAAGAAGAAAGAAGAAGAAGAAAAGAAGAAGAAGAAGAAGAAGGAAGAAGAAGAAGAAGAAGAAGAAAAGAAGAGAAAGAAGAAGAAGAAGAAGAAGAAGAAGAAGAGAAGAGAGAAGAAGAAGAAGAAGAAGAAAAGAAGAAGAAGAAGAAGAAGAAGAAGAAGAAGAAGAAGAGAAGAAGAAGAAGAAGAAGAAGAAGAAGAAGAAGAAGAAGAAGAAAGAAGAAGAAGAAGAAGAAGAAGAAGAAGAAGAAGAAGAAGAAGAAGAAGAGAAGAAGAAAAGAAGAGAAGAAGAAGAAAGAAGAAGAAGAAGAAGAAGAAGAAGAAGAAGAAGAAGAAGAAGAAGAAGAAGAAGAAGAAGAGAAGAAGAAGAAGAGAAGAAGAAGAAGAAGAAGAAGAAGAAGAAGAAGAAGAAGAAGAGAAAGAAAGAAGAAGAAGAAGAAGAAAGAAGAAGAAGAAGAAGAAGAAGAAAAGAAGAAGAAAGAAGAAGAGAAGAAGAAGAAGAAAAGAAGAAGAAGAAGAAGAAGAAGAAGAAGAAAGAAGAAGAAGAAGAAGAAGAAGAAGAAGAAGAAGAAGAAGAAGAAGAAGAAAGAAGAAGAAGAAGAAGAAGAAGAAGAAGAAGAAGAAGAAGAAGAAAGAAGAAGAAGAAGAAGAAGAAGAAGAAGAAGAAGAAGAAGAAGAAGAAGAAGAAGAAAGAAGAAGAAGAAGAAGAAGAAGAAGAGAAGAAGAAGAAGAAGAAGAAGAAGAAGAAGAAGAAGAAGAAGAAAAGAAGAAGAAGAAGAAGAAGAAGAAGAAGAAGAAGAAGAAGAGAAGAAGAAAGAAGAAGAGAAGAAGAGAAGAAGAAGAAAGAAGAAGAAAGAAGAAGAAGAGAGAAGAAGAAGAAAGAAGAAGAAGAAGAAGAAGAAGAAAAGAAGAAGAAAAGAAGAAGAAAAGAAGAAGAAGAAGAAGAAGAAGAGAAGAAAGAAAAGAAGAAGAAGAAGAAGAAGAGAGAAGAAAGAAGAAGAAGAAGAAGAAAGAAGAAGAGAAAGAAGAAGAAGAAGAAGAAAAGAAGAAGAAGAAGAAGAAGAAGAAGAAAGAAAAGAAGAAGAAGAAGGAAGAAGAAGAAGAAGAAGAAGAAAAGAAGAAGAAGAAGAAGAAAGAAAGAAGAAGAAGAAGAGAAGAAGAAAGAAGAAGAGAAAGAAGAGAAGAAGAAAAGAAGAAGAGAAGAAGAAGAAGAAGAAGAAGAAGAAGAAGAAGAGAAGAAAAGAAGAAGAAGAAGAAGAAAAGAAGAGAAGAGAAGAAGAAGAAGAAGAAGAAGAAGAAGAAGAAGAAGAAGAAGAAGAAGAAGAAGAAGAAGAAGAAGAAGAAGAAGAAGAAGAAGAATTAGCTTATTATCGCGTTTTACCCCGTGTAAACAAGCGCTTTACATTGACTGACATATATTGAAATGGACAACATAAATAAACATACCATTAATTGTTTTTATTTGGGAAAGTGGCTTTTAGTAGGTCCTACGTCAAAATTTCAATAGGGAATGAGATTAGCGGAAGAGTAGCGTCCCTTGATTGGACGTCACCCATAGTCTGTGACGTCACCGGCGGAAAATTATTAGAGAGAGAACGTCATGTTGGTTGTGCGCATGCGTCTCTCGTCCTCGCGGAAGCTATGGGTGACGTCCAATCAAGGGATGCTACTCTTCCGCTAATCTCATTCCCTGTAGAAGTTAGTTTGAAGTGTCAGCCGCTTTTTGACATCATTTAAAAATGGGAAATTTACTTATATATCTATGCATTGTTTATTACCGTGTTGTTAATGAAGATATAATTTTGTGGGCTGCTTCAAGAAACTGGGTATATTTTTTTTCAGATTTTCTATGGGCAGGTTAATTAAATTAGTGAATAAATAAATTTTAAGTAGGTCAACTAATACGAATTATTTTAAAGTTCGAAGTGCTTTTTGACATCATTTAATAATTTTAGTTATGCATTGTTTATTGCTGGTTTAAGATGTCATTTTATAGGATGCTCATTATATTTTTTTCAGAATTTCCATGTGCTGGTTGGTTGAATTAGGTAGTAAAAAAGAATTTTTAAAACAATATTAATGAGCATTTAGTTAGTTCAACTAATATGAATTTGTCTGAAGTTTGAGGTACTCATTTTTCATCCTTTAAGAATGGGCAATTCGATTATGCATTTTTCATTACCCCATTGGTAGCTAAAGATGTAATATTGTGGGATGATGCAAAAAACTTTTTTTTTTAGTCCTTCAGAACCATTCGACCCATGAAGCCGGAGTTTATCCCGGTTTCTGTAGCGTGAAACGGACAATAGCTATCCTTTGGATAGGACGCCATTCTATGGCAAAGTGCTTTCTGCCAAATCTAACAGACTCGGTTAACCATGCACTGCTGGCTAAAGATGAAATATTGTGGGATGATGCAAGAAACTTTATTTTTTGTCTTTCAGAACCATTCGACCCATGAAGCCGGAGTTTATCCTGAATTCTATAGCGTGAAATGGACAATAGCTACCCTTTGGATAGGACGCCAGTCTATCTAAAAGTACTTTCTGCCAAATCTAACAGACTCAGTTACCCATTCACTGATGGGTGGACAGGAGGGGGGGGAGGGGTCAGAAAAAAAAATCGACTGCACCCGAAATCGATCTCGGTCCCTTTGCGTGTGAAGCGAGTGCTCTACCAACTTATCTGTCATTTATTTATTACAGCAAAAGGAAGTCTTTATTGCCATTTAGTCTAGATCGACTAATATCAATACTTGAAATGCCTAAGTCTGGTTTCTCTACTCACTTTTCTGAATTAAAAAGTCACCCCAAATACCGAAGCAAACGCAATGTCTCAATCGTTTCTATGTTACATGTTTGTGTTGAGAATATTGGCTGTTAAGCTTAAATGCTGGCGGAGTTTGTGTGTGTTGAACCCGTGACCTCAAGAAGTCGGGGAGAGAAGGCTCTAGTAAGACTAAGCTTTGAAGCGACTTTTTTGGGGGGTCTTGGATATCTCCCCGGTCAGGCGGATTTGTCGTACCAGTACGGTCTCGGGTTCGAACCCCCATTGCCGCTACGAAGTTTTTATTCTCTGTTGTTTTCTGGTACTTTCCTTCTCACTTCATTTCTTGTTATAATTCCTACACTTCCAAGCCATGATATTATCAGAGTCTTGCATAATAATATTATCTTATTTGTTTATCCAGGTGTGTTCGCGATCGTTTAAAAGCTTGCTTGTGCGCGTTGGGAATAAGACGAAATCGAATTTTAAATCGCAAAAGAGCAAGAAATCCTTAATACTATCTATATCTATTTTTACCTCATTATATTATTGTTTCTGATAAAAAGTGTTTTTGTTTTTTATAATTTAAAAGACTGTTAAGGGGGCCTGATACTAAGAATACAAATATCATTAATTGGGACTATTTGATCAAACTAATGATGTTTATACATCAGGTATCTTGTTAAAAAACATTTCTGGTTAAAAAAAAAATAGCGAAAATCTCTTCGTTGCCATGGAAATGGTGGCCATCTTATAAATAAACAAGTAAAAACTCCACCAATTCATTAATTCTTCTTTGATTTTGGTTTTTAAAGTTGATATATAAAGTTTAAGCATAGTTGTAAATAGCTGGCAACTTAATTTTATAAATATTTAATCTCAAAGGCATTTTAAACATTTATTTTGGAAATGTGAATAACATTTCCTTACTTTATTGACAATATTAAAAGAAAATATAATTTTACCCCGAAACTATTCAATAGAATCAAAATCAAAGGAGCCAGCTATTTGTAGTAACAAACGGCTATTTTAGTTACAAATTTCAAAGCTCTAGAGTTAACTTTTTTAATGATCAAGCCCCAAACAATGTTAATGATGATTAGATAATAGTTTTGAGTAAGACGCAATATTTATCAGATTTTAAGTTGGGTAGGGTTTGTGAATTGCATTTATTCTGTTTCAAACTGTTCATTCAGCAAAAATATGGGTTGAAACATTATAAGGAATAAATAAATTTATCAAGAACAGTCACTTCCAAAAATTGATAAACTGTTCACCCAAGCTGAACCAATTTGCACCCACGACCCCCCCCCCCCCCCACCCCCCTTAATGATATTTGTAACTTGTCTATCTCCTTGCTTTTGTAAAATCAGATATTCGATAATTTGAATTCACAAACGAAGAGAAATTAACTATAAATTAAATTTCCTGAATTTTCAAGATCTTATTTCTTGCGCACAAGTCGTACCAAATATTTCTCTGCCGTCTGTCTGATTTCAAGTGATCTATTAATATGTTTATTGTGTTGGTTATCGGCTGAAGAAGGGTTTTGAGCCTGAAACGTTTCCTTTTCGATATTTTTTTCGAAGCTGTGATATTCATTTTTGTACATTTTTCTGTTCTAACAGCTCAGTATCACTTTGAATTGAGGAGAGTGGATTTTTGTTTCTTCAGCTTCAAAAACCGTAAATTTTCTTCCTTTTTGTTTCAAATTTTATTTTTTATTTATTTATTTTTTTTTTTTTGGTTGAAATATGGTTTTGCGTTAAATATTAGATCAGAATTAACCAGTTATCTGTCTTACTTTGGAAAAACACATATTGACGGTCCGATGATCAAAACTCTGAAGTAGCGCTTTTGTGAAACCGTTGAATTGCATGGCTTGAGTTGTCAGTGTCATTATTTTTTTTCCAATTATTATTATTATTATTATTATTATTATTATTATTATTATTATTATTATTATTATTATTATTATTGAATCATCATCATCATCATCATCATCATCATCATCATCATCATCATCATCATCATCATCATCATGCGGATGTAGGAGATGAAAATGAATATGTTTTTTATTTACATAAACTTTAAAGATTAAGATAAAATTGTTATTTCCTTTTAGTTTGTTCGTGTTTTTTCAATGTATATATATATATATATATATATATATATATATATATATATATATATATATATATGTGTGTGTGTGTGTGTGTGTATGTGTGTGTGTGTGTGTGTGGCGGGGGGGGGTATTTTTTTTTTTTGGGGGGGGGGGGAATGTAAATCTTTGTTTTCAAATATGCAACATGAACTATAAACACAATCCATATTTCATTATATTTAACACGAATCAATTTCTAATGGAGACTAAGTAAGTTACAATTCAAGTACAATGATCTTAATGGGGTTCCAATCAGTGTTGTAAAATCCATGGGCATCTTTTTGGCAAAGTTGGTTATATCTGCTGGAGGTGATTGTATTTCTCTGAGATCTTCCTTGACTGGTGTAAACCTGTATCGGTGATCATTAGAAGTTGCTCTTCCATCACTCATAGATCGGGGAAGCAGATTCCAGTTGTCCGGATGGTTTGGTTTTAACAGAATAGTTCCATCTGGTTCACAAATAAGTGCTCTTATGCCAGGAACAGTGGGAATCCTACCATCTTTCCTGGCCTGGTTGTGGTTAATGTGTCACTTCATCAAATGACAGGAAGAAGTTGTATGTCGAGTAATGTACTGTACTTTGTATGGAGTGCTGTGTCATTTCACGTGAGAGGTTTTTAAAAAATAATTGTATTGTAGTCAGATGGAGTGAAATTGTCAACTTCCTTTCAATTGCTGCATGTATTGAGTCGCTTACCATCTGAATATGTCCTTTCTCTAAATACTTTTTTGTTCAACTATGACGCCTTGCTTCCATACAAATAAATTCAACATGACATCATGGTTCTATACCATCGCTGGAGATTATTATTTTGGTGTAAGTACCAGCTGTTAATTTTGACCATAAGTCGTTGTAGAGACTACTCGTTGGCGATCAGACCTGCCTCATCAATTTGGTAATTTAGTAAGAGGCTTGGATCAATGGAGATATTAAAACAGCCTGGAGATCAATATAAGATTCATAAAAATCTCTGTTCCTCGTTCAGCTTTATCCTTTTCTTTTTGCCACAACCATTAGAAGCTGCTGTCGTCCATTATTCACGATGAGAATTCCATGCCATTTCATCGACATTTGCACCTTCGTGTCTGACGCATTCCTCGCATTTGTCTTTTCTTGGCTATCTTGAAAAATATGATGTTTGTCTTCCTCTGTTTCTTCGATACATCTGGTTCCTCTTCCCTTGCAACAACATCTTTCTTTCAATAGCTTCGCTTCCTTTTTAACATATTTGTATTTATTTGATGAATCATATTTTCTTCTAATATAACATTCCGGTCTGTATTTTTTGTTACGTGTAATTAGCCGAGCAGTTACGTTCACTATTTTGTCATCTATTGTATCCAAGTGGTTCGTGTTTGAAATATCCTGTAGTGTATCCACAACTCCTATATCGTTAGGTCTATTTAAAGGAGTGAGCCGGTCTCTGTGTTCAATAGAATATCGATGGTGTCATGTATGAGGAAGGTTGAAATCTTTTCTAAGTCGTCTTGGATTGTTTGATCTGAAATATAAATTTGTAATTTTGATAATATGAAGCCTTTGATATGATTTTTATGATCAGTTACTATATTATGCAAGAACATATTTATTATTGGATGCCTTTATCCATTTCTGTTGGTATTCTTTATGCACTTTTAATGAATACGGAAAGAGAGCTAGAGGAAGGCAAATAATGACTCATCTTAATAACCTAAGAATGGCCAAATGAATGTGACTTAAAAAGCAACACAGATTTTATGCGCACCGCAGAGGATCGTGATTCGTGTAGACAGCTGGTCGGCAACGTGCTAAAGAGCACAAGCCACGATGGATGATGAATGAATACGCAAATGCATACTATTAATATCAAGTCTTTAAAACTAGTTACCAGGATGAAAAAAGAAATGTGCTGTAACGATTAGTATAGCTTTAACCAATGGTCTCGTAAGCATAAAACAAGACAAAACAAAGCGAAACAAACAAACAAACAAGGATAAAGCTGTAGAAATGATGTCTTCATAATATTTTATTCGTGGAAATAACATATTGGCGATGCCTTGATCAACAATTTTCTGTGAAAAGCTTGACCAAATGGTGTCCGATAGTTATTCGTGTATTGTGATGAGGCCAGGTTTGCCGAGGTCGATTATTCTGGTCAGCCTGTGTTTGTATTTTGGAGTCTGGTCTTTAAACAAGAAAGAAGCATTCCATCCAATAAATTTACTTATCCAATTATTGCTTCATAAAGTAATCATAATAATATACCAAAGATAGGTTTTATGCAATAAATCAGATAATCAGAAAATTAAATTTAATACATATTTGATTAACATTCAGAATTGTTTCACTAACAAGAATTATTATTCTAAACTTTTTACCTCAGAACGGAATAAAAAATATTTGTATAACAATGTTACAACAAATCATCTTTGATTATTTATTGAGATTATCAATTTTAGATGCGTACATACCATCAATTTTCCCACTACACACAAAACTAACTATCGTGTTTTTTGTCCTAATTCCGAATGAATAAAAAGTGTTATATACCTTTAATAGCATTACTCGCCTCATCAGTAAAGCTGTTATGTGGTGTAGCCGATCTCTTTGAACCAAAGTGAAAACTAAAATCAAGGTCGGCTTTAGCATGCTTGAGTCGAAACTGGTGTCTTGGAGGTTCGATTCACAATCGGTTGTCTCTATAATTTCATTCGATCGCTTTTATGCAGGATATGGCCTCTCTGACGAAGCTTTCCGTTTTGTCATCTCTTCAATCATTCTTTCTCTTTGAAGAGGAAACAATTTTACCCTTTTTATTTTGGACTTGGATTTGGAATCGGAGCAATAGGCCTAGATAAACCCTTGGAGTGTAATGTCATTTTAAAAAACCAACTTCATCAATAATCAAAATAGTGCAACTATGTGGTCTTGTGGTATAATACTCTCCCTCAATAGAAGGTCTTGGGATCGAGTCCGGCTCTGAGCGGCACATAATTGAGTCTTTGGAAAAGACTCTTAACTCACATTATCTAGCCGTGCCCAGGTGTTAAATGAGTATCTGGCCGTTAACAGCGCTGTCTCTGATGGGAAATAAATGGTAATATCTCGTTACAGGCACAATGTTCCGCCCTATTTGTTTAGTATCGCTGTTGGCCAGGGACCCTTTGCAAAGTGCCCTGGCAACGTTTAGTGGATATTGCGCTATATAAATGCTCAATGTTCTTTTATTTTGTTTTAGTTGTTTTTTGTTGTTTGTTTGTTTGTTTTGTTTGGGTTTTTTTTTTGTTTTGTTTTTTTTTTTTGTTTTTTTTTTTTTTTTTTTTTTTTGTTTCCTTCATCTTTGCAAAAACTCTCAAACCTGTGAGAATTTTGTTTTTTAATCAAGATTAGGGTCATTTAAATCGGTTGGAATTATTTGAAGGACGAGTTATCTGGCCTTATTTTAAATACGAGTCTTTCCATAGTAAGGCAGTTAACAGGTTAATTATGACAAATAAATTATTTTTTTTTAATCATGTAAAGGACATTTAGTGATTTTTTTTATCGTGCTTTGTCTTTTTATGTATGTGTATGTACGTGTGTGTGCGTGCGTGTGTGTGTGTGTGTGTGTGTGTAAAATAAAACAAATTTCTCTTTATTCGTCACATAGGGGATTTATTTTAGGGAAGACTGGGATAACCATACGTCAGCCGCAGAGCAGAGCTGACAAACTGAGCTAGGCCGAAGTGACTCGCTCAAGGCCACACAGCAAGCGGGTATTCGAACTCGGTTCTATGGATACGAAGCAAAGACTGTACCTACCGCTGGGCCACACTGTCGCCCCCCTGTATGGGTGTGTATTTGTATGTTGTATGTCTATGTGTGCTGTGGTATAATATATGAGTCCATCTGGTGAGAATAGTTCCTTCTCAGATATTATGTACAGATTTATGAAACATTGAGATCAGGTCAAACTGGCATTCGCCTGTTCAGATTAAATATGCAGTGAAGCACCTAAAGAAAGCATATTTCGTCCATACTTACCTACAACATTATCACTAGGTCACGTGCAGATATAACAGGATGTGACGTCACAAAAGTCGGTTGGCAAGCCTTCCGCAGAAAAGATAGATAAGTAACGTGGCCAGGATCGTAGATCGAATGTTTTGGCGGGTTCTGGAGATAACGAGTGACAGTAATTTGAGTTGTAGAGCCTGGTTTGTAGTTGGTATGGGAGATAATGGAACAGATTACTTGTGACAAAACAGTCGTTATTCGTCAAATTTAAGAATGTGTTTATCTGTTATTACATACCGTACACTAACAAAACACCATTTCCCCCCATGTTTACAGAAAACCTTTAAAAAGTATATAAATCGATTTTTTATGATCCCAACTTCTTCTTCTTCTTCTTCTTCTTCTTCTCCTCCTCCTCCTCCTCCTCCTCCTCCTCCTCCTCCTCCTCCTCCTCCTTCTTCTTCTTCTTCTTCTTCTTCTTCTTCTTCTTCTTCTTCTTCTTCTTCTTCTTCTTCTTCTTCTTCTTCTTCTTCTTCTTCTTCTTCTTCTTCTCCTTCTCCTCCTCCTCCTCCTCCTCCTCCTCCCCCTTCGCCTCCTCTTTCTTCTTTTTCTCCTTTTTCTTCATCTTCTTTTGCAATTGATGGATCCACATATCCTAGCATAGGCCATTATGATATTCATGGAGTTTCCATGGGCCCGACGCCACAATGGGTCCCTGGGACCCAGGAAAAAAACTCCGAAAGGTCAGACAGATCCTATGAGAAATCCACATCAAATTTTGGCTTCCTTTTAAACCATGAAAAGTTTAAGTATTGTATTCGGTGGGTTTGATTACAGCAAATATTTACTGCCCAAAGGAGTCTCATTACAGTCGTATGAGATCAACTTTATGGACTATCAGAGGAATCAGATCGTATAGATAGAATGCGCTTGGCCAAGGAGTTCACAACATTGCCATCCGGAAGTATAACGGACCAACACACAAACTCTGTGTACCATGAACTTTTATAGTCTGGTTAATACAGTTTAGTGAGAACAACTCACAAACGCGGATGGCAAAAACAATAACAAAGGCCTGAGTGACGTCATCTGCATACTATCTATAGATCTATCTAGCTCTGATTTATAACATCTGACTCTCCTCCTCCTTCTTCTTCTCCTCCTCTTCCTCCGCCTTCTACTCCAAATAAATGATGACTGCAAGAAACTAAGCTATCTGCAGACGACTACACAGTAAGAGGCTACAAAACCTACTAGTGTTGTAGAGAACACACACATTTAGTAGATCATGTCTACAATACTTACCAACTTAATCCTCTTCGGGCCTTGAGGCACATAGGGCATCCATCAGACTCTCCATTTTTTTTTAGGTCGGCTGCTTTTGCGGTGGCTGTATTCCAGGACAGGCCTGCTTCTTCCATTTATTTTTCCATGGCGTTTCTTTGGGTCTCCCCCGCTTTCTATTCCCATCTTCTGTCCAGTACGGGGCTGTCTTAGGAAGTGATCCAGCCAAAGCCATCTTCTTCTTTTTAATTGGCTTTCAATGTTAGTGCAGTCAGATGACTACAATAACCCATTCAAATTGGAGAAGACTTAAACTTAGTGCTTGCCTTTCCGAAACGAATATTATCATGGCAATGGATCCCGGTCGACGTGAACTTATTTGCAGGTCCGATAACCCAATTCCTTATGGGCTCATTGTTGTAATGAACATCTCAAAAAATGACGCAAAATATTGTCCATTACAACAAAGTTAAACTAGGCCCATAAGTGGGTCCGGATGTCAGACCTGCATATATGTACACGCCAATCCCTGTAAAATATCGCAATCTTCCAGAAGTTCATTTCCCAGGTTGAAAAGGAAGCCCATATTATTTGATGTGAATTTCTCATAGAGTCTGGCTATCTTGGTATATTTTTTTTTCCACTGTCCTTATGGTTATCTGTTATGAAATTAATTGAAAATAGACTTTTCCATTGAGATAAGATTTGAGTAGTGGATTCCAATCCAAAACCTGAGAATGAGCACTCTAAATTTTCAATTACCGTCCATTTCCATCACCAACTGCTTATGCAATCTAATGGACAAGATGGTCAGCTGGCGTCTGCTATTTTTAACAGTCGCGTCACTCTAATCCGGAACGGAGGAGTCCAGATTTATGTTTATTTTGGACCCACCGTCTCAAAACGGTATGTCGGGTTGAATGGGTACCTGAAAAGTGAATTTTGAAAAAATAGGATGAGAAATAGGTAGGATCTACGAGATTCAGGTTTGTTGAAGCTTTGGCAGGTTTATTATTCGTTCGATTGTAGTAGGGCTAGGGCTGTGCGGGTACCCGGGTCCTACCCGGGTACCCGGGTATTGCAGAATATTTCGGGTACCCTGGTAGAATCCTCGGGTACCGGGGTATTTTTCAATTTCTCTTTAATACGTTATTTTATTGGTTTATAGAATATAATTCAATCATATTTATAAAAAAACTACCCGTAATCAAAATAAAATTATTGATTACATTATGGGCTTTCCAATAGCTAGGAATAAGTTAGGAATCAACCTGATTCCAAGAAGTCAACTTTCTCTCGGAAATCGAAACTAATGAACGTCCTTCCAAGAACTCGAGATGGGGACTATAAAAACGACCCCCAGAGTTGTTGACTTACTTGACTTAGATGCCTTTCGCGTCTCGATCGAAAGATCGGGTCGCCTTGGCTGTTTCCAGTATTTCCTGTGTGAGGTGTCTCCAATATTGCCGGTCCTCTGCTAGGGTTCTCAGATTTTCAAGGTCCCCTGCCGTTATGAGACTAATGCTCTGTCCAAGTGTTGTGAGGTTTTTGTTTAGGATCACAGAGTTGTTGCAGTCTTTATTTTTTTTTTTTGATCCTTAATATTTTGTTATATCTTTTTCTACAGTTTGTACAAATAAAGATATGATTTAAAAAAAAAACAAGAAAAAAAAACAAAAACCCCGCCATATCAGCCACCCCCCCCCCCCCCCCCTTTTTTTTTTTTTTAAATCATGGCGGGTACCCGGGTAATTGGGAACTATTACCCGGATCCTACCCGGGTAATAAATTACCCGGGTTGGAACAGCCCTAAGTAGGGCCTACTGAAGTTTGTGTTTGCTCTTCGGGTTATTTTTCTTTGCAGGATCCAGTCATGATTTTAAAATTACAGGGAATAGCGCGAACGCAGTTCCCCTTACGCAAAAATTACGCACTCGAGTCACCCACATTTGGGGTGATCGCAGGGGTCAGCCCAACCGGAGTGCAATGGAAAGGCCTCGCCCTGGGAGGACCCCCTTCGTGATCAGGGTGCCTCCCGTGCCAGGTAAGTATGATTCTTTGTTAACGATTGAAATATTTATATCAAATAAATAGTTATTACTTGTACCGTACAGAATAATGCTTATATACTTCATATATTCCTAAAATCATTTGTTTTTAAATTAAAATTATTTTTTTTAATTAAATTGTATTAATTGTAATTATTTTTAATTTTTGAATGATAAAAATTGATAAATATTTTGAAATTTTAATGTTTACTATCAAATGATCTTTTACAAGGGAAGTAATTCAAAAAGTGTTTCCTCCACATATTTATTTATAGTTTGAGTTCAAATAATAATACTCATTTAGTCACAATTGTATAGAATTTGATCTTTGACTAAATTTTCAATATTGAGATTTTTTTGTTTGCAGTTATCCAGAAAATAAATGTCCTTGTATGTCCATAACAACTAAATTCCTATAATGCATAAATGTATCTTGATTGGTTACCTCCCCTGGATATCGACCGTTTTCGCTGTATGCATGTACACAGGCATTCGAATATTTTTCTCTTTTTTTATTATTATTTTTAACCTCAGAGAGGAGACATCCAAAGATTGCCGTCGTTATATCGGTTTGATTTTTTATAATCATCTACGTAGGTGTAAATTTTCCTTTTTGATTATTAAAAACATTTTTTTTTTTAAATATATTATTTCAGATTTTATTTTTCAGATCTACAAGGTAAAAAAAAACAAAAAAAAAAAAACATGCTTGAGCTGACATGTTCAAGTGCTTTCTCCATAATATCTCTTATCCATGCATGCAAACAATGAAAAAAAAAATGAGCTTTTTCTTATAAAACATTATCCACTAAATGTGCTCAAAGCGCTTGACAGAGAGCTAGTGATTTTCGTCAGAGACAGCGTTGGTACGAGTCATCTACTCGTTTTACGCCTGAGTGTGTTGAGAGAATGTGAATAAAGGATTCGACTTGGCTCCAACCAAAGCAAGACTCGAACAGGGGCCTATGGACCCGAAGACGATTTTTATACCAAAAAAAAAACAAAACAAAACAAAACAACAACAAAAACACAAAGCCGCATGATATCCTTCCTGGTGATTTTTTTAAAATGCAGCCAACATAACAATCGATGTCTACTGCTCCATATAAAATTAAATTATTTAACATAATATAAGTCACTGTTTATCCCGGTTTCTGAAGCGTTGAAAAGTGTAAAGGGTTAGGAGGATAAGCACTATACTTCCACCAGGGAGCTTTGGGTTCGAAGGCCGGCTATCGATATCTCGTATTTCTCTTTGAGTTATATGCCCCAAAAGCTCACTTTGCGTATGACGTCTGTCGTTGCATTGCCTTGTCTCAAGATCGAGCAAGAAGAACCCCCCCCCCCCCCCCCCCCCCCCCCCCTAAAAAAAAAACAAAAAAAAAATTAAGGGCTTTCTTCTTTTTTAGTTGGAAACACTTCGTTTAAACCGGAATTAAAATCTGTGTGACTGTCAACCTCAACCTTTGTAAACATGGCGTCAAGGGTAGCAAAAGCAGCCGTGAAACAAGTGAAACCTGTATTGTCGGCTGATAGTACAGAGGCAAAACGAAGAGTCCTCAATCTTTATAAAGCGTGGTACAGACAAATACCTTATGTTGGTAAGCATTGGTTTGTCTGTTGCTTTGTTGATCGCCGACAATATGACCAACTAGAACAGAAAAAAGTGGAGTGTTTTTGTTTTGATTTTATTTTTTGTTGTGATCGCCGCGGAACCGAAACTCTCTCTCTCTCTCTCTCTCTCTCTCTCTCTCTCTCTCTCTCTCTCTCTCTCTCTCTCTCCTCTCTCTCTCTCTCTCTCCTCTCTCTCTCTCTCTCCTCTCTCTCTCTCTCTCTCTCTCTCTTCGCTCTTTTCTCTCTCTTCTTTCGCCATTTCTCTCACTATCTGCTCCTCCTCTCTCTCTCTCTCTCTCTCTCTCTCTCTCTCTCTCTCTCTCTCTCTCTCTCTCTCTCTCTCTCTCTATCTATCTATCTCTTTCACATACTCTCTCTCCCTCTCTCTTCTCTTCTCTTTTTCATTCTCCTCTCCTCCCAATCATATCGAGACGTCTATAATAGTATATCCATCTGACTGAGTCAGTCACTTACTACGAGCGAAATTGAAATGTCCTTTGCCTTTTGGGATGAGCCTAAAACAAACAGAAAAATAGCCAATGATTACAGTACATCTATAATCTATTTAGACCCTTTAAAAAGTTAAATCTCCTGCTTTTAAGAACAGTTTAAATTTAAGTTGCATTTGCTTTCTCTGTCAAAATATAAACAACAACAACAAAACATTCCTAACTTGATATTGATAATCCTGGGATGAATTTCAAAATATACACTTTTCTTCATTCCCACTTTTAATTCAAAAAAGAAATGGAAATTTTGTTCCATGAGACCTTTTTTGAAGGGTGAATGAAACAATAAGAAGTGCATTGAGGGTGTTGCTTAGTCTGCATAACATGAGAATCTAAGTTTGTTAGTAGATTGTAAGTTGATTTTCAATATACATTACTATTTAAAATATAAGCTTGTTTTTGCTTCGCATGCTCAGCGAGAATTGACCCCAAAAGATTCCAAACTATATTGTTGAGGAGAATGAGAGCTAAGAAGCTGCTGGCTTCCTCTTCGTCCTTGATACTCAATATCAAGTTGACCAAAGTCTTCTTTTACACTTTACACACATTGGTACAAAAAGACTAAATGCTTTTGATGTCAATTGACAATGGGGAAAAACTTCATTGTTTGTTTGTCTTATTTTGTTTATGCATACTATCTTTTTTTTTTAATCTGTTCACAGTGAAAGACTTCCATATCCCTATCACACATGCAAAAGGTCGTGCGAAAGTACGGGAGATGTTTATGAAGAACAAACATGTGACAGACATCAGAGTGATTGACATGCTAGTTATTAAGGTAAAAGGGAATTTGTTTTTTCTGCTATTGCTTCTACATGTTAAATAGAAGCACAACTCATAATTTAAAGAGTAACCTAACTGACAAGCAGTGAAAGACTATAGGGACAGTGTCGATCAGCGGTATGGTCTTTGCTTCATACCCAAAGGTACTATTTTTTTTTTTCCAACTGAGGCAATGCTGTTAACGGCCAGGTACTCATTTTACACATGAGTATGGTGAGAGCATGTGAGTAAAGAGCCTTTCCCAAGGTCTCAACTATGTGCCACTCAGAGCAGGACTTGAACCCAGGACCTTACAATCCGAAGGGCATGTGTCATAACAGAAGACCACATAGCTGATACTGATAATGATGATAGCAAAGACTGTCTAAACGACATTGTTAAACTCAAGAATTACTAAACCAAAATGTTTGTTAAATGGAGAAGAATTTGTGATATCAATTTTGTTTTTTTCCATTGTTAACAAACTGTTGTTAATTCTAAAGCATCAAACCCAATACTATGACTAAACCATAAAGAATTGTTTACATTTACTTTTAACATGGCTGTTTTATTTTTTCCTTTTTTTAAAAAAAAAAATGCTAAATAAACTCATTTCTCTGACATCAGACTTTTAGCTCAGACTAAACGATAGCATTGTATAGTTATATTTATTATTTATTTCACTATTTCAGCAATAATGATCTGGAATAATACCCCTGCCCCCTTCTTTTTTTATTTTCTCATATTTTAGTCACTTTTGTTATAGATAAGCCTCATGAATTTTCGTTCATAACCAGCTTCTACTGTTTTTGTATTTTCTTCCAAAGGGTCAGATGGAATTGGTAGAAACAGCAAATATTTGGAAGCAACGACATCACATAATGGCTTATTTCAAGGACACAGTTAACCCAAAACCTACTGATTTCCTGAGTAAATTCTATGAGGGTCAAGAGTGATGTTTGTGAAATTAGTTTAGTCGTAAGTGTAGTGGAAATAAATTTCTTAGGTTATCCTTGTGTTTATTAACAATGCTGGGGTTTATAAAGGAATAATGTGAAGTTAAGCTATGAACGTCTACGTCTGTCAGAATTTATTTTGTGAAGCTTGTATATGAGTGAATAGGAATATGGAATAGTTCATGAACAATGTGGAATGAGTGTAAATATGTAGATGATTGTTTTTATGTGTGTGCGTGTGAATTTTTTATCTGTATGGAAGTAATAAGTATGTGAAAATATGAGTGTGATAGATGTAGTACTTTCAATCTCATGAATATCTGCCGATGAATCCCAACTCATGTATGAGGTGTTAATTATAAATAAATATATTGAATTAAAATATACTCTTGTTTTGTGTGTGCTATCATTACATACCCATTGACTCTCTTTTATAAGCATTTTCAAGTAATTGATCCTGGATGGGGATCCTGACCTCCCATAGTGGGCAGGGAGGTACATGCTGTGTCTTCTATCCCCCATACCCGTTTTCCAATTGTTTCCTGTCATTGCCTTGGAATGAGATTACTTAGTTTTGTCCTGATCCTTGCCGGGGTTCCTTGGCTGGGAGGGAAACAGTCGAACGTATGGTTATATTTTTGGGAGATGATATTTTTTTCCTTGTAAATCATCTCTCTGTTATGCATTGTTTTATGTTTAGTTTACATATTATATTATATGATTGGTAAACATTTGAGTGCATTCCTCTTAGTTAGGACCTGTGCTTGTGTCTGGATGAGACTTATAGGTGATCTCAAACTAAGTACTTTGATAGCGTGCTCTTGGAATCTATATCTATTTCCTATTTGAACCAATTCCCCTTTGTCTTACCTTTTCTTGGTTGCTTGAATTGTAATTCTAGAACTTTTCACTATCCCATTATCTTCCTTTTTACTGGCGCTGATATGACCTTAAAGTGTTGCAAGTGCTGTAAAACCCTTAAAAACAAACAAACAACAAGTAATTGATCATAAAATGTTAGTACCTCAGATTTATTTGGCCAACCCTGGCTTTTATCGTGTAAAAAGCATGTTAAAGTTGTTTAGTTTGCTACCCTCTGAATAAGATGTTAGTCTAAAGCAGACAAACTTTAAGCAAATCTCTGCTGAGTGGATTGGGCAGTTGGTATTGATACCTATCACTTTACGTGTTATTCTTACTTTCTTTTTCGGCCTTCTGTTGTTCTTTCATGTAATGATGATACAATGATTTTTCCAAGGCCCTTGCCAGACTTAATTACCATATGAGGGAGGCACTGATAGGTCTGCTCCTAGAAATAGAACTGTTTGTTGGGCTGTCACCAGAATCCGACATTGTCAAATATCTCCGGTAGACGAAATTCAGTCTAGAATCTGGAGAAATCAGCAGAACAGTAGACAGCAGTTTCTAAATGATCAGTTCACACATTTGTGACACAGTGATTCTTTTATTTCACTCAGTGATTGTCCTGGGTGGGGATCCTGACCTCCCATAGCGGGCAGGGAGGTACATACTGTGTCTTCTATCCCCTTATATCTGTTATCCAACATGCTTTCTGTCTTTGTCTCGGAATGAGATTACTTGGTTTTGTCCTGGCACTGGCCGGAATCCTAGCTGGGAGGGAAACAGTCAAATGCATAGTTATTGTTTTGGGAGATGATATTTTTTTCCTTGTAAATCATCTCTCTGTTATGTATTATTATTTTTATTTTGAATGTATAATGTAAGCATTTGAGTGTGTTCCTCTTTGTTGGATTTTGTGCTTGTGTCTGGATGAGACTTGTAGGTGATTTCAAACTAAGTACATTGGTGGTATGCTCTTGGAATCTACATCTGATCCCTATTTGTTCTCAATTCCCCTTTGTCTTACTTTCTCTTGGGTGCTTTAATTGTAATTCTAGAACTTTTTACTATCCCATTTTCTTCCTTTTTACTGGCGCTGATATAACCTAAATGTGTTGCAAGCGCCGTAAAATCCTTAAAAACAAAAACAAACATCAGTGATTGTCATTCAAGCACCCTTTTTTTTCAGAACTTATCATAGGTCAGCCCAAGCAAAGTCATTTGAATTCATATCAAAATAGCAATCTATTTTTTGAAAGCTCTTTCCATGTATTACTTCTTGAAACTAAACAAAAATCTCAAAATGCTACCTGAAAAATCTGGGCGGGGTCCTTTGACCTTCCATGGTGGGCAGGAGGTCACGTTGTGTCTTCTATCCCCTTATATCTGTATTTCGAGTTGCTTTCTGACTTTGTCTTGGAACGGGATTACTTAAATGCCTGCTTCACACCTACCAGTATAAATGTCATTTATAAATGGCATGTAACCGTTCATCCTCACCATTCAGGTAAACTGCAAAACATTTGCTTGTTGTGTGTAAAAGTTGGTAAACACGGATGACGATGATCATATAGCAAAAGGGAAAAAGAAGAGAACAATCGGGCAAAACTAAACAGTAAGCGAATGCAATAAATGTTTTAAAAGTATTTTTGTTCATAAGCATTCAATCGAGATGTTATAGTTTTGGGAGAGGATGTTGTTTTTTTCCCTTGTAAATCATCTCTCTATTATTTAATGTTATATTATATATATGATTTGTAAGCATTTGGCTGTATTCCACTTGGAGGGATTCTGTACTTGTGTCTGGATGAGTCTTTTTAAAGGTGATCTCGAACTAAATACACTGATGATGTACTCTTGGAATCTAGACCTGGACCCTATTTCGACCCAGTCTTTCCTTTTCTTGTGGGCTTTTAATTATAAATCTATTTTAATTCTACTATCCCATTTTGTTCTTTTTTACTGGCACTGAAATGACCTAAATGTGTCTCAAGCGCATTGAAACCTTTAAAACAAACAAGACAACAGAGACTACTGGGTGGGATTTTTTGCCTTCCCTTTGTGGTCTAGTGGACACTTGCTTTCGGATCAGAGGGTCCTGGGTTTGAGCCTCGCTCTGCGCATAGTTGAGTCCTTGGAGAAGGCTCTTTGCTCACATTCTCTCATTGTACTCAGGTGTAAAACGAGTACCTGGCTGTTAACAGCGTTGTCTCTGTCTGAAAAAATTGTAATATCGCCTAACAGGCATCATGTACTATCCTACATGTTAAATGTTGCTGTTGGCCAGGGACCCTTTGTAAAGCGCTTTGAGCACGTTTAGTGGATATTGCGCTATATAAAAGCTCTTTTTTTTAGGCAGAGAGGTCACTTGGTGTCTTCTACCCTATCCTTTATCTGTTTTTCAACTTGCTTCATGTCTTTGTTTTTTAGTAAGATTAAGTCCATGCCGTCTTTAATCACAGTCATCGGAAGGTAGCTTAGGCGTGCTTAAGTTGGAAGTAAAATTAATTCAAAGATTTACATGGATGAAAGAAATTTCATGGGTTATTTCCTTCCTTAGTCATGATCTCGCAACACCATGCGATGTTGCTGCCTTATTTATCGTTTCTCGTCGCATTGGATTTGTTTGTTTTAGTTTTGCTTCTAATTTTTTTTTTTAATTCACCATGGTAAAAATGGAATAAAAACACTTAATCTGAAAAACGTGGTAAATTGTCACAGGGGAGAAGTTAGTGTTGGTGAGGGTCCGTCATATTTTGGTGAAAGGAATGCAGGAGTTGAACTTTGCTTGCTATGTGAAACAAAGATCTGTTGCACAGTCCTTGTAAATGCCTCGTATAATAATAATAATAATAATAATAATAATAATCATCATCATCATCATCATCATTTTCCGTAAAGTTCAAGAGAAGAAAAAAAAGGTCTTCAAGAAAGTTCAAATTTGGACATTTCTAGAAGACCTGATACATTATTTCAAAATGTCCAGAATACTGAATATTTCTAGAAAGGGAGCATGTCTGAATGTTCTTACTGGCCGTAAACTCATTTTACGCCTGAATATGGTGAGAAAATGTGAGCAAAGAACATTTTCCAATTATGTACATATTCAACTTTGCATTGCCCAAGGTTGGAGTTGTAGGTGACCGTAAATCACTAGTTCTTTTGACTACAAAACCGCTAATAATATAAATGTCTGAAACGGGCGGTAGTAGTATCAAAGTGTAATGATCAAATTCATCATAGGCCACAACATATGCGACCCATCGTCTCAAAACGGTATTATGTTGGGATGAAGTGGAACCTTAAAATTAATAATAATAATATATGTTTTTTTTTTTTTTATAGCGCCTTACATCGCATCTAATCAAGCCGTAACTCACTAGTTCTTTTGACTACAACACTGCTAATATAAATGACTGAAACGGGCGGTAGTATCAAAGTGTAATGATCAAATTCATCATAGGCCACAACATATGCGACCCATCGTCTCAAAACGGTATTATGTTGGGATGAATTGGACCTTTAAAAGTAATAGATAATAAAGATGATAATAATATGGGTTTTATATAGCGCCTTACACCGTATCTCAAAAAGCTCAAAACGGCCAACAGTAACGTGACAACTTTCACTCAAGCATACAACTACTCAAACATGCAGTATGAAACAAAGCAATATAATTCTACAGTGTTACACATTAAAAAGAAACGTTTTAAGTTGTTTTTTTTTTTTTAAAAAAGAATTCTGCATCATTACTGTCTTTGATATGTCTTAGAAGGGAGTTCCTGATAAGGGGTGCCGAATATTCAAATGTATACTCTTGAATTTAGAAACAAAATTTAAATGTTGAGAAAAATTAACCAGAATTTATGGGTTTTTTATTTTTTATTTTATTTATTCTTTTTTTTTTTTTTTTTTTGGTATAATTTTTTTTTATTTACTTGTTTACTTATTTATCCAAATTGACGAATCGAAATCAACAACTTCTTTTCTTTTATGCCCTTCCGCCAACGACATCATAAGATATCGTCACCTAAGCATTCCACGAAGGAATATATAGATAATTCATCAAACAAGATGTCTGATGTCTACAGGAATCACCCATATTGTCCAAGTGAGCAAATTGGGGGGGGGGGGGGGGATTGATAATCTTGCCCAAGGAGAAAAAAAACGAAAGTGCCTGAAGTGGGGCTCGATCCCGGGACACTCAACAACACGTTTCCTAAATAAAAGTGGCTATGATATCATTAATTTTCCATCATCTAGTTCATACCGACTTAATGCCATTTTGAGAGGGTCAGTCATATATTAATATTATCTCTTCTTAGAGATAGGGTGATAATAACAGACATGCCAACTTCTAAGAAAAATTCGTAAAAATAAGAATTTTTTGCTTCAATAGCAGAAAGAAACAGACATTTTTGATTCAATACAATGTGATAAAAAGTAAACTTTGATTCCACAAAGCGTCTGTTCAGGTTTTGAAGGCATAAATAGTGCTAAGGATAGAATATTAATAGTTAATTAAAGGTAAATTTTATGTCTTCCCTCTTAAAACTACGACTTTTTAACATTTCAAGTAGGCAGGTCTGTTGTAAGATCTTATTGTAACAAGCCGGGATAAATTCTGTCTTCATAAATGTCAGGCTTTAAAAGGGTCATAATATACGTATATTCACAAACCAACAGGACGTTGGTTAAAGCTACAGGTGAGGTCTTCTGTCCCGTTATATTATTTTATTATTATTATTATTATTATTATTATTATTATTATTATTATTATTATTATTATTATTATTATTATTATTATTATCATCATCATCATCATTATCATAATTATTAGAGAGAGAGAGAGAGAGGGAGGGAGGGGGGCGTGGTCGACAAATCAATTCGAAGACAATTTTTTAAGGTTGCTCGCTTGTGCTCCCACGATTGATTTCAGGAGGAATCAAAACGTAAACATAGCAGAAACTGCCCCCGTTGATCATTTTCACTCTCAGCAGATCCATGCTTGGAATGACGATTGTCGGACTTATAAACAAAAGGGTTTTGCCAAGCCTACATAATTTGAGAATCTAAATTTTGTTAGTAGATTATTGTAAGTTGCAATTTCAAACAAGCTTTTTTTTTTTTTTTTTTGCTTCGCGTGCTCAGCAAAACTGAACCAAAAAAAAAGGCCACTCTGTGATTGTAAAGAATGATGAAATGAGAGTGAGAGCAAAGAAGCAGCTGGCTTCCTCTGCGTTCTAGAATATCAATTTTATCAAAGTCTTCTTGTACAATTTACATACATAGGTAGTAATAGACTAAATTATTTTGTCGCCAATTAATATCTGTAACATGATGATAATTATGAATTAGAGAATGGACATTGAGACGTTCGGCCTCCAGACTCAGACTGAGAATCTGAGAAACTTAGACTTAGGTAGACAGTGATAGAGAGACAAATTATTTTCCTCAGCCCAGTCTGGATCCTGAATTATTTGCTTTCGTAGTGATATTATGAAAGAGGGCATTGTGTATGCATAATTAAATATATTTATTGAAAGTGTCAATTGCCAAGGAGTGAGTCCTTGGTAGTTGACGGTTCATCAATTGCCAAGGAGTCAAATTGGAACTCTTCAGCTGCATGTGGTGATTTCAGTCGGGCCTCAATCAGCTGCATGTGGTGATTTCAGTCGAGCCTCGATTTGCGCGCATACGAATCTCGAACCCCGTCACTTTCTTTTCTTCCATTCGCCATTCACTCATTCCTTGTCAATCGTTGTGGAAAAGATCAAGTCAACACTTGTTGGCATTTGTTTTTAATTTTTATGTCTTTTCACGAATTCCAAGATGAGTTAAAATAACAAGATCAATCCGTGGCATTAATAGTAAATAGTTGATGATCTACCAACTGGCAAGGTCCGTAACAAAAAGAGGAAATATAAGAGAGAGAGAGAGAGAGAGAGAGAGAGAGAGAGAGAGAGAGAGAGAGAGAGAGAGAGAGAGAGAGAGGGGGGGGGATGACAGAGAAATACATACACAGAGGAAAAAATGGCAGAAAGGGAAAAGAGAAAATGACAGAGAGAGAGTGTGTGTGATAGAGAGAAAAAAAAAGAGAAAATGACACAGAGAGAGAAAGAAGAGTAAAAGAGAGTATTAATTAATATTGATATTAATACATAACATCACTCTGTGGCAATGCATCACTTCGTGACACTAAAGGTACTCCGTGGCAGTTAAAAGTACACATGCGTAGTTGATGAACTGACACGGTCCTTGGCAATTGACGATTTGACAATTGTCAAGGTCCTTGGCAATTGACGCTACCATATTTATTTGGTTTTGAAATTTTATGTTTACTTTCTTACTTTCAGATACTGTGTCACCCAAAGAAGTAAAAGTGAATCGAATCCTATCTCAACATTCAATAGATAATTTTGTGCTGCAGTTAAAAGTTTTAAATGAAAATTAATATTGCATGTATTGCATCATTAGGACAGTTGAATGGAAGGAAATCCTTTTAATTGGACATGGACATCGTCTAAAAGTCCAGGAAGCGATGACGCATATGTGAATCCAAACAACGTATCAGACGATTTTCACCGCAGTCCAAGATTCAGAATGTCAGGATTAATGGAGGATAGTAATGATTATGTATGTGAACCTTCAACTTCTGGTGAGAGTCCAATGTCAAAGGATTGTATAGGCAAGAGTGATTCTTCTTCAGCTGTTCAGGAGTTATTGAGTGATTCAAGAAGTGAGGAAGATTCACTTCAACTCAACAATAATGACAATCTAAATCTCAATGACAAAATTGTTGTTATGGATGAAACAATTCAACATGAAAACAATAAAGTAAGTCGGGCAACTATAACTGATGTGGACAATGGGGTTAATAGTGATAAAAAATGCAAGTATTGTAAAGCAAGATTATCAAAGTTACGATGGCTGGAAAGAGTCAAATCTCGTCGACGACATTCTCAGAGACGTAGAATAATAAAAACCTCAACATCACATGAAACTGTCGTGTCTGCAAGTAGTAAGGGATCTCAGACTTCATCAAGTTTGTTTGAAAAAGCAGAGATGACGCAGAAAGAATTACAGAGTATTGCAATGATTCTTCGTTTCAAGTGTGGTCGAACGTCTGACAATGAAACTTTCTGTAAATGTGTCATGCATGGCAAAGTGAGAGACTGTCGCTGTGGAGAAGAAGATAAATGTAAGTTTTTAAATGATTTTTGTGTAAATAGCTTGCAAACAAATTCTTTTTTTAGAAGCAAAAGATTGATTGATGCTCTTATGTATTACAATGAAGTAAATAATTTCTTTCCTCTGTACCGTGTAAAACTGTTGATTTAGGGGAGGGTGCTTTATGATTTCTATTTATTGATATTATATAATCATCATCCAAGGAGGAACTTTTTTTATGGAAAGGGGGGCTTGAATCCTGGTAAAGAGAAAATAAATGTGATATTTTTTTTGTAATGTTTAGCTTCTGTGTATAGTTCTACCACAAATGGAATTTTAAATTAAATTTTGATGTGTTTAATGTACTTCATTTTAACACATGTAGTCCTACAGACACATTGGGCCCATGGAGCAGGAGTTTATATCGGTTTTAGCATGAAACAGACAATAGCAATTGCTTGCAATCCTTTGTATAGGATGCAAAGTTCTTTCTGCCAAATCTAACAGACTCAGCTACCCATTCACTGCTGGGTGGACAGAGCGGGGTCAGAAAAAAATCTCGACTGCACCCAGGATTTATCTTGGTCCCTTTGCGTGTAAAGCGAGTGCTCTGCCAATGGAACTATCGGGACTGGACACATAAATGAGTATAAAAATAAAGTCTTTATTTTTATTCAGGTTTTGAATGGGTTTGGGACTCAGCAAATCGACCACAAGCTACCAATCTCCTTGAGAATGGTAACCTGGCCTTATTTCACAAGGACTACAGTTGTGGCACAGCTGCTGTTCGGGGGGAAATGCCCATGGCACAAGATCAGCATTTCTGGGAGATCAAGATGACAACCCCTGTGTACGGGACAGACATGGTAAGTTGTTCACAACCCTGAAAGTGAAAAGTCAGGGAGCAGACACTCAGACTCTGGGTGGGGTTCCTGACCTCCCTATATCTGTTTTCCAATATGTTTTCTGTCTTTATCTTGGGATGAGATTTCTTGGTTTTGTCCTGGCCCTGGTCGGATATCCTAGCTGGGAGGGAAGCAGTCAAATGTATAGTTAAGAGTTTTGGGAGATTATATTTTTTGTCTTGTAAATCATCTCTCGGTCATGCACTGTATTATGTTTTGTTTACATATTATTTATGATTTGTAAACATTTGAGTGTGTTCGTCTTAGTGGGGACCTGTGCTTGTGTCTGGATGAGACTTTTAGGTGATTTCACAAACTCAGTACTTTGATAGTGTGCTCTTGGAATCTACATCTGTTTCCTATTTGAACCCCTTTGTTTCACAGTTTCTTGGGTGCTTTAATTGCAATTCTGGGAACTATTTACTATCCCATTTTCTTCCTTTTTACTGGCACCGATATGACCTTAATATGTTGCATGCGACGTAAAACCCTTAAAAACAAACAAACGAAACACTCAAGACACTGGTGTTAGATAAAATAATAATCTGAAAAGTGTGTATATGTATGGCTATGTGGTCTTGTGGTATGACACTTGCTTTTGGATCGGAAGGTCCTGGGTTCGAGCCTCGCTCGGTACATTGTTGAGTCCTTGGAAAAGGCTCTTTAAAAATGAGTACCTGGTCCTTAACAGCATTGTCTTTGTCAGAAAAAAATTGTATTGTCGCCTAACAGGCGTCATGTCTCGCTCTACATGTTACGTGTTGCTGTTTGTCAGGGACCCTTGAGCATATTTAGTTAATTTTTTTTTTTTTTTTGAATTAAACAGTGCCAGACAATGCAATAAAGAACAATACAATAAAATAAAAAAAACCATGTCAACACGTTATTCTTGAGATTTGATCTGATCAATGAGGAAGTCTGATTTTTGGGATGGCTTTTTTTCCCTCATATTTTACTTTCTTGCTTTCTCTGACACTATTTAATACACACTGATCTATGTCTTACACATACACCAATGCCTGCTCCAGAATTTGTCCCTTTGTAAGATAAAACTTCGAAAAGATGTCGTTTATGAAACAATTTTATACTGTTTCTTACTTAACTTTTCAGATTTTTGTTCTGAACTTTTTATTTATACAAAGTAGTCCTTCTGAGCCACCAGGCCCATACAACCGGAGTTTATTTCCAGTTTCTGTAATGTGAAACGGACAATAGCAATTGCTTGCTACCCTTTGGATAGAATGCTAGTCAATTGCAAAGCACTTTCCACCAGATCTAACAGACCCAGCTACCCAATCACTGCAAGGTGGACAGGGGGGTCAGAAAAAATCTTGATTGCACCCAGGATCGATCTCGGTCCCTTTGCTTGTGAAGCGAGTGCTCCACCAAGTGAGCTATCAGGATCCCCTTTTATTTATAATGGAGAGAACAATTTGTTTTAAATAAAATTTTCTCCTATACTTTATCTAGTTGTGATTACAGTTCACCAAGAGATTCATAACAATGGTAGGACTCAAGTGTTAAAATCCACAGGTCCTCTAGAAAGAATCTTTTTGTAGTGTGAAGTATATCAGACCTGACTTCATGAAAATGGAAAAATTCTTAATTTTTTAGGACATAAAAATTGGAGTCGCTATAAATTCAACAATTTACCCTTACAAGGATTAATTAACTGCAAAATCCTTAATATTTTTTAGTATAGCAACAACTTTCATTTTCCATCAGTTTCAATGGTTTCGAGATATTCAGGAAGTTTTTAAATTAGTGTCCAAATTTTGTAATTCTATGAATGTTTTGTAATAGTTGGCAGGTTTGGTATGTTTATCACAATAGTCCTTCAGAGCCATGAGGCCCATGGAAACAGAGTTTATCACGGTTTTTACAGCGTGAAACGGACAATGGTGATTGCTTCCAACCATTTGGATTTAATGTTAGTCAATCTCGAAGTACTTTCAGCCAGATCTAACAGAGCCAGTTACTCAATCACTCATGGCTGGACATGGGTGTTAAACGAGTACCTGGCTGTCAATAGCATTGTCTCCATCGGGTGAAACGTGTTTAGTTTTGTTGTTGTCTAGAGACCCTTTATAAAGTGCTTTGAGCACGTTTAGTGGATATTGCCCTATATAAATGCTCAAGTTTGTTTTTCAGAGTTCAATCGTTATCACTAATTTCAGATGGTGGGAATTGGCACCAATGGTATCGACCTCAATGGGAAGTCAAACACATTTTGCAGCATGCTGGGAAATGATTTGGACAGTTGGGGACTGTCTTACGACGGACGCATCCAGCACAACAAGAGGAAACAGGAATATTGTGGCCGATTTGGTCAGGGAGCCATTATAGGAATACACCTGGACATGTGGCAAGGCACTCTGTCTTTCTTCAAAAATAGACAACCCTTGGGTGAGTTTGTCAACTATATTAAAAAAAATAAATAATAGATTTGAATTGCCATTATTGTCGGCTTCATGCATGGGTGCTAGTTTTCCGGTTCATGCCGGAATTCCGGTTTCGCGATATCTCGAAGTCAAATACCTCCAGTTTCAGTGTTTTGAGTAAAATAACCAAAATTCGAAAACGTGATTCAGCTATCTTTTCAGTGTATGGAGTGTATAAGTTGGTTTTAAAATCATATTAATTTCCTCAATGTGTCAATATGTTTGCTGTGGAATCATTTAATAATGGTATAAAAGCGGTGATGAAATAAGATTAAAGTTTAGGCCGCATTTTCAGTAGGAACATTTTCAGGTTTGGCAAAGTCTCGAGATTTTAGTTTCAGGTTTCAGCACTTCTTCCTGCTGGCACCCATGGCTTCATGGTTAATGCACACTCACTTCCTGTAGTGGAGGATAAGACTGGGTCCTTGGTTTCACCAATTTGGTCACCTAGTTGTAAATGGGTAGCTGGGTCTCTTTAGATCTGGCAAAAATGAAGATTTCAAGATACTTACTTGCAGAATGTGTCAAACATTTCTCTGACATCATCTTGATTTTAAATGATGTATTCATTGTTTTTGGCTGAAGAAGGGTTTTGAGCCTGAATTGTTTTGTGTTTGGTATGTTTTTCTTCTTTTTTTTTTTTTGGGGGGGGGGGGGGACATCTGTTATTTTCATTTTTGTTCATGACTTTTTACAGTTCTAAGCTTCTAGCAGCCTAGTATCACTTTGCCAAAATGAAGGCGACATGGAAAGGAAAGGAATTGTCATCTTACCCATACCTGCCAAATCTTACGAAAAATTTCGTCATTTTACTAATTTTAGACCAATTTTTGAGCCAATTACGAAAATACAAAACTATATGGAAAATTATGAAGCATTTCTACAGCGCCTAAGCTTGCTGATGTAATGTTGCAGTGATCATCAATGTCAAATTGTGGTTGTTCGTTAACGATTTCAGAAATTACTAATTTCCTTGTAAAATTACTAAAAATTGACTTGAAAATTACTAAATTTGAAGTTTTCAATTTGGCAGGTCTGCTTACCACATCATGTCACTTAACTATAACATGATCAAAGTGTTTTGTCAGTGTATAACAGTATTGTTCGAGTGCTGGGGTAATAAAGGTGACATACAGGTGAAATGAACTGTATGTAATGGAAATTTGGCTCAGTATAACTAGAGGGTATAAAAGTTAAAGATTGTGAAGTTCAATGAGCATCCTAAAATTATCAATAAAATAATGATGGTAATGAAATTTATTTAAATCACACTTTTTCCAGGTACAGCTCAAATAGAACAAACATCAACCAAAGACTACATCCTAAACAAATTTACATTTAAATGCATATTCAAATGAAAAATATAATTTATGGGCATTATAAAAGGCATTTCTGTAAAAGCATTGTTTTTTTGCGTTGTAATTTATTTTGTTTATTTATTTGCTGTTAATTTTCCTTTCAGGCATAGCCTACAGAGGTCTGAGAGGTCGTAATGTCTTCCCAATGGCCTGTTCCACGGCTGCCAGGAGTGGAATGAAAATCATCTCGTCTCGGTCATTCCCAACGTCCCTCCAATTTATGTGTTGCCAGACACTTCGTCGTATTGTCCCTTCTCATCTCAGCGTTCTGGACACGCTAGCCATGCCACCGGGCCTTCGGGCATTTCTTGCCAATAATATGACGTGGCTCCTCCATGCTTTGCCACCAAAATTCCGTCGTTTGGAATGCCAGGAATATATCTGTGACATTTGTATGCCATTGAAAAGTGTGCTTGAAGGTTTGACTGACGATGAAGACAGTGATGAGGAAAAGGCTGGTGCGAATATTAACGTGTTTAAGCTTGTTGAGTCAGATTGTGAAAGTGATGATGATGATGATAATGGTGATGATGACGATGATGCTGTCATTCGCCACCATCAGCCACATTCCCCAAGTCATGAGGATGTTTACGGTTTGCTTCCAAGCAGAAGGAGGCCCCTGCCTGCTGGTAGTTCATTCACACATCCTATGGACAGCGATTTATTCGGCCGCATGAGGGAACATTACGGCACCAATAGTGTGCAAAAGAGGAGGAATCTAGAAGAGATCAAACATATTTGTCATAGGGCAAAAGAGAATAAAAGAAGGAGAGAAGACCATAGCATTGTAAAGGTAGATAACGATGAGGAGAAGGAGAAAGAGAGCTGTGTAGACTGTGAAAGGACGAGGAAGGTTTTCGAGAAGAGAGAGAAGACTGGAAATAGTCTTGTCAGACTGTTGAGAAATGATGACAATGATGAGGATGATGATGAAAGTGAGGAAGATGACGATGGATATGCTGATCCACCCATTGATGATGCAGGACCATCTGCATCAAAGAAACGTAAACGATTGTGATTTGCCAGTAGAAATGGATTGAGTTGGGTTTTTAAAGATGATTTTTATCATTTGAGGCTTGGAAAAGATTTAATCAGGAGTAAAAATTTTAGATATTCATTTGTTTCGTATTGTTTTTATAGAAACTTGGAAATGAAGAAGACTTTAAAAAGTGGACGGTTGTTAAAGCCATGCAATGTCTTGTCCTATTGGTTGTTCGGTGCCGTTGGTCTTCCTCGGATCCGTGGATATCCCGATTTTGGGAGTCAAGAGGAGATAGAAGAGGAATTTCCTCCTTTTAGAATTACAAAAATTACATTTGCAATCAGTATTCTGCCAGTGAGAGAGCTGATGTGTGGTGGAACAAATAGGTGCAGTTTCCCACTCTCCACAAGTTAGGTTGAGTATCAATAATGCTAGTTAATCATCTCAATTGCTCTAAAAGTGGAGGTAAGTGCAGTAAAACCAGGGCTTAAAGGCAATCTTTCAAAATTTCCCTCCTTTTTCACTTTTTGTCACCATCAGCACTGGTTGTTTAAATGTCATCTGTATACAGTATGATTTAATACCTTAATACTCACATAAGGAACCAGAGCATACTCAAACCAATGGCATTGGTCGCAAACCATTCAACTCAGGAAACCCCAACTAACTGTGCAGGAGAGATTTTAAAACTACTGCTATTATTGTCCCTGTAAGTCAGTTTGTAGAGCACTAGCTTCACATGCAAAGAGACTGAGATTGATCTTGTCAAGATTTTTTTTTTCTGACCACCTGTCCTGCTAAACCTGTTTTAAAAGTTCCTTGTGATGGACTAGCATCTTATCTAAAAGTTAGCAAGCATTTTTTTCTGTCCATTTCATGTTATAGAAACTAGGATAAAATCCAGCTCCATGGACCTAATGGCTCTAAAGGATAATATTGTGGTACGATGGGCATAAACGGTTCCATCCCATGTCAAATTTAAGCAAAATTTAGTGGAATACTTTGACCCATTATTGACAGATGTAATTTGTCATTGGTTGAAGGGTGGTATAGGCCTATGATTAGAAAAGATGCATTCTTGGAGTTAAAAAAAAATAATGAACAAATATGAATATAAAAAAATAATGAACAAATATGAATATATAAGACCTTTGAAAAAGAAAGAACAAAATAAAAAAAACACAGAACGTTTTAGGGTCAAAACCCTCTTCAGCCAATAACAAAAACAATAAAATCATCGATCCCAGTCCCTTTGGGTGTGAAGCGAGTGCTCTACCAACAGAGCTATTGGGATTCTCTTGAATGGTTATTGCTTAGACTTAGATAAGTTTAGACTCGACATCTTTTTTTGTTGCGGGTTTTTGTTTTATGTTTTTAATCTCATAAGGTGTATCAAATATGTGGCTATGTGGTCAAGTGGTATGACACTCTGTTGTGGATCAGAAGGTCATGGGTTGGCGCATAGTTGAGTCCTTGGAAAAGGCTCTTTACTCACATTCTGTCACCATATTCAGGTGTAAAATGAGTACCTGACCATTGTCTCTGTCGGAAAAATTTTTAATATTGTATAACAGGTGTCATGTCTCGTTCTACTCGTTAAGTGTCGCTGTTAGGTCAGGGACCCTTTGTAAAGTGCTTTTAGCATGTTTAGTGGATCTTACATATATATAACATCTCATTTTAAAAATAGTTTTACCACAGCTCGGATGTGGTATGTGGTCGATATTTTAAGTTATTGATATTGAAAAATTATTCTGTATTTCTATTTCATCATGTACATCACCACACTTGTTTCATTCTCTGATTAGAATTTTACCCAGAACAAACTGTGTGATTAACAATCACAAAGACCCTGTATATATGTTACAGCCAATGACATAATCAGTCGGATGGTGAAAAGGTTTGAACTGAGATATTGCCAAGTTTAGTTAGAAGGTCAATTTTTATCCAAAGTGAGTTCTTGTCATAAATGATTAAATCAACACCTTTTGTACACCTTCGGGAAATATCAAAGCTTAATTTCACATCTTAATATTTTTTTACAGCTAGTCAAGTTGAAAAAGTATGAAATTTGAGAAAAGTTTCTGGATACCTTTCCCATACATCTGACCATAACTTCATGAAAAATCACCCGATTTACTTCAAATAAAGATTAAAATGCTCTGGTGAGCATATTCTTTCATAAAATGAAAAATAAAAAGCAAAATTTGCACCCTCCGACCAATTGCGTCATGCACTGACACACATATACGTATATATATATATATATATATATATATATATATATATATATAATATATATATATATATATATATTATTTTTTATTATTTTAATATTTACCACAATGTTTGAGTCAGTCTACATCAAGGTTTCAGGCCTAATCAACCATCGTCAGGACTGTGTGTTACATGAGTTTGGTTTGTTGTAACACACAGTCCTGACGATGGCTGATTAGGCCTGAAACACCGATGTAGAGTGACTCAAACATTGTGGTAAATATTAAAATAATAATTCGCTCCATTGCTACATGTCGAGCACTTTTCGTACGGTATTTGTTTCAAACACGATTCAATATATATATATATATATATATATATATATATATATATATATATATGTGTGTGTGTGTGTGTGTGTGTGTGTTTTAGTTGTGGGAATTTGAGTGTATTCTCCCTTAGCAGAATCCTATGGTAACGTTTGTTTCACTCTCAGCTTGTCTTGACCATGACACATTGACAGACTCTGGGTCGGGTTCATGACCTTCCATAGTGGGCAGGGATGCACTTACTGTGTCTTCTTTTCCCCTGTATCTGTTTTCCAACATGCTTTCTGTCTTTGTCTTGGGTGAGATTACTTGGTTTAGTCCTGCCCCTGGCCGGATACCCCTAGCTGGGAGGGAAACTGTCAAATGTATAGTTTTTTGGGAGATGATATTTTTTTTCATTGTAAATCATCTCTCTGTTATGCACTATATTATGTTTTGTTCACATATTATATATGATTTGTAAGCATTTGAGTGTATTCCTTTTAGTGGGTACCTGTGCTTGTGTCTGGATGAGACTTTCATGTGATCTCAAATTAAGTACTTTGATAGTGTGCTCTTGGAATCTAATTTTTGAACCAATTCCTCTTTGTCTTATCTTTTCTTGGGTGCTTTAATTGTAATTCTAGAACTTTTTACTATCCCATTTTTCTCCTTGGTACTGGCGCTGATATGACCTTAATGCATTACAAGCGCCGTAAAACCCTTAAGAAAATTGTTTAAAAACAAGAAACAACAGAGTATCCCCCTTAACAGAATCCTATGGTAACATTTGTGTCACTCTCAGCTGATCACATTGACAGACTATTTATGGCATTTGAAATTTACTTCTGTTCCCATTTGTTATACTTTTTTTTCGGTGATTTTTAATTGCAGATCTTCAATCTTTTATCTATTCCATCTCTTGCCTTTTTTTTATTTGGTGCGGCTATGTGGTCTTGTGGTATGACACTCGCTTTCTGATCGGAAGGTCCTGGGTTAGAGCCTCGCTCGATGTATAGTTGAGTCCTTGGAAAAGGCTTTTTACTCATATTCTCTCACCATACTCAGGTGTAAAATAAGTAGGCTACCTGGCTGTTAACAGCATTGAAAAGAAAATTGTAATATCGCCTAACAGGCGTCATGTCTCTTTCTATATATATATATATATATATATATATATATATATATATATGTTATGTGTTGCTGTTGGTCAGGGACCCTTTGTAAAGCGCTTTGAGCACATTTAGTGGATATTGTGCTGTTTAAAAGCTCACAATATTTTTTAAAACTGGTGCTGAAATTTGAAATTTCCTTAAACTATAAAACCCCTAAAGATAGATTTTTAAAATTTTCGTTTTAAATCGAAATTTTAAATAAATTTTGTGAACAGTTAAGTTTGATATATGCTCAGAAAAGAATTTAATTGCAAGAATAGACTCATTAAAAAAAAAAAAAATGTTGTAGTTGTATACCAATTGAACAATATCATCAATATAACATAGATACAGGGGGGGGGGGGGGGGGGGGGGAGTGATGGGTCCATGGTCGTCTCATATCCATTGTGTGTTAAAAAAGACTGAATTTAAATATTTTAATTGCCAGATGTTTTAATGTAAAAAAAATGCTTATTATAATTTGCAGGTTCTTATGAGAATATAACTATACTAGTCATTTTCTGCATGACAATCATATACATTGCAACCTCTGGATAACGACCCCCCTGAATAATGACAACCCCTGGATAGCAACCTTGACCTCTGGTCCCGATTTTTTTGCTATGTGTTATTAGTAATTCAAAACCCAAATAGCGACATACCTTTTAGTAAAACCCCTGTGTAGCGACTTCGTTATAACAGTGATCGGCAGTTGACACCGATGCTTGATACCCGATTATCGTCATCTCATACCCCTAACCAATAATATGCGTGTTTTATTCCCTCCTGATGATTAGGTACAGGAATATTCTTGGATTTTTTTTCTGACATCTGTTGAACCCGTTCTCCTCTGCTTTAGATTTAGATATTCTTTGGTGCTTTGGTAGCTAGTTATAATTCTATTGACCTTTCTCTCATGCTTTTCCCGACTTGTGTTGGGTTAAGGAGAGGAAAGGAACAAAAAAAGTTAGGGACTGTAGACTTTGTTAACTCATAACCTGAAATTTCTCCCAAAAATACGTCAAATGCACATCCATGAATAATACCAAAACAAAGTGAACACTAATTTGTCAGGGTGAAGTCCTCGCTGGATTTGGCAGGCTCTCATTATCATCATCATTGCCTTTTTCACCCTGGGTCAGGGTATCGGCCACAGACAAACAGTTTCCATCCTTCTCTATCCTGAGATAACTTTTTTATCTCGTTCCATGTCTTATTACTTCTCTGTATATCAGCTTCTTTAATTCTTCTCCATGTTTCTCGTGACTTTCCCCTCGATCTTCTGCCCTGAGGGTTCCAGTCCAATACTTTCTTTGTTATAGTGGAGTCATTCTTTCTAAGGGTGTGTCCAATCCACCTCCATCGTCTACTTCCTATGCAGGCTCTCAGAAGAAGCCAAAATGTTCATGGGAGGTAACGACTTATTATGTAGATAGAATTCGGGAGCAGGCGCTGGGGTAAGATCTTCTTCTTCAAGTACCAAGTCTGTGCCAGACATCGGTGATCATGGTACGCCATTCATCTCTCTGTTCAGATAACCATATAAAACTAATATTACTCTTCTCTCTCTTTGTCACCCAGCTGTTCAAACTATTCAAATATGTTTTTCTTGGTTTACCTTTACTCTTTTTACCTTCTATCTTTCCTATGAGAGCAAGGTATTCATAACATTTATGTCGATTTAGGTGCCCTAAAAATTGCATTTGTCTTTTTCTTATTGTACGAATAAGTAACCTTTTAGTTTCAGCTTGCTTGGGGTAAGATAAAGATCTGGAAAAGGGTGACTGAATCAGTGCCAAACAAAGCAATGAAGAAAAATACAAGAAAAAATTAAAACATCCCTCCAAAAAATCAACCTGCCTGGACTGCCGCAGACGGGGCAGGATGATATATTTTTGTATCTATTTTTCTTGTTTTTCAGAGTTTGAGTTAAGGAAGGCTGTGTTCAGATAGCATATTGTGTCCATTGCAGTTCATGTATATATTTGACAATTTTATTCATACAATATTTATAATGGTGATCTTTTTATGTATGTGTACAAAATGAGTCGATGATTAATGCCATTATTTTCCACATCAATTCATAACCTTGCCTAGACAGATTTTTTAGCAGAGATAGTCAGTTCGATATGTATTATCATAAATTATTGATTTATGACCCAATCAAGGTGCTCGACAGAAAGGAACAGGTCATCATCTTCAGACTGAGAACTGGACACAACCAGTTAAAGGAACATATGTGGAGGATGTCCAGAGCAGGAGCCTCTGGACAATGTGACTGCGGACTTAAAAATGAAAATGGACATCATGTCCTAATGGAATGTCCAAGATACAACCAGTTGAGAAGGAACTTCTGGTCTGACCCAACCCCATACTCAAAGAAGCTGTACGGCAGTGAGGACGACCTCAGGACCACTGTGGGCTTCATTCACCAGACCGGACTGACCATGTGACGGGAACGAAGAAGAAGAAGAAGAAGATTTATTACCTCTGGGGGGCGGGGGGGGGGGGGGGTTCCTGACCTCCCATAGTGGGCAGAGAGGCACATAGTCTTTCTCCCCCTTTATCCCTTTATCTGTTTTCCAACTTGCTTTCTGTCTTTGTCCTGGAATGAGAATACTTGGTTTTGTACTGGCCCTGTCCAGAAGATAGGAGGGAGGGGGGGGGGGGGGTGAGTCAAACGTATAGTCTGAGTTTTGGGAGACGATATTTTTTGTCTTGTTAATCATCTCTCTGTTATGCACTATATTATGTTTAGTTTTACACACACACACACACACACATATATATATATATATATATATATATATTATATATATATATATATATTATATTATATATATATATGATTTGTTAACTGACAAACAAACGATGTATTACCTATGATATGTATGACGTTTGGTGGCTTCCCTATAGAACATATTATATTAAAAGTCTAAGGCGGGTTCTTCTCTCCCTTTGTGGGCAGAGAGGTCACTTGGTGTGTATTCTTTCCCCATATCCGTTTTCCCTTTCCACGTTGCTCTCCATCTTTGTTCTGGATTGATATTACTCGTTTTTTCCCCCAGTCCTGGTGAGGAGATGCTAAGCTAAAAGAAAACCTGTCAAATGTATAGTTCCTTTTCGGAGAAATGATAGTTTGTTTTTTTCTTTGTAAATTATATCTCTATGTGCTATTATCGTTTGTTTGTTTTGTTTTGTTTTTTAATATTTTGAATATATGTGCTTTGTAAATATTTGAGTGTGTCCCTCATAATGTATTCTTTATTTGTCCTGGATGGGACTATTACAAGGTGTCCAATTAGCAGGTCTGATAACTGATCGCAATTATGGGCCTAATTTAACATTGTTGTAATGGGCAATATTTTGCATCGGTTTGAGGATATTTCCATTACAACAATGAGACCTTAATAATTTGCTTATCAGACCTGCGAATAAGTACATGTCAGACTTTAGGGTAATGTGAAATTAGGCACATTGGTGGAATCCTCTATTCCCTATCTGAACCAGTTCCCTTTGTCTGAGTTTTTCTTTGGTGCTTTTATGTTCAGGTCTACACCTTTTCCCCCAATCATCTTTCTTTTCAATGGCGGTTTTTGTTTGTTTGTTTTTTTTTGTTGAGTGGCTCTATAGAGAAAAAGTGTTGAATAGAGAAAATATCGTGGTCTTTGTATATGTATTATTTTTTTTCATTCTCAATGAATCATCATGAATCCATCGACATTTGATTTCCCTATCACTTATGTGAATACGATTCAAATTTGTCCCTTGTAATGAATTAATAATATTACGAATTTCTTATTTAAAAAACAAAAGAGGAAGAAGATACAATTTTTGCCTCCCATGACATTTGAATGCAATGAAATCCTGATTTTTAAAAACGCTGCGGGACTAGGAAGATTGGTTGAGTTTAAGCAAGGTTAGCATGATCCATTATCAATGGAATGCACTTAAGATAAAGAATAGAACATTTTTGGGGATCAACTACAGCTGTTGACTTTAAGAGTGTTAACTTTATGTGGATTCTACTGTATGATTTCTGGTTGGGGTTACCGACCTCCTATAGTGGGCAGGGAATGAGATTACTTGGTTTTGTCCTGACCCTGGCCGGAGTTCTTGGCTGGGAGGGAAACAGTCGAGCGCATAGTTATAGTTTTGGGAGATGTTATTTTTTTCCTTGTAAATCATCTGTCTTAAACTGATTTTTTTTTTCAACATATGATTTGTAAATATTTGAGTGTGTTCCCCTTAGTGGGGACCTGTGCTTGTGTCTAGATGAGACTTTTAGGTGATCTCAAACTAAGTACTTTGATAGTGTGCTCTTGGAATCAACATCTGTTTCCTATATCTGAATCAATTCCCCTTTGTCTTACCTTTTCTTGGGTGCTTTAATTGTAATTCTAGAGCTTTTTGCTATCCCATTTTCGTCCTTTTTATGGCGCTGATATGACTTCAGTGTTGCAAGCGCCGTAAAAACCATGAAAAACAAAAACAAAACAATACTTTATGATATATTGACTTTATGAGAACGGATTTCACAATTTGACAGTGATAAAATAATATGTATGTTATTGCAATATGTAGATAGAGTATACCTTTTTTTTTTCTTTTCTTTTTCTTTTTTTTTTAACATCAAGAAGATGACCTTAATTAATTGGATTTTGAAGGGACTATTATCTATTTTTGCTCATATTTTCATCATGTTATGAAATGTATAAATTTAAAGTAATTAACGAAAGACGTCTATTTTGGAGATGAATAATAAAAAGGTCCAATTGCAATTGTTTTTGGTGTGGGGTTTGTTTTTGTTTTGTTTTTTTGTGTCTTTGTCAGGGGGTTATATTTTGTTCTATTGTTTTGTATTTTTGTTTTTAGTTTTTGTTGGGGTTTTTATCTTTTTCTTTCCTCCTCCGACCTCGAGCTAAACCGAATAGAAAAAAAAAACAATAATTCACGAAACAAAATGGTGACGGAAAACCAAAACAAGGTCGTATTAGGAAAGTTTAAACTTTCACTAATCTATCAAGGTTTGTTCTAGAGGGTCTAGAGTTTTTAAAATGCTACTACATATTGACAAAATTTAATAAATAAACACATGACAAAAGATCCACGATGAAAATACAAATTGAGAGAAATGCTAGCACGAGGAGCTTTCGGAAGGTCTCCGCTTCGGATAGCTCTGAGGCCTTCCGGATGCCTTAAGAATGCTTTAGATGACCTCCGGACGGCTTCTGACAGCAATTAGTAGGATCGTCCACAGGTCCTGTGTTATCTATGGGATCGTCCCCTTGGAGCCTGAAACCCGAGAGCATCCAGTTGTGACGAAGTCGAAGCTTCCGGGCGGGTTTGCGACGGTACACGATTGCAGTGATAAGTTTGCGTCCTGGTTAGAACGTCATAGTGTGAGAACCATTAGAAGCTGCTGCTAGACTTCCCATTTGAACAAAATCCCTAAATGTGCATGAACATTTCAGCGAAATAGAAAATGGTAGAATTTTGTTATACGCGCCACGTCGGTTGCAAGCAACAAAGACAAAAAAACCAACTTCACCTTTGTACCTTTTGCAACGTGCATCTATTTATTAGCAGGTCCGATAACCGAACGCAATTATGGGCTTGTTTTAACATTGTTCTAATGGACAATATTTCTCGTTGATTTAAAAGTATTTCCATTACAACAATCAATGAGCCCATAACAATTTGAGTTATCAGGCCTGTGGGTGGGGGGTTCCTGGCCTCCCATAATGGGCAGGGAGACGCTTACTGCGTCTGCTATCCCACTATACAAATTTGTCTTTGTCTTGAAATGAGATTACTTGGTTTTGACCTGGTCCTGGCCGGAGTACTCGGCTTGTAGGGAAACAGTCAAATGTATAGTTAATGTTTTGGGAGATGATGTTTTTTTCCTTGTAAATCATCTCTGTGTAATGTAATATTTTTGTTGTCGTTTAATTATTTTTTTTTTAAACATATGATTTTTAAGCATTTGAATGTGTTCCTCTTAGTAGGGACCTGTGCTTGTGTCAAGATAAGACTTTTAGGTGATCTTAAACTAGGTACTTTGACAGTGTGCTCTTGAAATCTACATGTTTCCTATTTGACTCAATTTCCCTTTGTCTTCCTTTGTCTTGGGTGCTTGAATAGGATTCAATAGTCTGTTGTAACGTTGCCCAGCAATGAGCAGCTTGGTTCTAAACAAAGAAAATCGGTACTTTTTATTCTACATGCTGGCTAGAACTTTTTCAATGTCATGTGATCAGAATGTATAAAATTCAAAATCAATAAATGATCAGATTTATAATGATTTTCTCCTCTGGATACACTTTTATGCTCGTCGGAGAAGTATTTCATAAGGGCGTCTGCCATTGTTTAGAGCCATTTACTAAGTTACTCTGCGTCATTACGGAGGAAGTGACTTGACGACTGTTGACGTGTATTGTAATTCTGGAACTTATTACAATTCCATTGTTTTCCGTTTTACTGGTACTGATATGCCTTTTTACGACAAGCGCCGTAAAATCCTTTAAAACAAATAAACTAAACATTACAACATTGAGCCCATAAAAATTTGAGTTATCAGGCCTGTAAATCCTACACGTCGACCTTTGGCCGTAGATAGGTTTTTTTTTTTTCACTCAAATATCAATGATGCGAGAAAATTATTGCCAGAAAGTCTTCTATTCACGATGCTCTTTTTTGTGTTTGGTGGTATCTACATTGACCAATTGAAATTATTTTTAAAGAACAAAGGACATGAAGAAGAAAATTAACCAGACCCCAACGCCTAAACTCGCCTCCTTGGGGTGGCAAAATGGAATGAATGAGAGAGAGAGAGAGAGAGAGAGAGAGAGAGAGAGAGAGAGAGAGAGAGAGAGAGAGAGACTGCAGTCTAGTTAATTATATTGGCGCTCAACCTAATAGGACAACCGACAACTTCCCCAGACATATCAATGGTGTTTATTGCATCCGCGCCTTAGAATGCCACATTGGCAGTTTAATGGCCAAATCTAGAAACATGGCTGTTGAACATTTTCTGGGCTTTTCTCACTAAATTTCACAGGGCATAAGATATCCAAGTATAAAAATACTTTTCGTTACTTACTAGCACACTAAAAACACTTAAAAAATATTTTGGCCAAAACATGTTTGCTTAATACTCTAGATTTATAGCCTTAAAGGTTTGTTGAGTCAATGCGTATGCTACTCGATTCAGTCCCCTGATCAGAGACTTTTTAATAATATGAGTACGTTCATATGGAGGGAACGACATTGACGTCACTCATCTCTTTGTTAGTTTTCAAAATTTCAAAATTGAGCATTTATATAACGCAATATCCACTTAACGTGCTCAATGCGCTTTACAAGGGGTCCCTGGTCAACAGCAACATTTAACATGTAGGACGAGACATGACGCCTGTTAGGCGATATTACAATTTTTCGGACAAAGACAACGCTGTTAACGGCCAGGTTCTCATTTTACACCTGAGTACGGTGAGAGAATGTGAGTAAAGAGTCTTTTCCAAGGACTCAACTATGCGCCGAGCGAGGCTCGAACCCAGGACCTTCCGATCCGAAAGCGAGTGTCATACCACTAGACCACATAGCCGCCGTTTTAGACAGCCATTTTGGTGATAAGTTATCACAAAATTCGATCAACCAGACTATAAACGCTCAAGGTTACACATAGTTTTGTGTGATAGTAGGTACGTTATATCCGACTTGAGTATTTGGCCTAATCGCATAGCATTAATAGGACCGATTTCTCAATGATGTGGCTCATTTGTCTGTCTTTTGTGTGATTTGTGAGTTTTGCTCACTCGTAACCTGAAACGTTTATAGTCTGATTAATTTAATTTAGTTGGAACTGATCGTTGAAATAGTTGTCTAAAAACAATAGCAAAGAGCTGAGTGGTGTCAATTTCGTTCCATCTATAGATAGAACGAAGTTGACATCACTCAAGTCTTTGTTATTATTTTTTTTGCCATCCAGGTTTATGAGTAATTCTCACTAAACTGTATTAACGAGACTATAAACGTTCAAGGTTACACATAGTTTTGTGTGTTGGTCCATTATATTTCCTGATGGCAATGTTGTGAGTGGACGTTTTGGGTTGCCCCTTTATCAACAAAACAGAATGAATGAAACACTTCAGACGAATGGGGTAGTGGCGTTGTTAAGATGAATAAACAAAAACAATGGGCCCATCAATGTATTTGTTTATTCATCTTAACAACGCCACTACCACATTATCTCATTCGTCTGTAGTGTTTCATTCATTCTGTTTTGTTGATAAAGGGGAAACCCGAAACGTCCATTTATCTGTTTCGTATATTAAATTGAAGCTTACATTCAATTTCACATTGTTATTTATTTCTTCGAACTTCGAGCAGCACCATTTGCATGAAGTGGCAATAGGGTTTTAATAGCAGATGATGCGTCAGGCCGAGTTATTGCAGCTTTCTGATATTTTCAGATGTGATTTATTTTCACTAAATTTTCTTAGACTATAAACTTTTGAGTTTAGATAGTATGTGCTTGGCTAAGAAACTCACAACATTGCCGTCCGGAAGTATAACGGACCAACACACAAAACTATGGGTAACCATGAACGTTTATAGTCTGGCTAATACAGTTTAGTGAGAATTACTCATAAACGCGGATAGAAAAAAAAAACAATAACAAAGACCTGAGGGACGTCAATTGCGAACTATCTATTTGTACGATTGGTATAGCGGAAAAATGGTGTGTATTTTGTTTAAACACTTTCCATTAATACACACATGCCATGTTTACCGACTTGACATTGTACATCCACATACGGAAGTCGCCCCTAAGTTTCACGTCTCCATTATTTTAGTCTCTTCCTTCAATATACTCAAATGAGATGTTTACCGACTTGACATTGCATTCGCGTGGATCTCCGAACTTTCTTGTTTCGATATTATCATTTTGTTTCGGGTAATATCAAATTCATCCGTTATCTGTCATCAATATCTGTGAGTGCTCCTCCTCCTCCTCCACCACCTCCTCCTCCTCCTCCTCTTCCTCCTCCTCCTCCTCCACTCCTCATACCAGAGCGTATGTTTTTCAGATATTCGTGAGTAGCATTCATTACACCCGGATTACGTATTGACAGAAGTCCCCATCACCTTAGCAACAGGAGTTGCCCTCGCCATTTTGTTGTTGCTTAGTAAACAAAGGGTCGTTCCCCAGAAATCCATACTCGCAATGATTGATTGGACGTTTTTTGTTCTCTTGTGATAATTTCAATAACTCAACTCACAACAACAAAATGAGCCTTTGTGTAGCGCAATATCCACTAAACGTACTAAAAGTGTTTCACAAGAGCTCCGAAGCCAACAGCATTTCATAACATATGTAGGATGAGACATGACGCCTGTAAGGCGATATTACAATTTTGTGTCGGCGGAGAAAACGTTACCGTCCTGCCAGGTACTTATTTTACAACTGAGTGCGATGAGAGAAAGTGAGTAAAGAGCATTTTTCAACGTATCAACTCTGCGCCGTTCAGAGCAGGACTCAAATCATAGACCTTCCGCTCCGAAGGCGAGTGATATATCACAAGATCACGGCATAGCCGCACATTAAGATTCTTACACTCTCATTTGGAATTCCGCACGCGTTTCCAGTCGCTTCGCAACGAATTAAAGAGCAGGCACTGATAAAGATCTGAGAAGTTCTGTATGAAACAGTGCCAGACAAAGCGGAGAGAAAAATACATGAAAATAAAACATCCAAAAAACAGCCTAACTGGACTGGGGCTCGAACATCAAACCTCCTGGTGACCGGTCAGAGTGCTACCATTACACCACAGAGGTTACCGGATAGTTGTAACGATGTAATGCCTATAGATGCTGTGCGCTTGGCTAAGAAACTCACAACATTGCCATCCGGAAGTATTACGGACCAGCACATAAAACTCATGTGTAACCTTGAACGTTTTTTGTCTGGTTAATACAGTTTAGTGAGAATTACTCGTAAACGCGGATGGCAAAAAACAATAACAACGACTTGGGTGAGGTCAACTTCGTTCTATCTATATTCTTCACAAGGGTACGCGTTTTACGCTATTGACTCTCGCTCTCATCACACAACACAAACATTGAACACGAAAGGACGAGGACGAAGACATTGGAGTTCGCTCCATTTTAGTTTTGAATATTATATCATCATCAAAGCAGCAAAGGAGCAGCCACTGGTGTAATATAAAGATCTGAAAAAGGGTGTATAAAACTTTGATGTGTTCACAAATACAATGAAGCTACTCTGATGTCTTGGTCCTCGTCTTATCGTGTTAAATGTTTGTGTGCGGCTATTTGGTCTTGTGGTATGGCACTCGCTTTCGGATCGGAAGGTCACGGGTTCGAGACTCGCTTAGCGCATAGTAGAGGAGTCCTTGGAAAAGGCTCTTTACTCAAAATCTCTCACCGTACTCAGGTGTAAAATGAGTACCTGGCCTTCAACAGCGTTGTCTCTGTCGGAAAAAAAATTGTCATATCGCCTAATAATATAATAAGACTGGCATTTTGACGTCATTTTTTGGTCAGTGTCAGGCTATAAGTTAACTATGGCTATGCTGACACTGACCAAAAAAATGACGTCAAAATGCGAGTCTTTTGCCACAAAAGAAAACAAATCACGAGATGTATTCAATAGCTTCAAGCAAATGGTCCAGTAAATCTGAATACGAAGCTGTGGAATGTAAAAGCATATTGATATGGCCCAGGAATTGAACATTTCGACAATAACAAGTTAACGAAAATGTTCCCCAAACCTAAACTGTCGACAATGAGGAGGAAGAAAACCAGATCTGTCCACAGACGTCGCCATATGACGAATAACGAGGATCTGCACAATAATTATGGGCACGACTGGGCTGGTTAGCTAAATTTGACTTTTTACTTCTTCAAAGAGTTCAGTATCGATCCTAAGTTGATTGAAGATTTTTTAATTGGCTTCTACAGTCATGACGTCACTTCCCTCGTAATGACGCATAGTAACTTAGTAACTGCTTTAAACTATCGGAACAATGGCGGACGCCCTTATGAAATATTTCTCCGACGAGCATAAAAGTGTATCCAGATGAGAAAAACATTATAAATATGATCATGTTTTGACTTTTATAAATTCTGATCACATGACATGAAAAGTTCTAGCCGCATAAAGAATAAAAAGTACCGATTTTCTTTATTTAGAACCACGGTGCTCGCCGTTGCTGGGCGACGTGACATCAGACCAATTCTGACTCCTCTGAATCACTCAGCAGTGTCAGGTAGTTGGGTCTGTTAGATCTAACAGGTGGAGATTATTTTACGGCATGCTAGCGTCTTTCCCAAATGGTAGCAATCAATCCATTAGCGTTACAAAGTTTGAGATCAATTCGGGATCCCTGTATCTCATGGCTCTAAACGTCTACTTATCTTTGATTATTTAATTTTTTCACCCACCAATTTGAAAATTATTTATTTTTAACGTATTTCTCCTCACCAAGTGCTCAGTTTGGCTTTTTCTTACCTTAAAAATCTGGCATAACCGATCTTCTCTTGACACAGCCAGCAATTATTAACGATCGATACAGTAGGATCTGGGAGGATGCGAATCGCGGTTGCGGGGAAGTTGTATCGGTGGTGGAGTTGGTGGTGGTGGTGGTGCCAATTGGTGTGTCGTGTCGTCTACAAGCTTATTGTCGATGGGTGTTCAATTCAGTGTTCAATTTTTCAGCGCTTGTGTTCACTACTCGACGATTTTCGATGGAGAATTCGATCCCAGTTTTTTGTTGTTTTCGTTTTGCAGTTTTGAGCAGTTTGGTTTATTTTGAGCGAGTTTGAAGTGATTGGTCAAAGTGGTTCTTGTAGTGGAGGTACCAAGAAGTGGTTGTTGTTGTTGATATGTTGTTGATAATGTAGCTGTGGAATTATATAATATAATATTATATACTATGCGCAGAGGGAGATAGATAGATAGAGAGAGAGAGAGAGACCGAGTGCTGAGAGAATGGGAAGTTGTGGATTATTTCGTTTGTTTTGATTGGAGTAGATGAGGATGTGCTTCTTCATTCCTCAAGGTAGGATTTTTTGGTTATGTATTTTGACGCTCTTTTTTGTGGTTGTTGTTGGCATTAGCGGTGATTCTGGTTGCTGGTGTGATGGTGGTGGTGGCGGTAGTAGTAGTGATTGTTGTGGAATAGAATTTGATTCTTTGACTGACTGATTGATTGATGGTGTTGATGGTGTTGAATAAGAAGAAGAAGAAGAAGAAGAAGAAGAAGAAGAAGAAGAAGAAGAAGAAGAAGAAGAAGAAGAAAAAAGAAGAAGAAAAAGAAGAAGAAGAAGAAGAAGAAGAAGAAGAAGAAGAAGATGAAGAAGAAGAAGAAAAAGAAGAAAAAAGAAGAAGAAAATCAAAACTTAATTGTTAAAATAAAATAAACAGATCATTTCCATTCATTCGCGTTCATTATAAAACATCTTTGTTGACCATGCAATAATAATTGTATTGAAAATAACAATAACATAAACAACATTCCTTTTATTTAACATGTTAATATTTTAGTATCTACGAATGAAATCACATGCATAAGCCGAAGTGCAGCATAAGCCGAAGTGCAGCGCCGCAACGTAAGCAATTCGGGTTATGCTTCCTGTTCAATACAAATTTGAAAGACAGAAAACTTTGCTTAATTCGAGCATCATCATCATCATCATCATCATCATCATCATCATCATCATCATCATCGTCATCATCTTCATCATCGTCGTCGTCGTCGTTCTGTTGGAGCCCCAATTGTTTTAGGATGTATATACAGTTCACAATTGCATGTTCTTTCTCTCCTACACACATTGTGAGCGGTGTATAGTTGGTGTTCCTGGATAAGACTTTTTACTCATATTATTTACGTTACTCGGGTGTAAAATGAGTACCTGGCGTTTTCAGCGTTGTCTATGTCGAAAAAAAAAGGTGTAATTTAGCCTAAAAAGGCGTTATGTCTCGTTCTACATTCTAAATATTGAAGAATACTCGTGAAGTGCTTTGTGCAAGTTTAGTGGATATTGCGCTATATAAAATGCTCGAATGATTGAAAGAATCCAGCAAGTCATTTGAAGCTGAAGGTTTATAGGCCTATACCGTGCGGCGATGTGGTCTTGTGGTAGGACACTCGCTTTCGGATCGGAAGGTCCTGGGTTCGAGCCTCGCTAGCTCGGCGCATAGTTGAGTCCTTGGAAAACACTCTTTACTCTTTACAGACGCTAGTTGTGAACGATACTATCTACATTAAATGGACGATACAAGTTACATACAATGCTTGAATACAATAAATTTCTTCACAACAACTATAATTTGGATTTACAGGATCCAAATCACACTGATATAATTACCATTTGGAGAGGATGGGATGCACATTTCTCTTGATGCCTTCCTTCTACTCCGGTCTGCAAGATTTATCGATAGCCCGTGCTTTGATTGAGATATTGGATCATTCACCGAGTTTCACTCACTGTGCCCAAGTGCTCGTGCACGCTCGCCGGTCTCTATGGATTATATGTAGGATTCTATTAATGTATGTATATGTGTGTGTGTGTGTGTGTGTGTGTGTGTAGGAGAGAGAGAGAGAGGGGGGGGGGAGAGAGAGAGGGGGGGGGGAATGAGAGAGAAAGGTCAGAGAGATATAGATAGATAGAGGGTCAGAGAGATAAAAAAATAGCGAAGGGGTGGAGGGGGTGGGGGGGGTGGGTCAGAGAGATTAAGTAAGACAAAGGGTCAATGAGAGAGAGAGTGTGTGTGTGTGTGTGTTTGAGAGAGAGAGAGAGTGTGTGTGTGTGTGTGTGTGTGTTTGAGAGAGATAGTGTGTGTGTGTGTGAAAGAGAGAGAGAGGAAGAGAGTGTATGTGTGTGTGTGTGTTTGAGACAGATGGTGTATATGTCTGTGTGTGTGAAAGAGAGAGAGAAAGAGAAAGGGGGAGATAGAGAAAAAGAGAGAGAGAGAGAGCGAGAGAGAGAGAGAGATAGAGAGAGGGGGAGAAGAGAGAGAGAGAGAGAGAGAGAGAGAGAGAGAGAGAGAGAGAGATTTCTCAAATATTGAAAAATTAAATGCCTAAATGTGTGTTTGTTTAATTCTATTATTATTTTCTCATCTGCCTGTTAGGATGCATATGTGCGCACGCGCGTGTGAGTGCTTGTTCATGTGCAGAAATGTGTGAGTCCTTGTATGGTGTGTGTATGTGTGTGCGAGTTTATGAGCAGAGGTCAGGGTGATGTGTGGTGACGTCATTGAAGATGCTGTGATGTGAAAAGAATGTGTCACGGAGTGATGCTATTACAGTGATTCATCTCTCCCCCCCCCCCCCCCCTCCAACCCGTTCTCTCTCTCTCTCTCTCTCTCTCTCTCTCTCTCTCTCTCTCTCTCTCTCTCTCTCTCTCTCTCTCTCTCTCTCTTTCTCTGTGTGTGTGTATGTGTGTGTATGTGTGTGTGATTGTGTGATAATGCTATTACAGTGATTCATCTCTCCCTTTCCCGTTCTCTATCTCTCTCTCTCTCTCTCTCTCTCTCTCTCTCTCTCTCTCTCTTCCTCTCTCTCTTTCTCTCTCTCTTTCTCTTTCACACACACACACACACACCCACACACAATCTCTCTCTCAAACACATACACACACTCTCTTTGTGTGTGTGTGTGTGTATGTGTGTGAGTGTGTGTGTGTGTGAACGTGTGTGAGTGTGTGTGTGTGCGTGCGTGAGTGATAATGCTATTACAGTGATTCATCTCTCCCTTTCCCTCCCCACCCTCCACACCGTTCTCTCTCTCTCTCTCTCTCTCTCTCTCTCTCTCTCTCTCTCTCTCTCTCTCTCCCTCTGTATGCGCGTGCGTGCGTTTGTGTGTATGTCAGTCTATCAGTCTGTCTGTCTCTCACTGACTTTGCAATTGTGATCCCTCATCTCAATTCATTATTATGTCGAGCCGAACCAGATTCTAAACAGTCAAATTAAAGTTGTATTTTTAAAGTAGTCCTTTAGTGTCATTAACCAATGGAGCCCGAATTTGTCCCGGTTTCTCTCGTGTGAAACGGACAATAGCAATTGTTTGCTACCCTTTGAATAGGACGCTAATCTATTGCAAAGTACTTTCCGCCAGATCTAACAGACCCAGCTAATCAATCTCTGCTGCGTGGACATTGAGAGGTAGGGGGGAATCAGAAAACATCTCGACTGCACCCGGGATCGACATCGACCCCTTTGTTTGATTGTGAGGCGGGTGCTCTACCAACTAAGCTATCGGGACGCCCCCCCCCCTCCCCCAAAAAAATTATTATTATCTAATTAAATCTAAAATGGTCAATAATTTGAATTATTGTTATTTAACATTCTAATAATATCCATTATCCTTCATATCGTCCTCCACTGTCCAGTAGCAAGACTTGCAGGTAGTCCCGAAACAATTCTTAAGGCAGAGAAAGACTTCTCAAACTGGTTTGATGAAATGAATGGAGGCGAAGCCTTACGCTACTACTACTTCTACTACTACTACTACTACTACTACTACTACTACTACTACTACTACTACTACTACTACTACTACTACTACTACTACTACTACTACTACTACTACTACTTCTACTACTACTCCTACTACAGGGGCAGCGTGGCTCAGCGGTATGGTCTTTGCTTCGTACCCGAAAGGTCCCGAGTTCGACTACCTGCCTTGTTGTGTGGCCTTGAACAAGTCACCTCGCTCTAGCTCACTTTGTGGCGCTGCACTGCAGCTAACGCCTGGGTTATTCCAGTCTTCCCTTGGAATAGAACCTAAAGACAAATTTCCATATGGGGATTAATAAAGGGATTTTATTTGTGACTATTCTCCTCAATAAAACATACAAACTCAACCCAGGTCTGATGGTCATGACTATACATTCCATTTTTAGCATCTAAATCATCCCGACATAATACCGTTTTGTATCGAGGGGTCACAATTTATTCTAGAAAGATGTCCCCGACCGACTACGTGGTCAAGTGGTATGACATTTGCTTTGGGTCGGAAGGTCCTGGAATCTTACTTGGAGGGGTGGAATAAATGTATTCCTTCATGTCTTTGTATTTATTAAACTCGTTATATTTTTATCGTGCAATAACACATACTCACAAGTCTGTTGTGTAATTTGGCACGATAAAAATAACTCGTTTACTAAATACAAAGAAATAAAAGAATCGTATATTATTCGACTCCCTTCCAAGCTCGCCTATTGATTCCAATGGCTGATCATCACCACCATCATCTCAAGACATCAACAGTTATGATGATTAGTGTATAATATATTCCTAACCCCCTCCCCCCCCTCCCTCCCCCTTCCCCTCATCACCACCACCACCTCATTCCAGTGCCATTTATTTTATTATTTGGCTTGTCAAAACATCAAAGGACAGCTTGATTTGCCCAGAGCTAAATAACCGCCGTACACCAACAAACGCTTTTTTTAAAAAAAATCTCTTTTGACCTGAAATATTTTTCTTCTAATATCAGCAGGTTCAAACAGGCTTTTAAACCCGGTTCTTCACATAAATCTCCCAACTTTAATTTTTTTTCAAAATTTCGACGAAGTTAAGATTTTGATACTTGAAGCACAAGAAAAACAAAACAATTAATAATAATTCTGTTCAAAACTTCTGGAAAAAAAGTAGTTTCATCTTGACGAGGCAATAAGACCTCGAGAAATTACCCTTTGATATTAATAATATATAATTAGTAGTCTCTGTGGATTCGCCGTGTTTGCCTGGTTAGTGTGTGTGTGTGTGTGTGTGTGTGTGTGTGTGTGTGTGTGTGTGTGTGGGGGGGGTGAGAGAGAGAGAGAGAGAGAGAGAGAGAGAGAGAGAGAGAGAGAGCTTGTGTGTTTGTGTTTGTGTGTGTAGCTTATTTATCAAGTTATTTCACGGCCTGTCATCGTCTTCATCATCATCATCATCATCATCATCATCATCATCATCATCATCATCATCATCATCATCATCATTATTATTATTATTATTATATTATTAATATTATTATTATTATTATTATTATTATTATTATTATTATTATTATTATTATTATTATTATTGTTATTATTGTTATTATTATTATTATTATTATTATATTATTATTATTATTATTATTATTATTATTATTATTATTATTGTTATTATTATTATTATTCACCGCCATTATCATCATCATCATCATCATCATCATCATCATCATCATCATCATCATAATTATTAAAATTCTTACTTTGTATTACGTAACTTGTTTGCATTCCATCAAAATATAGGGATAATTATTGTGTTTTCTGTTACCATGGAATCAGTGTAAAAAAAAAAAAGAAGTAAAATAAATAAGAAATTTCATATCAAATTAACAACATTTTGGCAAGGAATTCAACAACTATCGTGGAATGTTTTTTGTAAATATAAAAAAAGTGAAAATATAAAAAATACAAAGACAAGAGTACTCATAACAATTTACAAGGGATCTCTCGCCTACAGCGACACTTAACGTGTTGAAGGAAACGAGTAAAAAAAAAACTTTTTTAATAATAATAATAATAATAAACAAAAATTTTAAATAGATAAGAGAAAAGGATATGACCTAACTGGCAAAATCCACTACCACCACTTTTTTCCAGCATCACAACCAGCACAACAACAACGACGACGACAACAATAACAACAACAACAACGGGAACAGCGGCCGCAACGCTGTTATCAACATAGAGGAACATAAAGAATAATAATGCCAAATAAAGGTAACTTTTAAAAACAAAAACAATAACAACAACATTGTAAAGTAATGCAACAACAACAACAACAACAATAACAATAACAACAACAACAACGGGAACAGCGGCCGCAACGCTGTTATCAACATAGAGGAACATAAAGAATAATAATGCCAAATAAAGGTAACTTTTAAAAACAAAAACAATAACAACAACATTGTAAAGTAATGCAACAACAACAACAACAACAACAACAACAAGTAACACAACTACAATACTAATCACAAGAAAAAAACCCAACTTGTTTGTTAACCCCATAGCGACCAACATCGCCATAAAATGGCGACATCAGAGACCAGCATGATTTGCCACGGGCGCCAGACTCACATAATTGCCAAGAGGTAATTGGACCATCATGAAGGGTCATTCCCATAATTCAATATCGACGCCGGGGATTCCCTTTTGGTCGTGACGTAGGCTGGGGGGACAAGACAGAAAAGACAGACATTTTTACCTCCAGGACTTTAGGTACATTCGTTTACATGATGATAACTCCCGTTTGTCTTGAGTCTGCGAGACAGACATTGACGTCACCCAGAAATGTTGTGTATGAGACGAGACAAATTTATACAAATGGAAAATTGTTTGTAAATTAAACAAAAAAAAAACAAAAAAAAACAAACAAACTAAAAAAAAAAACCAGCTTTATATCTCCTATATTTTATTTCCTTCTTAGTTTTTCTGCATTTTGTATTTTGTTTTGTTTTCTATTTTAATTTTTTTTCAGCGTGGGTTTGTTTTTATTTTTATCTTTGCTTTTTTTTTGGGAGGGGGGGGTGGTGGTGTTGTTTTTTTTCTTATTCGTTTGGCAGTTTTGTTTGTTTTGTTTTGTTTTTGTTTTTTGTTTTTTTAAGGAGGGGGGGGTGTTAGTTTGAAATTGGGGGTGGGTGGAGGGGAGTTGGTTTTTTTTGTTTGTTTGTTTGTTTGTTTGTTGTTTTTTTTTTTGGTGTGTTTTGGAATAATGTTTTCCAAATGTTCGCCCAGCATTGCTTGATGCTCTGACAACAAAATCAATCATGCGATCAATGCTTCCCTTCTATTCTACTTCATAACTAAAAATGAGGAATAGGAATTCTGTAAGAATAACGGAATACAACTATACTCAATAAAAACAAAACATAGATTAACAAGCAAAAAAAAAAAAACAACAACAAAAACAAAAACAAAAAAAACAAAAACAATACAAGACCAAAACCAAAACCAGACACGAGCCAGCAATGACAAATGAAGATGACGATAATGATGACGATGAGCATGATGATGGCATGCTACACCTGCTGCTGCTGCTGCTGCTGTTGATGATGATGATGATGATGATGATGATGATGATGATGATGACGACGACGACGATGATGATGATGATGATAATGACGACGACGACGACGACGAGGAGGATGATGATGGTAACTCCCACGAGTCAACAACAAAACAAGCTGGGAGTTTGGCATTTCATTTGTGTGTGTTTCTGTGTGTCATCCCCGGTGTAGTAAGGATCTTCATAGCGTGTTGACGAATCGCATATAAAGAGGATTGCCATCGCCTTATAATGACAAAATGCCAGATCTTGCCAAGGACTTACGACTACTCAGATTCTTGTAAAGTAGTGCGGGCGGTCCTTGGCAAGCTTAAGGACAACGGTCCTACGGTCCTTGGGAAATGAAGACCGCAAGGACCGGTCTCTAGACCGGTCCGTTCATTCTTGAACCGTTAAAGACCGCTACACGATGAAAACCGTGGCCTACAGGAGTAAAACACACGGAGTAGTCACACTCATTTCAAATTGTAACCTAATTAGAGAAGAGGGGTGATGCCTTCTTTATTTGCTCACCGTACTTCATTGTTACTTCGATAATTTAATAAAATTTGAAATTTATCCCCATTAACGGAGATAATGGCATCGCCCAAGGCGTTGATCGAGTTGTTCGTGGCGTTGATACACACACGCAACTCCTACCCCCCCCCCCCCTCCCCCCCCCACACACACACAGAGGGCAGCGAGCATTGAAGAGTAAGAGAGAGACATGAAGTTATAATAAGAGGGGTGGATGAGGTGATAAGAGGGGTCGATGGTGACTTTTCGCCAGATCTAACAAACTCAGCTACCCATTCATTGCTGAGTAGACAGGGATTCAGAAAAAAATCGACTGCACCCGGATCGATCTCTGGCCCTTTGCGTATAAAGAGAGTGCTCTATCAACTGAGCTATCGGGGTCCCCAAATATTCTATTGGACCTTTTAAAAATACAGACGTTATAACTGGTTTTTTTGGACGGAAGAAACTAATGAAACTCATATTACTAGATTAGTTAAAACACCAAACGAAATTTTAATATTATTGTATTATTTTAAATGACAACAATGCGATAGAAAGGAGTGGCGACAAGAGATGGACAAAAGAAAACAAAAAATCAGACTTGCAACTTGCTAGGTTCGACACACACACACACACACACACACACACACACACACACATCTTTAGTAGTCACATACATTTCAAACAATAACCCATTAGAGAAGAGGGGTCATGCCTTCATCATAGATCATTGTCATTGCGATCATTATGGTGTAGTAAATTTTGAAATTTACCCCGTATAATGGAATCGTCCAAGGCGTGCGCCTCCTGTTCCCCCCATCTCACACACGAAAGGGCGGTTTGCGGAGTGGAGGGAGGTGGTCGTCTGCCTCTATGGTCGTCTGTGTCGTTTAGTGTATGGCAAAGAGGGGTGGGTGCGATTAATTAAGTGGGATGGGTGGTGATTGGTGGAAGATAGGCAAAGGACCGAGGCAACGAATCGCTGGGGAAGTAGTATGGCGCGAGACCGTTGAAAGGTGATAAGAAGTGAGGACCGCCGGCGGTCTTCCTCTTTGGGACTGGACCACGGTTCACAGCTAAAAGACCGTGGGACCGGTCCTCGGTCCGGTCCTCAGCGCGGCACTATTGTAAAGGTGATCAGATCATAATTTTACTCCCTCCCATTCTGAAGAGCTTTTCTTTTTAACCAGTTATCTGTCGTACTCTGAAATTTCTGTAGTCCTTCGGAGCCGTAAGGCTCGTGGAGCCGGAGTTTATCCCGGTTTCTATAGCGTGAAACGGACAATAGCAATTGCTTACTTTCCTTTGGATAGGACGCTGGTCTATCGCAAAGGACTTTCCGCCAAATTTATCAGACTCAGCTACCCATTCACTGTTGGGTGGACATGGGGAGGGGGGGGGGTCAGATATATAGTATGAAACAGACAATACCAATCGCTTGCTGCCATTCGACAAGGACGCCAGTCTATCGCAAAGTACTTTCCGCCAAGTCTAACCGATACCCAGCTACCTAACGACTGCTGGGACAGAAACAAAATATCTCGACTTCACCCGGAATTGATCTCGGTGTCTTTGCGTGTGAAGTTATTGCTTTACAACCTTAGATATCTAGACCCCCCTATGTAAATAGTGAGTGTATACACACACACACACACACACACACACACACACACAAACATGATGTAAGGGATTTCGATTTCATTTTTACGCATTCCATTTGAATTTATTGATTTATCCTCGAAAAGAATATAAACAAATATCCCACTCCTCTTTCTTTCGTCACCCTCTTCTTCTCCCCCCCCCCCCCCACCCCTTCCATTTGCCTCTTTCTCATCTTATCAACCAATTCCCCCACCTTCTTCATATCGTATCTTCCACACCTCTCTTTCTCTTCTCACATCCTCCTCCTCTTTCTCTTACACCTTTTCTTCCTTCTCCTTCTCTACCGTCTGCCCCTCTCTTCTCCTCCTCCTCCTCCTTCTTCTTCTTCTTCTTCTTCTTCTTCTTCTTCTTCTTCTTCTTCTTCTTCTTCTTCTTCTTCTTCTTCTTCTTCTTCTTCTTCTTCTTCTTCTTCTTCTTCTCATCCTCCCCCTCTTCCCTCCTCCTCCTCCCCCACCTCTTTTCATTTTCTCCTTCTTTTTTTTTTTCTTCCTTCCCTTTTACCCCACAGACATTTGTTTGTTTACAATAGATACCAATAACCTCATTAACTAATGTTTTATCATTGTTATGCCGTGATTCATTCATTCCTGCTCTCAATTGCTTATCTCCCTTTTATTATCATTAGATTATCTCCCATACCTACATCAATAGATTGGGTCTTCCATTCATTCAACCACCCAGACCTTATCGTATTGATCTTATTCTTACAATCTATCCGCTATCCACCCACTCTCATAGCCATCAATACAATTCTGCCGTACTTACTCGGAAACAAAAAATAACCCCCCCCCCCCCCCCCCCCCCCCAAAAAAAAAAAAGACGTTTTCAAATTTTGGCCAGAAAACTCAACCTTCAATATCAATCGATTAAAATTACTCTCATCTTGTAAATAAAATATCAAACCTGGGACTTCCACGAAGACTTCACTGAAGTCCCAAGTTTGAGGGTTTTTGACAAGATGAGGGTAATTTTAATCGATCGATATTTAAAACACGAATTTTTTGGCCAAAATTTGCAAATGTATTTTTTTAAGAATATGCCTGATTTCCCCTTGCAACTCATCGACAAAACAGTTTTATTTCATTTTGACCAGAAATCTTTTACTTCAAATATCCATCAATTGAAACAACTCTCAACAAACCAAAAACCCTCAAACCTGAGATTTCAAACATTCAAGTTTTAGGTTTAAGATTGTGTGTGTGTGTGTGTGTGTGTGTGTGTGTGTGTGTGTGTGTGTGTGTGCGGCTTGTTGTATGACACTCGCTTTCAAATCGGAAGGTCCTGGGTTCGAGCCTCGCTCGGCGCATAGATGAGTCCTTGGAACAGGCTCTTTACTCACATTCTCTCACCTTACTGAGATGTAAAATGAGTACCTGGACATTAACAGCGTTGTCTCTGTCGGAAAAAATTGTAATATCTACTAACAGGCGTCTCGTTCTACACGTTATGTGTTGGTGTTGGTCAATGACCCTTTGTAAAGCGGTTTGAGCACGTTTAGTGGATATTGCGCTATTTCAAAGCTATTTTTTATTTTATTTTATGTTTTTGTTTTTTGTTTTGTTTTGTTTTGTTTTTTGGACAAGTTTGTTCTTGTTCGTCTTAATTCATGGATTAAAAAAAAATTTGAGGTGGATAAAAGTTTTCTAGTCAAAAAAAAATTGTTGTTGTGTTTTGCCAGTGTTCGACAGAATTCAATTTCTCTTGTTCCATTGTGCTTCAAACAAATATATTATTGTCCTTGCCGACAAAAGAAGAATTTCATCCCCTACCCACACACCCCCCCCCCCCCCCCCCCACCCCAGCGAAGATATCCCTTGTTAATTTAACCACGACTCCCCCCCCCCCCCCCCCACCCTCAACCCCTTTACACCCCATCCACTAAGAAATGAAAAGAAAAATACAATTCCGCCATACTCTCGGAAAAATACATATTAAAAAATTTGACCAGAAAACTCGTCCTTCAAATATCGATTGATTTAAATGACTCTCATCTTCGCCAAAACTCTCAAACTCGGGACTTCGCCGAAGTCCCGGAATTGAGAGTTTTTGCCAAGACGAGGGTAATTTAAATCGATCGATATTTGAAGGACGAGTTTGCTGGCCAAATTTTCAAATATGGCTTTTCAAGAGTACGACAGAATTATTCAATCATTTCGAAATTTGGCCAGACTCCCAAGGGTTTGCTATTTTGTTTTAATTTTTTTTTTTTTTTTACATTATCCCAATAATTCTGAAGCAGGAAATAATTGAGTTTAGTTGCAACAATAATAACATTTGTTTCGATTTGTTTTCCTTTATTCTATATAATAATATTATTTGCATTTCTAGAATGTCCGTATCCTCCTCTTCCATCACATAATATCCCTATCATCAGGGGAGGGAGGGGGGGGGGGTAAGGTAACGTTATACAGTACTCGCTGCATTCTATCACGCCAATTCCAGCCCGTTCTGCAATACGAGACGCTGTTGGAGCTAAGTGACCCGAATTTATAGATGGAACGAACCTGACGTCACTCAGCTTTTTATTGTGCGCCCAGAGCTTTATTGTGTTGGATAGGCGCTATATGCGTAGCTGAATAAATTGCATTATTATTATTATTATTATTATTATTATTATTATTATTATTATTATTATTATTATTATTATTATTATTATTATTATTATTATTATTATTATCACACCAAAATGCAGCGTTCACCAGAAAAAATATAGCTCGCACAACGAGCCTCCTGTGATGTAGGATCATTTCATTAGTGTCAAAGTTCAAGCATATTATTGTTTACACCAAGATATTTCACGACCTTGGGGAAGTGGTTGTAGGAGTGGATGGGTGATGATTGGTTGGGTTGGGGGGGGGGGGGCGGGAAGGAAGATGATACGGTATTGAACACCACAAACTTGTAGATCAAGCCCCCCCCCCCCCTCCCCCCGACTTACTACTTGGATCACTCGACAGGCAATGCTTCCATTTAGGTATGGGGGGGGGGTGGGGGGGGGGAGGGGCGGGGCTGTAAAGTTATTGATTTGTTATAAGTTTTTTGCGTGATGCGTGCGTGAATGTGTTTATATATGTCTGTGAGTATGAGTATGTGTGTGTGTGTAGGTGTGTGTGTGTGTGTGTGTGAGAGAGAGAGAGAGAGAGAGAGAGAGAGAATGTACGTGTATGTGTTTGTTTGTTTGTGTGCTTGTATTTGACAGAGGTTAAGGAATAGAAAGGGAGATAGCAGAAGAAGACGACGACGAATAAGAAATAATAGTAGTAGTAGTAGTAGTAGTAGTAGTAGTAGTAGTAGTAGTAGTAGTAGTAGTAGTAGTAGTAGTAGTAGTAATAGTAATAATAGTAGTAGTAGTAGTAGTAGTAGTAGTAGTAGTAGTAGTAGTAGTAGTAGTAGTAGTAGTAGTAGGTTGTTGTTGTTGTTTGATTTGTTGTTATTGTTGTTGTGTTGTTGTAATAGTAGTAGTAGTAAGTAGTAGTGTAGTAGTAGTAGTAGTAGTAGTAGTAGTAGTAAAGTATAGTAGTAGTAGTAGTAGTAGTATAGTAGTAAGTAAGTTAGTAGTAGTAGTAGTAGTAGTAGTAGTAGTAGTAGTAGAGTAGTAGTAGGAGTAGAGGAGAGGAGGAGGAGGAGGAGAGGAGAAGAAGAAGAAGAAGAAGAAGAAGAAGAAGAAGAAGAAGAAGGACAAAGTGTTTGTGAATGGCGGATGAGGAGGAGAAAAGAAATATTTTTATTGATTATTTCCTTCAAAACGAATGAAATAGAAAAGTGAAATAAGTTGTTTCTAATTGTCACAGGAATGAATTGTGCGTACGTGCGCGCGCAAATTGGTACATAATTTGTGCATGAGTGTGTGTGTGTGTGTGTGTGTGTGTGTGTGTGTGTGTGTGTGTGCGTGCGTGCGTGTGGCAGAGAGGGACAGAGAGAGAGAGAGAGAGAGAGAGAGAGAGAGATACAAAAAGAGAGAGAGAGAGAGAGAGAGAGAGAGAGAGAGAGAGAGAGAGAGAGAGAGCTAGAGAGAGAGAGAGAGAGAGAGAGAGAGAGAGAGAGAATTTGTATGTTTGTGTTGATCAATATACAAAAGGACATATTATGTATAGAAAACTGTGGGCTGAGGCAAAATTTGATTAAACTACACATTCGTGCCTTATCGGTTTTAGTGGGCTGAATGTCGTAAAATTGGGAGACTCCTTTAATGGGGTTTTTTTATTTCCTGGTCTGTGAGGAAATGATGACGTTGATGATGATGATGATGATGATGATGATGATGATGATGATGATGAATGATATGAATAATAATAATAATGATAATAATATTAATAATGATAATATAATAAAAATTAATAATATAATAATAATAATATAATAATAATAATAATAATAATAATAATAATAATAATAATAATAATAATGATGATAATAATAATAAATGATAATAAATAGATAAATGATCAAATAAATAGATAAATAAGAAATTAAATAAGAAAATAAATAACGATGATTATAATTTTTTTTAACTTGGGCTTTTATATCACGCAATATCCACTAAACGTGCTCAAATCGCTTTACAAACATCAACACTTAACATGTAGACGAAACAAGACGCCTGTTAGGCGATATCGCAATTTTTTTCGGACAGAGACAAGTTACGACGTTAGGTATATTTACCCTGATACGTGCATGAAAGAATGTGAGTTAAGAGTCTTTTCCAAGGACTCAACTATGTGCCAAGCGAAGCTCGAACCCAGGACTTGTCGATCGGAAAGCGAGTGTCATATCACAAAACCACATAGCCGCACAAATAAATTAATAAATTCCCTTTATTTATCCCCAATGGGAAATTTGTCTTTAGGGTCTATTCCGACATGCAATTATTTGCAGGTCTGATAACCCAATTCCTTATGGGCTCATTGTTGTAATGGAAATCTCAAAAAATGACGCATTACAACAATATTCAAAGAGGCACATAAGTGGGTTCGGATGTCAGACCTGCATAATATGTATACGTCGGCCTTTTCCTATTCTATTTTTTGTTTGTTTGTTTTGTTTTGTTTTGTTTTGTTGTTTTGTTGGGGTTTTTTTTTTTTGGACAATTTCGTATTTTATCGAGTCTTGCTCGGTTTTAAAAAGATTGAATCCCTGTATATTTGTTAGTGATAGATCGATAGGTTATCAGCTACAACTGCCTTCAGGGCATCATTGAGTAAGAGGTTTTTTTGGTATAATCTTAATGATTTTATTTTTCTTTGGAGTTTTAGATTTGCCTAGGGGTAAGCAATGCGTAAGATATAAGCAATGCTAGAATTAACCGTGTTTTAAGTGTCTGACTGATGTGAAGGGCAGGAGGAGGAGGAGAAAGTAGGAAAAGAAGAAGAAGAAGAAGAAGGAGAAGGAGAAGGAGGAGGAGGAGGAGGAGGAGGAGGAGGAGGAGGAGGGAGGAGGAGGAGGAGGAAGAAGAAGAGAGAAGAAGAAGAAGAAGAAGAAGGAAGAAGAAGAAGAAGAAGAAGAAGAAGAAGAAGAAGAAGAAGAAAGAGAAGAAGAAGAAGAAGAAGAGAAGAAGAAGAGAGAAGAAGAAGAAGAAGAGAAGAAGAAGAAGAAGAAGAAGAAGAAGAAGAGAGAAGATAGAAGAAGGAAGAGAGAGGAAGAGAAGAGAGGAAAAGGGGAAAAGGTAAGTGAAGGGGATATGGTGAAACATGTAAGGAAAGCGCAAAATGAAAAAGAAGAAAAAGGTATTGTTGAGAGTAAGCAAGCAGGCGGAGGAGGGGAGGGGGAAGCTATTGAGGATTTATATGTATAATATGTATATATTAAAGCGCAATTAAATGAATAATTGGAGAGATAGAGAAGAGGCGGAGGAGAGGGAGAGGATAAAATGAATAGATAGAGAGATGAAGAGAGAGAAGAGAGAAGAAGATATGATTATGAGAGAGAGAGAGAGAGAGAGAGAGGAGAAAGGAGAGGAAGAAGAGAGAAGGGGGGTGGTCTGAATTTTTCGGAAATTGAGATAAATAAGGACCTTCCGATCCGAAAGCGAGTGTCATACCATTAGACCACATAGCCGCATCTATATAGATAGATAGATGAGTGAAGTGGGGGGGGGGGGGGGGGGGATTTGTTAAATGTATGTGGTACCTACAGGGTACTGCCTAGCCACAATGTCATTGCGTGTCCTTTCAACTTGCGTGAGTTTCTCATCTTTCAGAGGAAATTATGGGCAATTATTTCCTTACCCTGTCGATAAGTGTCCCCGCGTCTCACAAAAGCTCCTTGATAACCTAATTAGTTGGCCACAATTACCACATAATGTACCAGCATTCACTGACAGTCTGTAGGGCTACCACCTACATAACACTTTCTTCTTCTTCTTCTTCTTCTTCTTCTTCTTCTTCTTCTTCTTCTTCTTCTTCTTCTTCTTCTTCTTCTTCTTCTTCTTCTTCTTCTTCTTCTTCTTCTTCTTCTTCTTCTTCTTCTTCTTCTTCTTCTTCTTCTTCTTCTTCTTCTTCTTCTTCTTCTTCTTCTTCTTCTTCTTCTTCTTCTTCTTCTTCTTCTCTTCTTCTTCTTCTTCTTCTTCTTCTCTTCTTCTTCTTCTTCTTCTTCTTCTTCTCCTTCTCCTCCTCTTCCTTCTTTTTCTTCTTCTTCTTCTTTCCTCCTCCTCCTTCTCTTCCTCCTCCTCCTCCTCCTCCTCCTCCTACTACTACTACTACTACTACTACTACTACTACTACTACTACTACTACTACTACTACTACTACTCCTTCCCCGTCCTTTTTCTTCGACTGACTAAGAATTTATCTTCTGACAATATTTTTAAATTTAATTTCGAAAAAAAAAACAATTAACCACAATAAAATGAAATTATACCGGTTACTGGCTGGTTGGGTGACAATGCTCGGAAAATCCCGGCTTTATGCCCTTGGGTAAGGCACTTTACACACGAAGTCGACGATTTCTCGAGTATTTATAGAGCGTAAAATCCACTAAACGTGCTCAAAGCGGTTTACAAGGGATCCCTGGCTAACAGCAACACTTAACATGTAGGACGAGACATGACGCCTGCTGGGCGATATTATCAATTTTTACATGACGCCTATTGGGCGATATTATCAATTTTTACATGACGCCTATCGGGCGATATTATCAATTTTTTACATGACGCCTATTGGGCGATATTATCAATTTTTATATGACGCCTATTATCATGTTTTTTTTTTTGCCGACAGAATTATGTAATACTCATAACTACCAGGCACTCATTTTACGTACGAGTATAGTGAGATATTTTAAGTAAAGAGCATTTTCCAATGACTCAACTATGCGCCGCTCAGAGCGGGAATCGAACCCTGGATCTTCCGGACCGAATACAAGTGTCATACCACAAGACCGCATAGCCGCACAAACCCCTAGATAAAAATCTTGAAAGAATGCTAGTTTAAACAGGTGCAGAATAAAACTGAAATTTGATTCTAGATGTCCTGCTTGGGAAATAAATGAAACGATATAACGTGCAACGCACAAAACTGTGTGTAACCGTGAACGTTTATAGTCTGATTGACATAATATGTTGAGAACTAATCACCAAAATGGCTGTCTATGAACAATAACAAAGAGCTGAATGACGTCAATTTTGTTCCAGCTATAAAATTATTTTAAGACTGCACGTTTAAACAGGTGCATTGTGAAAATGAAATTTGGTTCTTGATGTCCTTCTTGGGGAATAAATTAAACATTTTAAAGCGCATTAAGCGTGATTGAATAGTGTGACTGCGCTTTAAATGCGCAATGTTTTCTGTTTTTAAGTTGGCGGGGTTTTTTTTCCCCTATTGGATTGTGGATCTGGCCCCACGATATCCTGCCGATTTGTATTTTTTAAAAGAGGAGAGTTCCTTTATCTGATAACCTTAGTTCATTTCCTGTCTCCCACATTTAATTTCCTCTCTCTGTGCGCCCAGTTTCCTTTGCCATTTATCCACGTCAAGCCTGTTTGTTTTTTTTTTTTTGTTTTTTTGTGTGCATGTGTGTGTGTGTGTGTGTGCTTGTGTGTGTATATGTGTAAGTATATCTATATGTGCGAATAAACACTAGTGGTAGAGAGTGAGTGTGTTTCTGTAAACATTAACAACGCCATCACCACATCTCTCATTCGTCTTTCGTGTTTTGTTGATCAAGGAGAAACCCGAAACATCCACAATAAATACCTTCGTGCATAAGATTAGTGGGATTTTTTTTATTTTTTTTGTGTGTGTGTGTGTTTCTTTTTTTTTTTTTTATGTTTGTTGATCCCATAAATTAAACTAAAATCTATTTCTAATCTCGACTTACTCGAAAATTATATGATTACTCTTCTGTGTATTTTCATAAATGTAGTGACTTTAACTATGATTTCATAGGAAAGTGTACAACTGGGTAGTTGTAAAACAGTTTTTGACCAATATAGTAATATTGAATATTTCATAACCTCGGAGATAGCCCATCCCTGAGTCCAAAATTCCAATAAAAGGTCAAAAACTGTTTAGGTAATATAGATTTGGGCCGATGAGGTAGCCCATCCCTGAGTCCAAAATTTCAATAAAAGGTCAAAAACTGTTTAGGTAATACAGATTTGGGCCGATGGGTCCCGTACAAGTTTATAAAATGGAAAGAAAGATAAAATGAGTAAATGTGACTTATATATAAGGGAACAACACAAAACAAACAACGTTTCGGTCCTTGGCCTTCGTCAGGAGACAAAAAAAAAACAAAAACAAATATGTAAGGTTACAAAATATCACATTTTGTCAAAGTGAATAATGTAAATGTATGGAGAGGGCGTTGGATGTGGATGCAAGAAGAGGCGCAAGAGAAGGAAGGCGGGGATAAATTTGGAAGAGTGAGGGGGGGGGGGGGGCGCTTCGTCAAGTTTATCAAAAGATAATTAATGGTCTGTTCGTTTGTGCGAAATGTCGAGTCCATGCCGTAGTTCCAGTAAGGAAATATATTTTTAAAATTTTAACTTCCGGGTTATTGCCATTTGCTGATGATGCCATTCATGCATCGATAGGTCAGTTATTATTGGATTCAGTAGTCTGATGCCACGCCGTCAGGAACGGCGGCCATCTTGGTTCTAAACAAAGAAAATCATTACTTTTTATTCTTCAAGCTGGCTAGAACCTTTCATATGTCTTGTGATCAGAATGTATAAAAGTCAAAACAAGATCAGATTTATAGTGTTTTTCTCCTCTGGATACACTTTTATGCTCGTCGGAGAAATATTCATAAGGGCGTCCGCCATTGTTCCGATAGTTTAGAGCCAGTGTTACTAAGTTACCATGCGTCATTAGGAAGGAAGTGACGTTACGACTGTTGAAGACTATTTCCGTCTGAACTGATGATATGCGTCTGTGTATGCTAAATTGTGGCCCATTGACTCAACACGGACATCGAAAAGTGAATTGAGAATTTAAAAGCTTGAGCTTTTATAGGGTACAAAATCCATTTAATGTAATCAAAGCGCTTTACAAAGGGTCCCTGACCAACAGCAACACGGAACATGTAGAATTAGATATGACGCCTGTTATATTATGCGATATTACAATTTTTCTGACAGAAATAACGCGGTTAACGAGGGGTCAGAAGAAAATGTCTACTGTACCCGGGATCGTTCTTGATCCCCTTGCGTGTGATGCGAGTGCTCTACCAACAGAGCTAACGGGGCCCCCGTGCGCAATATAAGTGTTGCAATATATTCTCATTTATTATCCGCTAAACGGTCAGGGTGCCGTTAGAATTTCATACATTTGCCTGTCTTTTTTTTTTTTTTTTTTTTTTTTTTTTTTTTTTTTTTTTGTCTTTTTGTTCCTTTTTTTTTTTCTATTTATCTTTATCTTTTCGATTTTTCTCGTTTTGTTGTTTCTTAATAAACTTTTTTTTTTGTTTTGAATCTTTTTGTTTCATTTGTTTTTGTTTTTGTTTCTTTTCTGTCTGTGTGTTTGTTATTGTTGTTGTTGTTGTTGTTGTTGTTGTTGTTGTTGTTGTTGTTGTTGTTATTGTTGTTGTTTTTGGGTTTACTTTGTATTTTGTTGTTTATTTTCCTTTGCTTTTTGGGGTTTTTTTTTTAACTTTTGATAATAAGGTGTCAATATTGATTATGTAATATTATATGAAATGGCAGACAAAACAATTACAGTCAATTGCAGTATAGTATCGATTTGATATAGATTTTTTCCCCTATCTTTTGATTTTTTTTTATGGGGGAAGGTTGTTTGTTTGATTGATTTTAGTTGTTTTTTTATTGTTTTTCTTCAGTTCTGTAGTTTTGTTTGTTTTGCCTTGTTTTATTTATTGTGTGTTTTTTTTTCGTTCATTTTGTTTTAATTTTGTTATTTTTTGTTTGCTTTTTTAAATTTTATTCTGTTTTTTTTTATTTTTTTATTTTTATTTATTTATTTTTTGTTTTATTTTGCTTGTTTTTATTGTTGTTTTTATTAAGTGTTTGTTTGTATGCATACCCTTTATTATCAACATAGCATGTACTTTTCTCAAATCAAATATCATATTCTACAACATTGTTGAGCTCTGACCTTTTGGAATTGGCCAATTTAAACCTGGTTTTAAAATGATGCAACTTAACCAGTAAACCGTCGTAGTCCAGAAAGAAGTGTATTTAAAATTTTGGCCAGAATACTCGTCCTTCAAAATATATCGATCGATTTAGATAACCCTCATCTTGGCAAAAACTCTCAAACCTGGGACCTCGCAAAGTCTTTATTCCATCAAGTCCCAGGTTTGAGAGTTCTTGCCAAATGAGGGTCATTTAAATCAATCGATATTTGAAGGACGAGTTTTCTGACCAAAGTTTTAAATACACGTCTCTCTGGAGTACGGCGTTAATTGGTTAAAAACTTCAACATGTGAAATTACATTTACATTGAACCTCATAATTTTCCCAATTATTTTGAACTTTTATTATAAATAAAACAATTATATCTAAATATCGAAGTTCAAAAATTATAATAGAAAACGAATGGTAGAAAAGCAAATAAGAATGCATAGTGGGTATATTTTGAAATATTAATTTTTAAATAAAATCTGTAAAAAATAATTTTTTAATGTCAACAAATAGGAGAAAATCCGTGAATTTTTAGTATTAAAATCTTGTGTATCGATCAACATAAAGCAAATAAAACCAGTCATCTTGCTTAAACCTAATTATTGATAAATTATAGCGGGATATCATTATCAACTCTCTTATTTTGAAAAGGGAAACCGTTGAAAAGAAATGATCATTTATATAGTGCAATATCCACTAACTGTGCTCAAAGCACTTTACAAGGGCTCCCAAGCCGATAGCAACACTTGATATGTAGGACGAGACATGACGCTTGTTAGGCGATGTTACAATTTTATTTTTTTTTTTTTTTGCGACATAGACAAATATATTAACGCTCATTTTACACTTGAGTACGGTGAGAGAATGTGAGTAAGAGCCTTTTCCAAGGACTCAACTATGCGCTGAGCGAGGCTCAAACCCAGGACCATCCGATCCGAAAGCGAGTGTTATACCACAAGACCACATAGCCAGTGGTATGACTCTCGCTTTTGAACTTTTTCCAAAGTATCAACTGTGCCCCGCTCAGAGCGGGACTCGAACCCTGGATGTTCCTATCCAAAACAGCCTGTCTCGACTGAAACCATCTCAAACGAATCAGCCTGTCAGTGGAGGCAGGCTGATGTTTTGGGATGGTTTTGTTTCCTTGTATTTTTCTCTCTGCTTTTTATCTGGTTTCATAGACAGATTTTTCTAATCTTTATCTTTAGCTTGGCCATTTTTATATATCGCAATATCAACTAAACGTGCTCAAAGCGATTAACAAATGGTTGCTAGCCAACACGAGACATGACGCCTGTTTCGAACAGAGACAGCGCTGTTAGCGGTCAGGAATTCATTTTTACACTTGAGTACGGTGAGAAAATGTGTGGTGAGTAAGGAGCGTTTTCCAATGACTCGATCATGCGTCTCTCGGACTCGAACCCAGGATCTTCCGATCCAAAGGCGAGTGTCATACCACTAGACCACCTTGTTTGTTCAACATAATGCCAGTTCGACGCAGTGGATCATAAAATAAATCTCCAATCCTTATGACGTCATCGTGCGTCAATGCATCCGTAAACACTCGACAAGAAAACATGTTTAAAAAAAAAAACGATATTCCTGCGAATCCCCAAAATTCAATTTGGTGATGATTTAAACGTAAAATTTGTTTCAAAATCAGACAAGGAGAAAAGAAAATAATGAATGGAGCATCGCTGATGATTTTACAAGTGTTTTCAAATGCTGAAGCAACCTGATTCGTGATTCTTTTGACGACAACGTATTTTGAAATTTTGAAATAATAATAATCATGATATTGACGATGATGATGATGATGATGATAATAATGATGATGACGAAGATGATGATGATGATAATGATGATGACGATGATGATGATGATGATGATGATGATGATGATGATGATGATGATAATGATGATGATGACGAAGATGATGATGATGATAATGATGATGACGATGATGATGATGATAATAATTATGATGATGATGATGATAATGATGATGATGATGATGATGATGATGATGATGATGATGATGATGATAATAATGGTGATGATGATGATGATGATGATGACGACGACGATGATGATGTATATGATGATGATGATGATGATGATGATGATGATGATGATGATGATGATGATATTAGAATATGCCAGAGCACGTCAACGCGTAATCTGTGACTGTTCCCTGATTTCATTGGACTGTAACTGAACATTTGCAGTGATGGTCCCGTGGGACCTTATGCAAATATAAGCCATTGAACAACAACAACAACAACAATAATAATAATAATAATAATAATAATAATAATAATAATAATAATAATAATAATAATAATAATAATAATAATAATAATAAGGTTCCTTTTATGCGGCCACTCCCATTCAAACGACAGCTCTAGATGCATGCAATGTTATCCCTCAAGGGGGAAAAATCACTCAGGGGGATGAAAGGGTTACGGTAATGGGGAAAATGGCCGACAGAACTCAGTGAAAAAACAGAGGAGAGGAAGAAAGGAGGAACTGGAATGACATTTAAATGGAAAACCTCAATCAGTAGATGGTTGGTTAGCGAATGAAGAAGTATGTTTAGTTCTTGAGGATAGCTGATGTATATATAGAATGCGCTTGGCCAAGGAGTTCACAACATTGCCATCCGGAAGTATAACGGACCAACACACAAACTCTGTGTAACCATGAACTTTTATAGTCTGGTTAATACAGTTTAGTGAGAACAACTCACAAACGCGGATGGCAAAAACAATAACAAAGGCCCGAGTGACGTCATCTGCATACTATCTATATATAGAGAAGTGGAGGGATTGATATCTGATGTCTACAGCAGACTTAAGACAGAACTGCAATTTGAAGCCGATGATGATGATAATGATGTCGACGACGACGACGACTACGATGATGATGATGATGATGATGATGATGACGACGACGACGACAGTGACGCTGTATCCACGCGGCAGTCGTACTCTGGAAAAATCCCATATTATTTTAAAATTTGGCCAGAAAACTCGTCCTTCAAATAATACCGATCGATTTAAATGACCCCTTTTTTGGCAAAAGCTCTCAAACCTGGGACTTCGCGAAGTCCCAGGTTTGATAGTTTTTGCCAAGATGAGGGTCATTTAAATCGATCGGTATTATTTGAAGGACAAGTTTTCTGACCAATTCTTTTTTAATAATATGGGTTTTTCCGGAGTACCTCAGTCTTGGTCTGCACATTATGGTGGTCTATCCAGGTAAAGAGCCTTTTCCAAGGACTCAATTATGCGCCGAGCGGGGCTTGAATCCAGGACCTTCCGATCCAAAAGCGAGTGTCATACATCAAGACCACATAGCCGCACAGAATTCTGAAGCCCTGCAGCTTCAACTAGATGCTCTGAGGCTTCCGATTCTTTGCTGCAAAGTGTACATGTGGGACATGTGTCTGCAGCGTTCATTAGCGAAAGTAATGCTAGATATGTATCTTGTGTTTTATATCTATTTTTTCAGGTCCATCCTATGATGCAAACGGTGATTCGATGGCGACGCCCATCCGAGATTGAGACAACCCGGTACCCGTCTTCCACCAACGCTTGCAGCTACTTGTTGAGAAACGCCCTCTGTTACGTCATTTCCGGGACTCTCTTGCTTGTCGTCGGGGTCATCATCACTTCTCTCACCTTTCAGAACCTTGATGGTAACCCAGGGCAGAACAAGGAGAGGTGAGGAAAAGAGTTTCGACGTTTTTGGTGCTTTGGATTTCAAAATTGTCATGCGATTGTTTGAATGTATAACACTTCTCGCTGAATTCTAGCACGCTCTCGGGAGAAACCAAAAATAGTGCTAGAATCCGAGCGTGTCGAAATCTAATGCTCATGGGAGGAAACTTATTACAAGGGCTTGCTGATATATAAGTACCGTTTTGTTACAACTTTTGTGTTTTCAGCAGCACATACAAACACAATACATTGAAAGAAAGCTAAGAATCTCAGCTACGTATCGTACTATTTATTTTTTCACATAATTGCCATCGTACAGAGCTGCCAACGCCGAACTATTTGGTGCATGCCGTTAACAAAGAATCCTGGTGATTTTGCTCGGCACCATTGACGAACATCTGCCACTACCTCCAAATCACTGCTGTAACGGTTTTCTTTCAAATACTTCTTGAGCTGAGGGAACAAGAAATAGTCAGATGGGACAGGATCTGGACTAAATGCAGAGCTAGGGAGCTGTGGGGTCGGACGTTTGAACCTTCTTTCTTCTTCTTCTTCGTTCCTCTGATGGACATCTATGGCTGCAGTCCGATATCTGCTATGAAGTCTGTTGTACGCTTTAGGTCCTCAGCCTCACCATAGAGCTTTGTGTTGAGTGTTGTAGGGGTGACCCAGTGGTTCGAACGTTGCACGTTGTATAATGGGAAATCCATAAGCACATGTAAAGTGGTTTCATGGTCGGTTCCACATGGGCAATAAGGGGTTGTTCCAATACCTAGCTTTGTAAACATATGTCCTCTTAGTCTATTGTGTCCTGTTCGGAGGCGGAATAGGGTGACTTCGCTGAATGGCATGGATTGGATCCTGCTTGTTGTGTTCCAGGTATGTGTCATTCCTTTCTTTGTCTATTTTTAGCTTTATTATTTTCTTTTGCTGATGGTAAGTGATTGACGACTTCGGTTGTTCCTTTTGGGCTCCTTCTTTGGCCAGTTGATCGGCAATTTCATTTCCATATATACCTACATGACTTGGAATCCACTGCAGCACAATTTTTCCTGTTTTATCAGATAAGCCCTCAAGGGCATCCACAGTGTGTGCGGCTTCAGAGTCCTGGTAATTTTCAATAGACCGGAGAGCATCATCAGAGTCTGTCAAGTAAACCACATTTTCCCCGTATATCCTGTGATCTCTGCATAGTTCTTTTGTTGCATTGAGGATGGCTTTTTCTTCAGTTTTAGTACTTGTGCACATTGAACCCACTGATACAGATATTTTTGTTTCTGTTTTATCTGTCCAGTGTAAGAGTGCACCAGCACCTCCATTATGAGGGGGCCGGAAACTGAGCCATCTGTATAAACTCTTATCCAGTTGGTCATCGGGTATTTTTTATCGATCATCTTTAGGGTTTGAGCATTGTCATTATTGCTTCGAATGTTTTTCTTGTTGATGGTTATGAATTTTTGTTTCTTTTTCCACGGTGGTGGTTTCAGATTTAGGACATTGATTTGGGCAATATCTTCCTTTGGTGTCACTTTATATTTGCTCTCTAGTTTTTGTCCCAAGGCGATGAAGTTTTCCCTTTTGAGTCTATTCTCTTTCTTTTCCATTGTACTTGTATACAGTGGTTGGGATTCCATGAATTTTATATTTGAGAATTGTGTCATTATTTTTAATTTCGTTGTTCTTTGAGAGGTGTTATTCCTGTGTGGGTTTCCATCTTGTGAATTGGTGTTGTTTTCATTGCTCCAGTGATCACGCGTAGGCATTGGTTTTGGACTTTTTCAACCTTTTGAAATTGAGCCTGTGAGCACGTTCCCCACGCCGATATGGCATAGTCTATTGCAGGTCTTACATATCTAAGATATGTCTTCTTCAGGACGTTTGAGTTTGCTCCCCATTGCGTTCCAGCAAGTTTTCGGAGAAGCTGCATTCTCTTGTACCCTTTCTGTTGACTTTCATCTATTTGATGTTTCCAAGTGAGTCGAGGGCCAAATTTCACTCCTAGATACTTAGGCATAAGGTCTTCTCTTGGAATCTTTCCATCCAAAGTTAATCGCATAGATTGCTTTTTGGTTGATAAGCTGAATGTTGTGTATGTGGTTTTATCAGCATTTACTCTCATACCCCAGTCTTTTGTCCATTTGCTCAAAGCATCAAGAGTCATCTGTATCCTGGCCTTTGCAGTACCAATATTTCTTTCAGTGCATATCAGTGCAAGGTCATCTGCATACATGGCTGATTTTACTCCTCTGCATTTGGTTTTGCAGATGTCATTGATAAATACGACAAAGAGGGTTGGTGAGAGAACCCCGCCTTGTGGTACTCCATTTGTCATGTTCGTTAGCTTGCTTTTAGAGTTTTGAGATTGGACTCTTGCTTTTCGATTTGTGAGGTAATCTTTAATCCATGCAAACATGTTGTGTGAAACATTGGCTTTCTTAAGTTTGAGAAGTAGTCCTTTTGTCCAGACTTTGTCAAATGCCTTTTCCATATCCACCCAAACTGTGACTGTGTGTTTTTTTCTTGGTAACCATTTTCGATCAACTGCGAGATGTATGTTATCTGGTCCTCTGTGCAGCGAAATTGTCTGAAACCAGCCTGTTCATCTGATATCAACTTATTGCTTTCTAAATAACATTGGAGACGGCGGTTAACAATTCTCTCCATCAGTTTGCCCAAGCAGCTTTTCAAACTTATTGGTCGGTAGCTTTCGGGTTTATATTTTGGCTCGCCATCCTTCTTTATTGGTATCATGGTTGCCTGTTTCCATTTGAGCGGAAGTTTACCCTGTTTCCAACTTGCATTGAACACTTGTTTCATTTTCCTCTTTGTGAGGGTTCCTAGATGTTTCAACATGTCATTAGTAATATCATCTGGACCTGGTGATTTGTTCGTTTTTAGAGATTTTAAGGCAATTTCTACTTCTTCTTCGAACTGAACATGGTATCATCTGTGGATTCTTTGGGTGTATCCTTGTGTTTTCTCAATTCTTTGTGGACTTCTCGTTTTCGTTCTTTTCTAATCTGTATACTCCCAACACTTGAGTACTGCTTCATAAAACAGTTTGCTGCTTGTTTTTTGTTGAGAATCCTCCCTTGATCATCTTCAACTGATGGTGCAGCATATCTGTTTTCTTGTCTTAGAGCTTTGGTTAGGTTCCATAACTTTCTTCCGTCTCTGTCGTAGTCAAGTTGTCTGGGTTTTTTCATGACATGCTTCCTGTTTTGCTTTTATTGTTTCTTTCCTGAGAGTTGTTTCAGCCTCTTTGTAAATTTCCATATTCTCATCATTTGTCTCTCTCTCTCTCTCTCTCTCCCTCTCTCTCTCTCTCTCTCTCTCTCTCTCTCTCTCTCTCTCTCTCTGCTTTTTTTCTGTGTACAGTGACTAGGCTGTTGAGACTTCCTAATTTTTCAGTCCATCCTGGACAGTAGTCCTTTCTTGATCCTCTGGGGATTGATTCTTTTGCAGCTTTCATGATTGATTTTGTGAATGCTTTGGCTGATTTTTCCACATTCCTTGTTTTACAGTTTATCTCTTTTGTATAACTATCAGTCAACTTTGAAAACAGAGTCCAGTCTGCTTTTTTATAGTTCCATCTCGCAGGTGGTGCCTTTCTGTCTTTTGTATATTCTTCAGTTATTTCAACCAGAATGGGACGATGATCACTTCCTGTCAGTTGTTCCCATACCTGTTTACTGACTTTTCCGGTGAGATCTTCAGATATGAGAGTTAGGTCTGGAGTTGATGTTGTCTTCCATGCTCTTGAGAAGTATGTATCTGGGTCATCTTCATTTCTGACAATTTGAAGCTTACTGTCTTTAAGCCAATTTTCAAGAGTTTTACCTTTTCTGTCTAAGTCATTGTATCCCCAGCTTGGGGAGTGGCTATTGAAGTCTCCTACAACAATGAACTGTTCTTCTTCACTTTTTATGTTTTCAATTGGCAGATCTCTGATGGTGGGCTGTGACAGTTATATATTGTGTATTGAAAATTTATTTGGTAATTTTTACAGCCAATATTTCAACAGGTTCATCTGTCGTTATTTCATTTGTCGCTATGTCATTTCTGACGAAGATGATTACTCCACCTTTGTGCCGTTCTTTTCTGTCTTTCCTAAAATGTTGATATCCTTTTATTGAACACCTAATGTTTTCTGTGAGGTGTGTCTCCTGAATGCAGGCAATATCTATCTTCTCATCCTGAAGAAACTTGGAAACTTGGCAGTCTTTTTATGATGTATCCCTTCTGCATTCCATTGTAGCAATTTGATAGTTCCAGTAGTCCGTAACCTTGCATCTCCTACCCTGGTTCCACAGCAGGAGGGCAAGATACCACCAGATCGCTTGGGTGAACCCTGTTTATCAGGGCTCGACGCTAGGTCCGTCCGGCGGGAATCCCCAGACTTCGCGCCATACTGTCCGACAGTTTTGTTGTCCATCATTGTGAGGAGGATGCGTGTCACATTAATTTTTGGGTTGGTTTCCCTCTCCAGACTATTTGCGTCTTTCGGCTCTTTGACTCCGACTTCAGCGGTTCTTTATTCTCTGGATGTGATTCCATAGCCTTTCATCTTCCCAGATCCACAAGGCAGTGGTGGTTTGAAGTTGGAGTTTTCCTTCTCCTAGACAGACTGCTTTCCAAGGCTACTAGCTCTGTCCACCCATTAATAGTGTCTAGGCTGGGAGTCCAGGAGGGTATCTTTGTAGAGTGGCAGTTTCCCTTCACCCCACCAGCGTCATGGGGCTAGCACAGCTTATTGATTGAACTAGGGCAATCTGGCCACGGTGGTTGATTTCTCCCTTCATCCGTCACCTCAGCAAGTTATGAAATAGAAGTAGAAGATAGCAAGCAGAAGACACATAGGACGTTTGAACCGAATTTGACGACGAGTGTGTGGTCGCGCATTGTCATGCTGCAATATCGAATCTCTACCAGCTAGAACCCATGTGAGTCTATTTTTGAGGGCTCGTAGAGTTGAAACATATAGGGAATGAGATTAGCGGAAGAGTAGCGTCCCTTGATTGGACTCACCGGCGGAAAAGTTATTAGAGAGAGAACGTCATGTTGGTTGTGCGCATGCGTCTCTCGTCCTCTCTTCCGGTGAAAGCGGCATGAGAGACACTTCACCGAAAGTGAGGACGAGAGAGACGCATGCGCAAAACCATTTTGACGTTCTCTCTGTAAGGTGACGTCCAATCAAGGGACGCTACTCTTCCGCTTATCTTATTCCCTATTGTTTAGAGTTTGCCCTTGTTCAAGAAATTCAATGTGAACTATGCCTTCCATGTCCAAGAAAATGTTAAACAAGACCTTTCTCGTAGAAACAATGATTTTGAATTTCCTTGGGCTTGGAGAAGATTGGAGAAGTACTGGCGTACTCCATGCATCGAATGCAATTTGGTTTCCGGGTCGTAGCGTAGCCATCGTTATGTTATAGCCTGACACTGAAATCCAAAACCACTGGCAGTTTGACGTCATAATTTGGTTTTTGAACAGCCTAGTGAGTTGTCGTTAGTAGTGCTCATGGAAACAAGTTATTTCATTGGTTGAACTATTGAATGAATGCAACTCACGATTTGTTTTCTTTTGTGGCAAAAGACTGGCATTTCGACGTCATTTTTTGGTCAGTGTCAGGCACTTTACGAAGGCCACGGTCGTAGTGGTGGACCCAAGGTTCATCACCAGTCAGAATTCTCTACAGAAAAGTCTCTCCTTCCTTACCATATTGTTTCAAATGTTGGGTAAAAAGGTCTTTTCTCTGCGCTTTTATTTCTGAAGTTGGCTGTCTTGGCACCCATATTCTCAACCGCGTTGTCTTAGTAAGGTTGTGACGTCACTCAATTATGAACACAGGTGACGTCATATAAATTAGTTGTTGCACCTGAGTGTAGAATTATAACTTGAGAGAGAGAGAGTGTGTGTGTGTGTTTGAGTGTGTGTGTGTGTGTGTGTGTGTGTGTGTGTGTGAAGTTTCATGATTGTACCTAAAACACGTTTTGATTTATGGGCAAACGGTACTCATTTATCAGCTCGCCCTCGGATATAGATATAATTTGGTCACCCAGCTCCAACTTGACGTATTCCAGAACGTGCTGGAATTCGGTGTGCTTTAACCCTCTCCTTACCACCTACAGCAAAATCGTCACATTTGTTACGACACAATAAACATTCTTCTTATTCAGATTTATTTTGTACATCACAAACTTTAAAGAATGATCTTTGTTTAATTAATAAGAACATAAAGTTGTTTTGTAGAGAGCTTGTTGAGTTTTAAAAATCAATTTTTCTGCTGGGTAAGCCTGGCATTTTGGTAAAATACTGAAAATGATCGGTAAGGAGAGGGTTAATCTAGCGAGGTCTGTATACTTTCTGACTTAATTTGGCCGTGAACAGCTACAGGCATACGTTTCAGACAAGCTCTCTACATTTAATTCATCACGAACCTGGGAACGGCCGGGCGTAGGGTGTCCTTTCTGTCGCTTCCAGATCTCGCAGTCAAGGGGGTCGTGTAAGAGCTTGTCTTGTAGTGTTTGTCTTTGGTGTATGGGGACTTTGTCGAATCAAACTCCGACTTTTCAGAACTACCTGATGTTGCTAAGTGCGTTTCCATAGTTTTCTAAAACTTTTCGTAAACAGTTGTTATTTATTGAGGGCTGACGTTTTTCTGTTGTTATGGTTTTGTTCGTGTCCTCCAGATCACGGTTTCTGTGATGAACTAAATTTTGGTAAATATTTCGAGATGATGATTATGATGAACTTGATAATTAAGCAATTGAGGACTCGGAGGAGGAGGAGTAGGAGGAGGAGGAGGAGGATGGGGGGGAGGAGGTGGTGGTGGTGGTGGTGGTGGTGGTGATAGAGGAGTAGGTGGTGGTAGAGGAGGAGGAGGTGTTTTATGGGAGGACAAAGAGGAGGTCGGTGTGGAGAGGGGGGGGGGGTTGGATGATGATGGTGAAGCATCATCGTCATCTTTATCATAATGATGAAGTCAATGAATATGATTTTTAAAAATAATGTTGATAATAACATCACAGACATATACCCTTTAATTATAGCATCATATTATTCATTATTGCCCGTCTCTACCTTAATGTTATTTTCAGCATTGTATTTATCCAATTGTATGCTGTAGACACATTTTGTAGTGCTCTGACAAAATGGCATTTTATGTGTTTTTTTCATTTTGGCCATATATTATATCAATCGATTGAAAGGATCCTCAATATGCCAAAACCATTAGATTCAGGATTATTTATTTTTTAAATTTTTTGGCATTTTGAGGGTCATCTTTTTCAGTTAACTGCGGTACTCTAGAAAACACGTATTTAAAAAATGTGCCAGAAAACTCGTCTTTAAAATATCGATCATTTAAATGACTCTCATCTTGGCAAAAACTCTCATACCAGGGATCTCGCTCTGGCCAAATTTTTAAATACGTACCTTTCCAGAGCGTGGCAGTTATCCAGTTAATATATCGATTGAAAGAGAAGTCTCGAAGTTAAGATTTTAGTGTATGATAGTGAGCATTTTTATCGAAGGATAATATAATAATATATGAAATAACATTCTCTGGCCAAAAAGTAAAAAGGCATTTTGGCAGTGTACAGCTTCATTGTTATGACACGAATGATTATACACAGTGAGAGTCTTTACGTCATCGGATGATTTTGATATGGAGTAAATGATATCTTAATTCATTGTTATTTGATATAAATATAGAATTTTGTTTTTGTGGGGAGACAATGATGTACAAGGCGTTATATTATGTATTTTGTATGGTTATGTGTTGTGGGGGGTGGAACAGAAGGAGGGCTGGTTCTGATCTGTGTGTGTGTGTGTGTGTGTGTGTGTGTGTGTTTGAGTGTGAGTGTGTGAGAGAAAGCGGTCTTGTTTGTGGATAACACATGTAAACCACATATATATATATATATATATATATATATATATATATATATATATATATATATATATATATATATATATATAGAATTGAATCGTGTTTGATACAAATATGGTACGAAAAGTGCTCGACATGTAGTAATGGAGCGAATTATTATTTAAAATATTTACCACAATGTTTGGGGCAGTCTACATCGATGTTTCAGGCTTAATTTGCCATCTTCAGGACTGAGTTGTTTTGTTGACTGTTGTTGTTTCTTGAAGGTTGCTTCAAGAAACAACAACAGTCAACAAAACAACTCAGTCCTGAAGATGGCAAATTAAGCCTGAAACATCGATGTAGACTGCCCCAAACATTGTGGTAAATATTTTAAATAATATATATATATATATATATATATATATATATATATATATATGTATATATATATATAGAGAGAGAGAGAAAGAGAGAGAGAGAGCGAGAGAGAGAGATGTCACGTGAGAGATAGAGAGAAATAGAGACAGAATAAAGGATATCACGAGAGAGAGAGAGAGAGAGAGAGAGAGAGAGAGAGAGAGAGAGAGAGGGGGGGCAACGATGGACCCAGAGAAAGACACACACAGAGACAACGAGAGAGAGTGAGAAAGAGAGAGAAAGAGTGAGAGAGAGAGATACACAGAAAGAGAGAGAGAGAGAGAGAGAGAGAGAGAGTGGGAAAGAGAGAGAAAGAGTGAGAGAGATATATATATACAGAGAGAGAGAGAGAGAGAGAGAGAGAGACGAGAGAGAGATGTGGGGGGGGGGGGGGGGGTAATCAAGCGTTAAAGGCATATCGAATTATGAATGCATGACCGATTGAGTGAATGAAATTATGGAATAAACTGCCAGATGAAGGAATGATGGAAATTTTATTTTGATTGATACAATATTAGTCCTAGTTGAGTTAAGATACGTCTAAGATATAATATTTTGATGGGTTGTGAATAGATGGGTTGGATAGATCACTGGTTAGCTTGTTTGCCTGTGGTTTGGTAGATGGATAAATGATGTAGTTGATTGGTGGCTTCCTTGTTTCGATATATGTATTTAGAATTTTGTTGTTAATTTTCTGTTGTTGTTGTTGTTGTTGTTGTTGTTTTTCGTTTCTTTTATCCTTTTTAAAGAATAACCGAGAGAATGAATAATTTCGTTAGAAAAAAAGAGTCGCAATGATGATGATGATGACGACGACGACGAGGACGACGACGACGACGACGATGATGACAATGATGATGATTCAGAATCCTTCTCCTATTATTTTGTTTCCCCACAGATATGCCGGGCCAGTGTTGATTGCTGCCGGAGTGCTGGTGATGGCCAGGGGAGCGTTTAGTCGCCTATGGCCTATCAGGCGTGGCGAGGCCTCCAGGCGGCGATCCCTCATCAGGCGCTACATCAGTGAAATCTACAGCAGACCAATAGTTGCCGTGAGTACAGTTCTATACTCCATTCCACAACCCGTGTGCATGCGTTGACGTGTATATCTTCAAACAAAACCTTCTGATGGATTGTATTGAAAATTGCCTCGAAAATTAGAATTGTTAGTGACATTTAGCCGATTTTTTTTCATTGGTTACAGTACCATACTTTGGGATTTTTCTTCTTTGCGGTATATAAAAAACAAATGGTCTGAGATGAGTGAACAAATGGATGGTTTCCAATAACAGTATTATAGATGGTATAAAGTTGACCTCACTCTGGTTTTTGTTATTACTTTTTGCCATCCACGTTTATGATTATTTCTCTCTAAACTGTATTGACATAGTTTTGTGTGTTTGCCCGTTATACTTCCGGATGGCAATGTTGTGAGCTTCTTAGCCAAGCGGACACTATCTTTCCACAGTGAATTATGTTGTGATTACGATCACTGAACTCCCCACAGGTTTGACCATGGGTTTACTATTCATGTGCACTACTCACTAACATTGCCACCCTGGGTTCAAAATGACACAGCAAAGTGTACGCTTTGTACACACTTGACATACACAATTGTTACAATATAATAGTTGAAAGCCAGAATCGTCGCTGCCTGTTAAGATTTCTACATTCATGGCACAATTTTATTAATAGATTGCCCACAACCAGGAACTCAAAATGGAGAGAACAAATGAACAATTATATCATTTTAGTTATGTACCTCTTGTATTTGAAAACTGAGGTTCCTTTGAAAGGTTATACTGTACAAAAAATAAATGGAAAAAGAAGTTAAGATTCAGTGACATTTCACATTATCACATCCAAAGCCTTCCGCCCCCCCCCCCCCCCCCCCCCCCCACCTTCCCCAGTAAACATAATTCAAGAATGTACCCTGCTCGACCAGTGAGTTTTGAGCGACCTTTATGAGTTGTCTTGCTCAAAGGTTAGTCGGGGATCATATCTTTGTGAAAGGCATTTCTCTTTGTCTTATTGAAGACGGGAGTAAAAATTCGGAGGACCCTCCCCCCCCCCCTACCCCCACCTCTGTTTCGTTTTGTTTTGTTTTTTACATCAATTTTTTTGTCTAAAGATGTATAAGTACCTCATTGGCTGCCTGTCTCATCCAATATATTACATGTTCGTTGTCCACCAGGAAAGATATAAATGATAAACGCTGTGAGAATTTACAATACTGTTAAGTACTATTTAAATGATATCTATTGTTACACTATTTCGTACAACCCAAAAGTATTTGCTAAGCTACGCCACTGAATGCAACTTTGTTGTGAATATTTTACCCACAGGAAAGAGAATCAACACACCATTACTGTAAACATTTTAAAGTTTGAGTCATATTTTATTGCAAACGATGAAAAGATCAAAGGAATTCGGCATTGTGAGAAAACTGTCTATCACCATCGGTATTCAAAATTCGTAATGTCACTCAAGATATAAGCCTGCTTGAAAAAAATACACAGCATCAAATTTCGTAACTTGGGAGAAATTTACGATATTCCGTGCGCTGGGTACTTGGAACGGACAAAAGGATATTAGATATACAGACCCTCTAACGGGAATTCTTTAAAAGCTCTCAGTTCTCATGGGGCAAAAATAGAACTTACTATTGATGCCATGCATTTAGTTTTTAAAAACTCACAACATCCGCCAACCGGATATAGAGTAGCAACACACAAAACTAAATGTAACCGTAAACGGTTATAGTGATTGATTAGAATCTGGTTGATCTATCTGATTGATAGAATTGAATGAGTTCTACTCGTAAAGATGGCTGGCTAAAAGCAAGAACAAAGAGCTGAGTGACGTCAATTTCGTTCCTTCTATACCAGCATGGCACAGCGGGAATGGTCTTTCCTTTGTACTCAAAAGGTACCAAGTTCGACAAGCCGCAGCGTTGAGTGGCCTTGATCAAGTCGCCTCGATCTAGCTTGCTATACGGCGCTGCATTGCGGCTGATGCCCGGGTTATCCAGACTTTCCTTGGAATAGGCCTTAAAGGGGTAAAATAAAGGGAAATTTCCTTCATTTGTAAAAACATTATTTTATCTATATTCTTGACCTTTGAATGGATAAGGTCTTTCATTACATTTTTCATACAGTGATTTATTGCTTATTTTTGTTGGGTATCGTACATTCAGTACTTTTTTCGGTTGTTTCCTATGGAATCTGTCTAATATATATCTATATATATATATATATATATATATATATATATATATATATATATATATATATATATATATATATATATATACATATATATATAAAATACTGTTAGGGTATACTCTTCAACAGTTGTAATATCACTTCCTTCCTAATGACGCATGGTAATTTAGTAACACTGGCTCTAAACTATCGGAACAATGGCGGACGCCCGTATGAAATATTTCCCCGGCGAGCATAAAAGCGTATCCAGAGGAGAAAAAAAAACATAAATTTGATCATGTTTTGACTTTTACACATTCTGATCACAAGGCATATGAAAAGTTCTAGCCAGCATGAAGAATAAAAAGTAATGATTTTCTTTGTTTAGAACCAAGATGGCCGCCGTTGCCGGGCGGCGTGACATCAGACTAATGAATCCAAATTACAATTTGCTATTACAATTTTGTCCGATAGAGACAACGCTTTTAACGGCCAGGTACTCATTTTACAGTAAGGTGAGATAATGTGAGTAAAGAGTAAAAATATCCAAATTGGATTCATTAGTCTGATGTCACGTCGCCCGGCAACGGCGGCCATCTTGGTTCTAAACAAAGAAAATCATTACTTTTTATTCTTCATGCTGGCTAGAACTTTTCATATGCCTTGTGATCAGAATGTGTAAAAGTCAAAACATGATCACATTTATGTTTTTTTCCTCTGGATACGCTTTTATGCTCGCCAGGGAAATATTTCATACGGGCGTCCGCCATTGTTCCGATAGTTTAGAGCCAGTGTTACTAAGTTACCATGCGTTATTAGGAAGGAAGTGACGTTACGACTGTTGAAGTCAGGCTATGGGTTCACGAATGGTACGATCTAACAGTGCTGTATCTGTGTTATTCTATTTTTCAGTTAGAGAACAGTTCCACATTCAGCCTTTGTGATATGGACATGTCGGGACTGTATCAAGTGTCTTCAGGGTAATTTGTGTTTAGTCGTTGATGTGGTCTTTGTTATCATCATCATCATCATCATCATCATCATCATCATCATCATCATCATCATCATCATCATTGTCATCGTCGTCGTCGTCATGATCACTATCATCATTTTATCACCATTATCAAAATCATTTTCATCATCATCAGCACCATTGCTATCATAATTATCATCTTCATCATCATCATCATCATCATCATCATCATCATCATCATCATCATCATCATCATCATCATCATCACAATCATCATCATCATCATCATCATCATCATCATCATCAACAACAACATCATCATCATCATTGCAATCAATACCTTCTTCTCCGTCATCATAATCAACATTATGACTACCACCACCACCACCACGAACACGACTATCATGATCATCCTCATTATCAATATCCTCACAGTCTTCATAATCATCGTCATTACCATCGTCATTCGTTTTGACCATGGTTGATATCACGGCCATCATCATGTAAATCAAATTCCCATTTTCTATCTCGCCAGGCCTGACAAAATCATTATCCATATATTTCTGTTTGTTTGCTGTTATTTTCTTCTTATGTTTTAAAACTCTATTTTAGGGGTGGGGTGGTTGGCGGGGGGGGGGGGGGTCTTATCAAATTCTTCCTTTTTTTTAAGAATGAAATTTGTGCGGCTAAGTGGTCTAGTGGTATGACACTCGCTTTCGGATCGGATGGTCGGGGTTCGAGCCTCGCTCGGCGCATAGTTGAGTCCTTGGAATAGGCCTTACTGTAAAATGAGTACCTGACCGTTAAAAGCATTGTCTCTGTCGGACAAAATTGTAATATCGCCTAACAGGCGCCTTGTCTCGTTCTACATGTTATGTGTTTCTGTTGGTTAAGGACCTCTTGTAAAGCGCTTTGAGCACGTTTAGTGATATTGCGCTATATAAAAGCTCAAGTTTTTTTTTCGTTTTTTTTTTTTTTTCTAAAAGAATGAAATTTCTCAATATTAGTCAATCTGCCTGATCGGGACAAATGTTCACATCTAATGCCTACATATATTAGGTATGATTGTTATCATTATAGATTGTATGCGCTTGGATAAGAAGCTCATAACATTGCCATCCGGAAGTATAACGGACCAACACACAAAACTGTGTGTATCCATGAACCTTTATAGTCTGGTTAATACAGTTTTGCTGGTTAAGCTAAGAGGACCTGTAGTTGACACCAATATTATTCAAGTTTATGCACCAACAGAAGAGGCGACAGATGCAGATATGACAGAGTTTTACCATTCACTAGACAAAGCAAAACGAATGTGTAAATCACAAGAAGTCCTTATGGTAATGGGGGACCTAAATGCTAAGATTGGCAGAGGCAGAGATGGTGACATAATCGGACCACATGGACTCGGAGACAGAAATGAACGAGGAAACATCTGGGCAGATTGGTGTAGAACAAATAAATTAATGATTTCAAACACCTGGTTTCAACAACACCCAAGAAGAACCTGGACATGGCAATCACCAGGGGACAGAGCAAGGAACCAGATAGACTTTATAGCAGTATCATCAAGATTCAGAAATGGCATATTAAATTGCAAAACCTACCCAGGCGCCGATGTAGACAGTGACCATGTCCCAGTTGTTTGTACAGTAAGGATAAAGTTTAAAGCTATTCAGAGAACAGCTGGTAGAATAAAGAGGGATTACAGGTTATGCAAAGACAATGGCATACAAACAAAAATGAGAGAAGAATTTGAAAATGCACTCATGATACAAAGCCAAAGTGAACCTGATAATGAAAAATGTGAAAAACAATTTGATATATTCCAAAAGTGTGTCAAAGCAACTGCAGAAAAGCATTTACCAATAGCTCAAATAAACAGCAAAAAGGAATGGATGACAAATGAAATTCTAAACCTATTTGAAGAAAGACGAAAATGCAACAGAGGGTCTGCAGAATACCAAACATTGAACAACCACATTAAATCCAAATGCATCGAGGCACACGAGAACTATCTAGACTGGAAATGCTGCGAAATCGAAAGAGAATACAAACCCAACCCCCAACAAGCTCACCAAAGAATAAAAGAACTATCAGGGAAAAGGAAAAGCAAAGCAGCAGGAAGTTGTATCCAAAACAAACAAGGGGAACTGCTATTTGAAGAACAACATATAGAAAGCCGATGGGTAGAATACATAGGCGAACTGTACAATGATCCAAATAGAAATGAACCACCACTGAAATTCAAAGAACCATTAAGCGGACCAAACATCACCAAAAGTGAAATTGAACATGCCATGGAACGAATGAGGGATGGTAAAGCAACAGGCCCTGATGAAATATCTGTAGAGGTATTAAAAAGCCTAGGAGATCTAGCAATTGATGAACTTCACATATTATTCAACAATATATACAATACTGGGAAAATTCCAGAAGATCTCTGTAACTCTATTTTCATAGCAATACCAAAGAAAGCAGGTGCAGTCAGATGCGAAAATTTTAGAACTATAAGTTTAATAAGCCACATCAACAAAATACTAAGAACAAGATATGAAGTGAATAGAAAAGTGCCAGAAGACAATAGAGAATAAAAATTTTTTCGCGGCGGTGGTGGGGTTTGAACCTGCGACCTTATTGGTACGACAACTCCGCCTGGCAGGTGAGAGCGTGGCTCTACCGTGTGAGCTATCCACGAACACAAAAATATTCGTTTCAAACTCAAAGTCATTACTAGATCCCTCTCTCACCCACTTCTTGAGACCGCCGATTCGTTCGTACACCACCATCGCGAATAATTTTGACCAGCAGTTAAGCTTAATAGCCAATATTCTCAACACAAACATATAACATAGAAACGATTGAGACATTGAGTATGCTCCGGTGTATGGGGTGAATTTTTAATTCAGAAAAGTGAGTGGAGCAGGCACTTATGTTGGTAACAACAAGATATGAAGTGAATAGAAAAGTGCCAGAAGACAATAGAGAATAAAAATTTTTTTCGCGGCGGTGGTGGGGTTTGAACCTGCGACCTTATTGGTACGACAACTCCGCCTGGCAGGTGAGAGCGTGGCTCTACCGTGTGAGCTATCCACGAACACAAAAATATTCGTTTCAAACTCAAAGTCATTACTAGATCCCTCTCTCACCCACTTCTTGAGACCGCCGATTCGTTCGTACACCACCATCGCGAATAATTTTGACCAGCAGTTAAGCTTAATAGCCAATATTCTCAACACAAACATATAACATAGAAACGATTGAGACATTGAGTATGCTCCGGTGTATGGGGTGAATTTTTAATTCAGAAAAGTGAGTGGAGCAGGCACTTATGTTGGTAACAACAAGATATGAAGTGAATAGAAAAGTGCCAGAAGACAATAGAGAATAAAAATTTTTTCGCGGCGGTGGTGGGGTTTGAACCTGCGACCTTATTGGTACGACAACTCCGCCTGGCAGGTGAGAGCGTGGCTCTACCGTGTGAGCTATCCACGAACACAAAAATATTCGTTTCAAACTCAAAGTCATTACTAGATCCCTCTCTCACCCACTTCTTGAGACCGCCGATTCGTTCGTACACCACCATCGCGAATAATTTTGACCAGCAGTTAAGCTTAATAGCCAATTCTCAACACAAACATATAACATAGAAACGATTGAGACATTGAGTATGCTCCGGTGTATGGGGTGAATTTTTAATTCAGAAAAGTGAGTGGAGCAGGCACTTATGTTGGTAACAACAAGATATGAAGTGAATAGAAAAGTGCCAGAAGACAATAGAGAATAAAAATTTTTTCGCGGCGGTGGTGGGGTTTGAACCTGCGACCTTATTGGTACGACAACTCCGCCTGGCAGGTGAGAGCGTGGCTCTACCGTGTGAGCTATCCACGAACACAAAAATATTCGTTTCAAACTCAAAGTCATTACTAGATCCCTCTCTCACCCACTTCTTGAGACCGCCGATTCGTTCGTACACCACCATCGCGAATAATTTTGACCAGCAGTTAAGCTTAATAGCCAATATTCTCAACACAAACATATAACATAGAAACGATTGAGACATTGAGTATGCTCCGGTGTATGGGGTGAATTTTTAATTCAGAAAAGTGAGTGGAGCAGGCACTTATGTTGGTAACAACAAGATATGAAGTGAATAGAAAAGTGCCAGAAGACAATAGAGAATAAAAATTTTTTCGCGGCGGTGTGGGGTTTGAACCTGCGACCTTATTGGTACGACAACTCCGCCTGGCAGGTGAGAGCGTGGCTCTACCGTGTGAGCTATCCACGAACACAAAAATATTCGTTTCAAACTCAAAGTCATTACTAGATCCCTCTCTCACCCACTTCTTGAGACCGCCGATTCGTTCGTACACCACCATCGCGAATAATTTTGACCAGCAGTTAAGCTTAATAGCCAATATTCTCAACACAAACATATAACATAGAAACGATTGAGACATTGAGTATGCTCCGGTGTATGGGGTGAATTTTTAATTCAGAAAAGTGAGTGGAGCAGGCACTTATGTTGGTAACAACAAGATATGAAGTGAATAGAAAAGTGCCAGAAGACAATAGAGAATAAAAATTTTTTCGCGGCGGTGGTGGGTTTGAACCTGCGACCTTATTGGTACGACAACTCCGCCTGGCAGGTGAGAGCGTGGCTCTACCGTGTGAGCTATCCACGAACACAAAAATATTCGTTTCAAACTCAAAGTCATTACTAGATCCCTCTCTCACCCACTTCTTGAGACCGCCGATTCGTTCGTACACCACCATCGCGAATAATTTTGACCAGCAGTTAAGCTTAATAGCCAATATTCTCAACACAAACATATAACATAGAAACGATTGAGACATTGAGTATGCTCCGGTGTATGGGGTGAATTTTTAATTCAGAAAAGTGAGTGGAGCAGGCACTTATGTTGGTAACAACAAGATATGAAGTGAATAGAAAAGTGCCAGAAGACAATAGAGAATAAAAATTTTTTCGCGGCGGTGGTGGGGTTTGAACCTGCGACCTTATTGGTACGACAACTCCGCCTGGCAGGTGAGAGCGTGGCTCTACCGTGTGAGCTATCCACGAACACAAAAATATTCGTTTCAAACTCAAAGTCATTACTAGATCCCTCTCTCACCCACTTCTTGAGACCGCCGATTCGTTCGTACACCACCATCGCGAATAATTTTGACCAGCAGTTAAGCTTAATAGCCAATATTCTCAACACAAACATATAACATAGAAACGATTGAGACATTGAGTATGCTCCGGTGTATGGGGTGAATTTTTAATTCAGAAAAGTGAGTGGAGCAGGCACTTATGTTGGTAACAACAAGATATGAAGTGAATAGAAAAGTGCCAGAAGACAATAGAGAATAAAAATTTTTTCGCGGCGGTGGTGGGGTTTGAACCTGCGACCTTATTGGTACGACAACTCCGCCTGGCAGGTGAGAGCGTGGCTCTACCGTGTGAGCTATCCACGAACACAAAAATATTCGTTTCAAACTCAAAGTCATTACTAGATCCCTCTCTCACCCACTTCTTGAGACCGCCGATTCGTTCGTACACCACCATCGCGAATAATTTTGACCAGCAGTTAAGCTTAATAGCCAATATTCTCAACACAAACATATAACATAGAAACGATTGAGACATTGAGTATGCTCCGGTGTATGGGGTGAATTTTTAATTCAGAAAAGTGAGTGGAGCAGGCACTTATGTTGGTAACAACAAGATATGAAGTGAATAGAAAAGTGCCAGAAGACAATAGAGAATAAAATACTGTTGCGTATAATAATCAACAGGCTAAGGAATAAGATTAACCCCGAAATCGCAGAAGAACAATATGGATTCCAACCTGACAGAGGGACAAGGAACGCAATATACCTCCTCCGTGTTTTAAGTGAAAGAGCTATACAGGTTCAGACCCCACTATACCTCTGTTTTGTCGACTACAAAAAAGCTTTTGATAGAGTACGCCACGAAGAAATACTAAAACAACTGCACTCCATTGGCGCTGATGAGAAAGACCTCAGACTCATGCAAACATTATACTACACCCAGCAGGCATCTATCAAAATCGGAAACTCTACAGGAAATTCCATTCCTATTAAGAAAGGAGTCCGTCAAGGGTGTGTTGCCTCACCAGATCTGTTTAATCTATACCAAGAAACAATCATGAGGGGCATAAATAATATGGAGGGAATAAAAGTGGGAGGTCACAACATAAATAATATAAGATACGCAGACGATACGGTACTCATTGCAACATCAGAAATCCAACTTCAAAAGATTGTTGACAAAGTGGTAGTAGATAGTGAAGCCAAGGGAATGGAAGTGAATATCACCAAAACGGAATGCATGGTAATACAGAAAAACCCCGAAAACAACAACACCTGCAATATAACGATTCACGGCGAGCAACTTACCAACGTAGAAAGTTTTAAATACCTAGGTTCAATAGTGACAACAGATGGAAGATGTAACCGAGACATACGAGCAAGAATAACTCAAGCCAAACAGGCCTTCATGGACCTGGGAAACATTTTGAAAAACAAACAGATGTCGTTCGGGATTAGATTCCGAGTCTTGAAGTGCTACGTGTGGCCAATCTTGTTATACGGATGCGAAAGCTGGACTACAAATGCAGAAACACAAAAGAACATTGAAGCTTTTGAAATGTGGTGCTTGAGAAGGATGCAGATAATATCGTATACTGCACACAAAACGAACGAAGAAGTGCTAAAACAAACATACCAACAAAGGAAACTAATGCCCTTAATAGTGGATCGACAACTATCCTTTTTCGGACACATAGTAAGGAAAGATAAGAATGAATACCTGGCAAGTTGTGGAAAAATACCTGGTAAACGCGCCCGGGGGAGACAAAGAAAAACACTCATAGACCAACTGAAGGGCTTCACCAGCCTAACAATCCAAGAGCTGTTTGAAAAGGCAAGAGACAGGGAGGAATGGAGAGAGATAATTCATGCAGTATCCGAAGCCTGGACCAGGCATGGAACCTAGAAGAAGAAGAAGAATACAGTTCAGTGAGCATTACTTATAAACGCGGATGGCAAAAAACAATAACAAAGACCTGAGTGACGTCATCTTCGAACTATCTATGCATACATTTTCTATAAAATTGTCGCTATCGATGCTATGCGTTTAGGTTAAATATTCATAATATCCGTCAGCCTGAATAAATGTAATAACATTTTTTTAAAAACTGTGTATAGATAGTATGCGCTTGGTTAAGAAGCTCTCAACATTGCCATCTTAGGATTATGGGACGTAAAAGAGCGAGGATATATTATATTTATTGATGACCAGCGTATTATATTTAAACTAGAAAATAAGATGCCATCACACTGAAACCAGAAAGGTATAATAATATATCTATCCTCCAGAAGAGTTGTTTTACACTTCCAATTAAATTGGAACCAGTTTTTTTTTCGACATTACACTTTTGTTTTGAAGAAATATCCATACTTTTGACAGCAACAAATCATATGATCAATTACTCGGACGTACGATAACCTGAATATAGAAAGCTCGTTTATAGATAGTTCGAAGATGACGTCACTCAGGCCTTTGTTATTGTTTTTGCCATCCGCGTTTGTGAGTTGTTCTCACTAAACTGTATTAACCAGACTATAAAAGTTCATGGTTACACATAGTTTGTGTGTTGGTCCGTTATACTTCCGGATGGCAATGTTGTGGGCTCCTTGGCCAAATGCATTCTATCTATAGATAGCTCGTTTATAGCCTGATTGATATAATTTAGTAAGAACGAATCATTAAAAGGCTGTCTAAAAATAATAACAAAGAGCTGAGTGATGTCAACTTTGTTCCTATAGATAGTATGCGCTTGGCTAAGAAGCTCATAACATTGCCATCCGGAAGTATAACGGACAAATATACACAACTGTGTGTATCCATGAACGTTTATAGTCATATTAATACAGTTCAGTGAGCATTACTCATAAACGCGGATGGCAAAAAATAATAACAAAGACCTGAGTGACGTCATCTTCGAACTATCTATAGGTCGCTCCCATAAACTGCCGTACTCTGGAAAACCCCATATTTTACAATTTGGCCAGAAAACTCGTCCTTCAAATATCGATCGATTTAAATGACCTTCATCTTGGCAAAAACTCTCAAATCTGGGACTTCGCGAAGTTTATTTTGGTATGATCGGAAAGATAGTTGTGAGATGAAATTGATTCTAAGCAAGGTTCAATTTTCTCACTTTAGTTCTTGAGTAGCTGGTATTCATCAAGATCGGAAAAAAAAAGTAGATTAATATAGACCTCCCACTCCTCATCGCTCTTATCCTCTTCCTTGCCAACCTCTTCTATTTCCAACCTCTTCTTCTCCTCTCGTAGGTTTTTTTTTTACCTTCAACCCTTCTCCCCCCCCCCCCCTCCCCTTACCCCCTCACCAACCACCCCGGCCTTACCCATGTCTATCTGTTCCACCCCCCCCCCTTCCCCACCATTCGTGCGCACATTAAAAACTAGCTCCTCCTCATCCTTCTTTCCTGATTCTTATTTTCCTCCGCACCCCCCTCCCCACCCCCCCCCCCCCCCCCCCAAAACACCAATTCTATTTCACGCTTATCCAAGCACCAAGACAACAGGACACACGTTTTCAGCCGACCCAATTCCCCAAGAATAATATATCATCAGGACAGTCTGTTTTTCCACCCCAAAATCTAATTCCCTGTCTAGTTTTGACAAAAGAGATCCCAGACGTTGTCATTATTTTTATGGGGAGCCTGGCCCCAAATTCTGACCTACCCTTAAAAAAAACACACTTTTGTTTTTCATTTCTGTCCCTTCTCCGTCCCCCACCCCCAAATAAGAGATTTATTTTTTTTAAAGAATATATTAATGTGTATAGATAGTTCGAAGATGACGTCACTCAGGTCTTTGTTATTGTTTTTTGCCATCCGAGTTTATGAGTAATGCTCACTGAACTGTATTAACCAGACTATAAACCTTCAAGGTTACACACAGTTTTGTGTGTTGGCCAGTTTTTCTTCCGAATGGCAATGTTGTGAACTTCTTAGCCAAGTGCATACTATCTATAGATGCTGTGTGCTTGGCTAAGAAACTTACATTATTGCCATCCCGAAGTATAACGGACCGACACACAAAACTATGTGTAACCTTGAACTTTTATAGTCCGGTTAATACAGTTTAGTGAGAATTACTCATAGACGTGGATGACAAAAAACAATAACAAAGACCTGAGTGACGTCATCTTCATACCAATGCTGTGCGCTTGGCTAAGAAACTCATAACATTGCCATCAGGAAATATAACGGACCAACACAAAACACAAGTGTGGTCTTGAATGTGTATAGATAGAATGCGCTTGGCCAAGGAGTTCACAACATTGCCATCCGGAAGTATAACGGACCAACACACAAACTCTGTGTAACCATGAACTTTTATAGTCTGGTTAATACAGTTTAGTGAGAACAACTCACAAACGCGGATGGCAAAAACAATAACAAATTCTATCTATACATAGTTTTGTGTGTTGGTGCGTTATATTTCCGGATGACAATGTTTTGAGTTTTTTAGCCAAGCGCAAAACAGCTGTAGATAGCTCCCATTGGGTTTATCAGACCTGCAAATCAACACTCGACGGAAGCAAGCAATTGCTATTGTCAGTTTAACGGTATAGAAACCGGGATAAAATCCGACTCCATGGGCCAAATTGCTCTGAATAACTATAGATAGTATGCGCTTGGCTAAGAAGCTCATATCGTTGCCATCCGGAAGTATAACGGACCAACGCACAAATCTGTGTGTATTCATGAACGTTTATAGTCTGGTTAATACAGTTCAGTGAGCATTACTCATAAACGCGGATGGCAAAAAACAATAACAAAGACATGAGTGACGTCATCTTCGAACTATCTATAGGTATTATTTGATAGACTCATTTGATATAAGGATTAAAATATTTGAGTTTTCTGGATAAAATGCAGAGAGACGTTTTGTCAAATAAAACGGAGTAAGTCGAGAAGTCAACATCCAAAAATCACTGTCTTTGTTGATGTCGACTTATCAAATTCCAGGACCTTTCGTGCATCGATTCCAACAAACAGTGGAAAGAACCTCAATCTCTCTTATCTCTTTCTTTCTCTCCACTTCCCTCTCTCTCTCTCTCTCTCTCTCTATCTCTCTCTCTCTCGCTCTCTCGTTCTCTCTCTGTCTGTCTCTCTCTCTCTTTCTCTCTCTTCTCTGTCTCTCTCTCTTCTCTTCTTCTTCTTCTTCTTCTTTTCTTCTTCTTCTCTCTTCTCTCTTATCTTCTCTATCTTCTTCTTCTTCTTCTTTTTCTTCTTCTTCTTCTTCTTCTTTCTTCTTCTTCTTTTCTCTTCTCATCTCTACATTTCTTCTTCTCCTTCCTTTCTTCTTCTTCTTTTTCTCTTCTCTATCTCTCATTACTAACTTCATTCGATCTACTCCCTCTCACTTCTCTTCCTTCTCTCTCTCTCTCTCTCTCTCTCTCCCTCTCTCTCTCTCTCTCTCTCTCACTCACACACACACACACACACATTCTCTTCCCACCCTCTCTCCCTTCTCTCTTTCTCTCTCTCTCTCTCTCTCTCTCTCTCTCTCTCTCTCTCTCTCTCTCTCTCTCCTCCCTCTTACTCCACCCCCTCACCCCCCTTCCCCCCCCCTACCCTCCTTACGTAGACAAGACCACGTAAATACATTAGCCGTTCACGCGGAGACAACAAATTAAATACCCTTTAATCTGTGCATTGGAGTTGGTAGCCTTCGAAATCAATAACACTCACTGAAGAATTGGGAATTCCGTTTTTGCCCGATCAAAGAAAGACTAACTTGTTTGTCCCACTAAACACTTCTTTTTTCTCTCTCTCTCAGTACAGTATAAAGCCTGATTAATTTCGATGGTAAGAATTAAATTTGTAGATGCGGCTATGTGGTCTAGTTGTAAAAAAAAAACGTGAGCTTTTATCTAGAGCAATATCCACTAAATGTGCTCAAAGTGCTCTACAAAGGGTCTCTGACCAACAGCAATACGTAACATAGTATAGATCGAGACATGAAGCATGTTAGGCGATATTACAATTTTTTCCGATAGAAACAATGCTGTTAACGGCCAGGTACTCATTTTACACCTGAGTACGGTGAGAGAATGTGAATAAAGAGATTTTTTGAGGACTCAACTATGCGCTGAGCGATTGGAAAGCGAGTGTTATACACAAGTCCACATAGCCAGTCAAAGTGGTATGACTCTCGTTTTTGGATCGGAAGGTCCAGGGTTCGAGACGAAGCTCTGATCAGCGCATAGTTCAGTCCTTGGAAAAGGCTCTTTTTATATATATGTTTCGTTTCGTCAGTCTTTTTGTTGGTTTACTTCTATGTCACTGTACTTCCTTTTTATTATTTATTTGCTTAATTATTTTTAGAAATGCATTAGTCTATGGCAATACCCAATGTCAATTGCCAGAAGTCGATAAATAAAGTTCATCTGCTCATCTTATCTTATCTTGTCTTATCTTATCTTTTCTTATCATTATCATCTCCTTCGTTTCGATCCTCTCCATCCTCTTCAATATCATCATCATCATCTTCTTCTTTTTCTTCTTCTCCTTCTTCTTCTTCTTCTTCTTCTTCTTCTTCTTCTTCTTCTTCTTCTTCTTCTTCTTCTTCTTCTTCTTCTTCGTCGTCGTCGTCGTCGTCGTTATCATCATCATCATCATCATCATCATCATCATCATCATCATCACCATCATCATCACCATCATCATCATCATCATCATCATCATCATCATCATCATCATCATCATCACCATCATCATCACCATCATCATCATCATCACCATCATCACCATCACCATCATCATCATCACCATCATCATCATCATCACCATCATCATCACCATCATCATCATCATCATCATCACTACCATAATCATCATAATTCATAGAGATTTTACTGATCAATATCCCATTTACGGACTCGCCCAAAACAAATCGATATTTAACCAGTTTATTGGCCAACTCTGGAAAAACGCGTATTTAAATATTTGGCCATAAAACTCGTCATTCAAATATATATCGATATATTTGAAGGAAGAGTTTTCTGGCCACATTTTTAATCTTCCGGTGTACGGCATTTAACCAACGTGTACGTATTTGCAGGTCTGATAACCCAATTCCTTATGGGCTCTTGTTGTAATGGAAATTTCAACCAAAAAAATGACGCAAAATATTGTCCATTACAACAATGTTAAACTAGGCCCATAAGTGAGTTCGGATGCCAGACCTGCATATATGAACACGTTGCATTTAACTGAAGATTCTCATGATTGGAAACAGTTGTCACCTGCTATTCTTTTTTGTAGCTGTCACACGAAGTTGTCAGATTATTTTGTATAAAATGCCAAATGAGTCGTAATAGAATGATAAATACCAAGTATTATTTGGATATCACTGTTTTCTGCTAGGATTAGAGGAGATGCAATCTTTATTTTCCTAATTGTAGCCATGAGTTTGGAATCTCAAACGAATTCTCAATTATATCCAAATGGTAGCTAGTAATCGCTATTGTCCGTTCCACGCTATAGAAACCGGGATAAACTCCAACCGAACGGCTCTGAAGGACTACTTTTTTTTAGGTCCTTGCAAACTCAAAGAGTCTGAATATCATGGCATCTCTAGTTCCAAAACTAAGCCATCCCACAAAAAACATCAACATATAATATGTGGTCTAGTGTTATGACACTCCCTTCGGATCGGAATGTCCTGGGTTCGAGCCTCGCTCGGCGCATATTTGAGTCCTTGGAAAATGCTCTTTACTCACATTCTCTCATCGTACTCATGTGTAAAATGAGTACCTGGCCGTTAACAGCATTGTCTCTGTCCGAACCATTTTAATATCGCCTAACAGGACCCCTTGTAAAGCGCTTTGAGCACATTTAGTGGATATTGATCTATTGAAAAGCTCAAGGTTTTTTATATTCATATTGAGAAATTAAGGAGCAGGCACTGGTGCAAGGTAAAGATTCGATAAAGTGTGTATGAAATAATGCTGCCATACAAAGCAAGAAAGATAATTGCATGAAAATTACCATCCCAAAAAATCAGCCTGCCTCGGATGGGAATTCAAGAGGTCTGGGGTTCGATCCTCAGTCGAGCAGGCTGACATTTTGGTTGTTTTGTTGTTGTTGTTTTTTTAATCTTTAACAAATTTATATCTCACTATTTCAAAAAATCAATGTTTTGCATTCATCTTAATTCCAGGGGCCGCATGTACGTGGATGAACCCCCATCCTACGAATTAGTCACAAGCCAGGAGTTCAACCAGCCTGCTTGCCGCGGGGGAGAACACCAGCCGCCTCAGTTTCAAAATGTTCAACAACAACATCAACAACAACATCATCAACATCAAACTCAACAACATTATCAACATCAGCATCAACCCCCGCAATGCTTCCACGCCTACAGCAATCCTGCCAACAACATCGCCGACGACGAGGAGATCCTCATCTTCCGTGATGGGCCAATCCCGATCATCATCACGCCCGTTTCTGAACGAGGGGATGCCATTCTAGAACATTACGACCTCCCCGACCATGAACACGACCTTGAACCCGACCTTAGCCCTGATCCCGAGCCTCCTCCTTCATACGACGAATACATCCAATCGGAGGAGATGAAAACAACGAGATTGTGATTTTTTAACATTTAATTTTCTACGGCTATTTTATTATGATAACAGTTCGCTGTGAACTTTTGAATGTGTTTAGACAATAGATGTTACAGAGAAGATGAACAATGAATATCATTTTTATCTATTGAACGTTTTATTCTAGCGCAATAATACATCATGCACGTAAGAGCGCGGTCATTATAAGAGGGTAAAGAGGCAATTTATTGCAATGCCACAGATTTTCCTCCACGACTCTCTTAACGAAAAGTACTCTAGAAAAAAAACGCATGTTTAAAAATTTTGGCCAGAAAACGTGTCCTTCACAAGGCGATCGATTCAAACGACTTTGATCTTATCAAAAACTCTCAAACCTGAGATTTCAAGGAAATTCTTAACTTTAGAGTGTTTGCCAAGATGAGGGTCATTTTGATCGGTTGGTAGAGCACTCGCTTCACAAGCAAAGGGACCGAGATCGATCCCGAGTGTAGTCGATATTTTTTCTTACCCCCTGTCCACCCATCAGTGAATGGGTAGCTGAGTCTGTTACATTTGGCGGAAAGTACTTTGCGATAGACTGGCGTCCTACCCAAAGGATAGCAAGCAATTACTATTGTCCGTTTCACCGGGATAAACTCCGGCTCCATGGACCGAATGGCTCCGAAGGACAACAAAGAATATTTGATTGACGAATTGTATGGCCAACTTTTTAAAATATTTGTTTTTTTCAGAGTAAGGCAGAATTCTGCACGAAAAGAAAACTTTCCTTGAATATAAATATATATATTTTAGCCCTATACATGGCTATTTTGAATACATGCCGACCAGCCGACATTTTGGCCTGCCAGATTTTGAACTTCATTCACATTTTTTTTACATAAGATTATTTTAAAAGGCACTGAGTTGTTCAATGTAATAGTGTAACTTTATGCGTCACTTCCTCAAAGCATAAAGACGTGGGGGGTGGGGGGGGTCTTCTGACTTCCCATGGTGCACAGGAGGTCACTTGCCGTGTCAGCGTGGGTCACTTGGCGGGACAGCGCGGCTCAACGGTATGGTCTTTGCTTCGTACTCGTACCCAAAAGGTACCGAGTTCGACTACTCGTCGCGCTGTATGGCTTTCAGCAAGTCACCCAGGCTTAGCCCACTTTGCGGTGCTGCACTGCGCCTAACGCCTTGGTTATTCTAGTCTTCCCTTGGAATAGATCCTAAAGAAAAATGTCCCCATAGGGATGGATGAATAAAAGGAATTTATTTACGTATAACTATTATTATTATTATTATTATTATTATTATTATTATTTTATTTATTATATATTATTATTATTATTATTATTATTATCATTATTATTATTATTATTATTGTTATTATTGTTATTATTCTATTCCCCTATGACTGAGTTGCTTTCTAACTTTGTCTTGAGATTACTTGCTTTGTCCTTGGCTGGAAGGGGGGCGGGGAGAGAGATAGAGAGAGAACAGTTAAATATATAGAATCTGTTTTGGGAGATGATACTGTTTTCATTGGAAATCATCTCTCTTTTATGTGTTGTTCTGTAATATGTTGTTTTGTTTTTGTTGTTTTTTTAATATCATGGTTTGTAAGCATTTATAGTGTAGTCCCCGTGCTGGGATCTTGTGTTGGTGCTGGATGACACGTTTAGGTATCTCAAACTAAGTTAACACTGAAGGTGTGCTCTAAGAATCTACCAATGTTCCCAATTTGAATCATTCCCATTTGTTTTACTCATGTTCGTGGGCTGTTAATAAATCTAGACTTTTTTTACGATGCCATTTTATGTCTTTTTATTGGCGCTGAAATGACTTAAATGTGTCAAAAGTGCCGTAAAACCTTTAAAATACACAACAGAGAATAATGATAAATGATCATTCATTGGCAGGTCACCTAGTTCAGCTGGTGGGAATCTATTCAATATGGTTATGGCCACACATCTAAGTGCACATATTAGCAGATCTGATAACCTAACGTAATTATAGGTTTGATGGACATCACTTTGAGTGTATTTCCATGACAACAATTTGGGTTATCAGACCTGCAACTAAGTACACGTCGCCCTATATTATCAATCAACGACAATTTTTTCTTCATTTAATGTTGGATCGATTAAAGAAAATATTTGTTCAACGATGTTTACAATGGTACGTTCTATAGTAATTTGGAAATTTAGTTGTATTTGTATATAATTATTTTATATATTTTTAAAAATTATTATTATTATTCATGTATTCATTTATCTAAATATTCATTAATATGCCAAATTTTGTATCGATAGTTTTATATCTTACTTGCTTTGGGTGTTTCATCCTTTTGTTTTGTTTTGTTTTGTTTTTGTTTTGTTTTTCTTTATTTTTAATATTCATGTGTTCATTACAGACCATGCTTCTGTGTATACAAGTCTCATAACTCATGAGTTTTTCGTTGGCTCAAATTCTATCATCATTGTAATTTTTTTTTAACTCCTTACTTACACAATATTATGTTATTTTCCATTGGAGCAAATAACGGGCTGGCAGCTCAGGGATTGGCTACAGTACTCGCTGGTTTCTGGCACGCCGAATTCCAGCACGCTCTGCAGTACGGCACGCTGGAACCGGGTGACCGAATGTATTGGTTACATCCTAGGACTTCGTATACCTCTATAGTAGTCGCTGGTTACATCCCATGGGCATCGTATTCCAGCTCGCTCTTCTATACGGCACACTGGAGCTGGGTGACCGAATTTATTGGTTACCTCCCGTGACCATCAGATTTCAGCACCCTCTGCTATACGGCACGCTGGAGCTGGATGAAGAAATGTATTGATTACCTCCCATGAGCATTGTAATTCCAACACGCTCTGCTATACGGATGTTGGAGCTGGATGACCCAATGTATTGATTACCTCCCGTGAGCACGCTCAGACTCTCTCACTCTTTTTGGCTTCTCCCGAGAGCGTGCTATAATCCAGATTGTACTGTATCAGATTTGTAAAGAAAAAATAAATAAGTAAATAACAGAAGAAAGAAAGAAAATACTAGGATGCCCAAGAGATGTATATTTTAAGGTTGTGCTTTGTTTCGTTTTATTTGGGTTGCCTTTCATGATTTTAAGATTCCACGTCACTAGGCGCCTTACTTATGTCATTTATTGTAGCATTTTAGCATTTTCTTATAGGATATTTTATATTCATTTTTATTGTTTGTTTGTCTGTTTACGTGTGGCTTCTATTTCTTTAAATGTTAGATGTATAAAGATAGGCCAATAGTAAAACGCTTACATTTACAATTTACTATAAAATATTACTGAATTGATTCATTTATACAAGATGCTTGTTTGGTTGTTTCATGCTTGTTTCCCGACACACTCGCTTGTTTACATATGATTGACAACAAGCCACTGCTATGGCTGATCTGACTCCTTGAACATTTAAAAAATTCGGAGTCACAAAAATAATACATTTTCCTTCTACAAAACAATTTTATTCAACTTGGATTTAAATGAATACTATTTTCACTTCTATTTTTTTTTTTTTTTTTTTTTTTGCTGGCACTGAAATGACCTACTCATGTCACAGACGCCTTAAAACCCTTTTTAAAAATAGATAAATAACGAACGACTTCATTTGGGAGGGTTAGATTTATTTATTTCATAATATTTTTAAATCACATAAACGTTCCAAATCATATCATTTTTTATTAATACATAATTTCCTTCATTTAGTTCATTCCCGCTTAACCAGTTAACTGACGTACGATAATATAAAAAAACACGTATTTAAAAATGTGGCCAGAAAACGTCATTTAAATATCGATCGATTTTAATGACTCTCATCTTGGCAAAAACTCTCAAATCTGAGACCTCCCTTTCGTAAGTCCCAGGTTTGAGAGATTTTTGCCAAGATGAGGGTCATTTAAATCAATCGATATTTATTGAAGGACGGGTTTTCGGGACAATTTTTTTTCAATACGTGTCTTTCCAGAGTACGTCAGTTAAATGATGAATGACAGATTGACGCGGTGGGCCATATTATTTTATGATGTAGAATCCTGGCACGTTTGACTGAGTACTGTATATATAATGACTGTGTCATCAACACCACTATCAATGTCACTATCACATGATGTGTATAATTGTCACATTTCTATTTGTACGCCTCTTCATTTTGAGGCTTCATCGATTCCCGGGAAGCAAATTTTACAATGCTTTCGTTTTTATTGCCCTAAATATTTTGATGCGAAATAATATTATACATGGTTTGATAATAGAATATTATGATTATTGTTTGTTTGTTTGTTTTTCGTAATCATTTTAGATTTCCAATGTCTTAGCAATATTCCAAATATGGTGTTTATGTTTTTAGGGGAGGGGGGGGGGGGGTTAATGTCTCTTTGCTGTCCTCTCGGGAGTTTTCATTATGTATGTTTTCATGTATGTGTGTTTATTATGAAGCGAGTGCAGCGTGGTGTTTTGTTTTATGGTTATTCGTTTGGTTTTGTTTGTTTTGCTTTTTTTTTGTTGATTTTGTTTTTTGTTTTGTTGTGTTTGGCGGGGGGGGGGGGGGGGGGGAGTTGTTGTTTTTGTTTGTCTTTTTGTCTTTGTTTTTCATTTTTGCATTGTTTAAATTGATTGTTGAGGAGGTAAATCATGTAAATGATACGAAGTCTGCTTCGGTGTGTAGATGGGTTTAGTACCTACTGTTATTGTCACATATTATTATCTATATGTATAACATTCGGTAATTGGAAAGATCTTCACACACACACACACACACACACACATAATATAATATATATATATATATATATATATATATATATATATATATATATATATATGTGTGTGTGTGTGTGTGTGTGTGTGTGTGTATTCTGTCTGTTTGAAGCCATAATCTGACATTTTTCTATATTTATTATCTTTTTGATTAGCTCAGTTGATAGAGCACTCGCTTCACACGCAAACAAGTGGTGAAGTGGAGATTATTTCTAATAGACTTTTTAAATTACTTTCGCATGATTAAAAAAAAAATAGACCTTACACTATAAATAGGTAGATAGTATTTAGATTGATAGACAGCGTTTTGTTGGGGTTTTTTTTTTTCTTCTTCTTTCTCCTCCTCTTCTTCCACTTGGTATAAACAGCCGTGTACTTATTTGCAGGTCCGATAACCCCATGGGCTCATCGTTGTAATGGAAATCTCAAAATGACGCAAAATATTGTCCATTACAACACTGTGAAACTAGACCCATAAGTGGGTTGGGATGTCAGACCTGCATATATGTACACGTCGATATCAACTAATTCAGTCATTGTGCTAGTACATTTTTTAAACATTACGATGAGTTATGAAAACAAAAGAAATCACTTTTATGTTTGCCATGATCTGACTTTTTTTGGTTTTATGTTCAGTTGGTGTTTTTTTTTTTGGGTTTTGGTTTTTTTTGTTTGAGGGGGGGTTTAATGGTTTTTTTTCCTCTGATAGTTATGAAATATCGTCAAATTTATAATTTATCATAACAAAGTTATTGTTCAGTGCCGTGATTATGAATTTTGTTCAGAAATGACGAAAATTTGAAAGTATTTTAACATGCTATTGCTTTGGGGTTTTTCCAGCATTAGAGTGCAGCTTAATGTAATTTTTAAAAGTTTTTAGAATTAATTTAGGTAGGCTACTGTATAGGTAAGCTATTGCTTTTGCTTCTGTTCTAATGTCATCATAGTATCTAATGCTTTCATGATAATGGGTGGTTATAACGTGTGTAAATATGAGTATATAATATGTCTATCTGTTGATATGTCTGTCTGTCTGTCTGTCTGTCTGTCTGGAGTTGTTTTTGTTGCTTTTGTCTGGGGTTTGTTTGTTCGTGTGTGTATATATGTGTGTGTGTGTGTGTGTGTGTGTGTGTGAGTTAGAGAGAGAGAGAGAGAAAGAGAGAGAGGGAGAGAGAGAGAGAGAGAGAGAGAGAGAGAGAGAGAGAGAGAGAGAGAGAAAGAGGGACTACGAAGAGTGAAAATCACAGAAAAAAAACTGTTTTTGCGTCATGTGGGTGTCTTCCTATTTTACTTAATAACTAATAAACTTATGTAGGTATTTGGTACTTATATTATCGATTCGTAGCGTCCACGATATCAATATACTTTTCTGTCCTTTTTCAATCCCTACGAAAACTTTTGTACGGTATAATAAAACATTTTGTAAACGTAATTACTGAATCATGCCTTGCTCCCTCTCTCTCTCTCTCTCTCTCTCTCTCTCTCTCTCTCTCTCTCTCTCTCTCTCTCTCTCTCTCTCTCTCTCTCTCTGTCTCTGTCTCTCTCTGTCTCTCTCTCTCTCTCTCTCTGTGTGTGTGTGTGTGTGTGTGTGTGTGTGTGTGTGTGTGTATGGATAGAAGCTTTTCAAAACCTTTAGCATTTATATGGTGCAATACCCACCCACTAAACATGCTCAAAGCGCTTCATACAAAGGGTTCACAGCCAATACCATCATTTAACATTCAAACGAAACAATACGCCTCTAAGGTAATAATATCACATTTTTTCTTTGACAGAGACAATGCTGTTGACGGCAAGGTATTCATTCATCTTACACCCCGAATACGTCAAGAGCCTTTTCCAATGACTCAACTTTGCGCCGCCCAAAGCAGGACTCGAACCCGAGGTCTTCCGGTCCGAAGGCGAGTGTCATGTCACTGAACCAAAAAGCCGTACATGGACGTTGCAAATTTGTTTTCTTTGAAATGCTTTTTTTTACTTACATTTTTTTTCTCAACAAACTCCTGGGTGGGATCTTCTGACCTCCCATGATGGGCAGGGGGTCACTTGATGTGTCTTCTATCCCCTTATAGATAGAATGAGCTTGGCCAAGGAGTTCACAACATTGCCATCCGGAAGTATAACGGACCAACACACAAACTCTGTTTAACCATGAACTTTTATAGTCTGGTTAATACAGTTTAGTGAGAACAACTCACAAACGCGGATGGCAAAAACAATAACAAAGGCCTGAGTGACGTCATCTGCATACTATATATATATATATATATATATATATATATATATATATATATGTGTGTGTGTCTGTGTGTGTGTGTGTGTGTGTGTGTGTGTGTGTTTCGAGTTGTTTTCTGCCTTTGTCTTGGAATGCTATTGCTTGATTAGTAGTCCTTCAGAGCCGGAGTTTATCCCGGATTCTTTAGCGTGAAACAGACAATAGCAATTGCTTGCTACCCTTTGGATAGGACGCGAGTCAATGGTATCGCAAATTACTTTCCACCAGATCTAACAGACCCAGCTACCCAATTACTGCTGGGTGGACAGGGGGTGGGGGGGTCAGAAAATAAAATCTCGACTGCACCAGGGATCGATCTCGGTCTCTTTGCTTATGACGCGAGTGCTTTACCAACTGAGCTATCGGAAGCCCCTGGCCGGAGTCATCGGCTGAGAAGGAAACAGTCAAATGCATATTATTAGTTTTGTGAGGGTTTTTTCCCTTATAAATCATCTCTCCGTTATTTACTGTTTATTTGGCTTTTATTTTTCGAGCATATATAATGATTTGTAAGAATTTGAGTGTAAACCTTTTAGTGAGAACCTGTGCATGTGTCTTCATAAGACTTTTATGTGAATTTAAACTAAGTACAGTAATGCTCTTGGAATCTACGTCTATTCCCTATTTGAACCATTCCCTTTGGCTTACATATTCTCATGTGCTTTTAATAAATCTATACTTTTTTTTTCTTCTCTGTGCCATTTTCTGACTTTTTATTGGCACTGAAATGACCTAAATGTGTCGTAAGCGCCGAACTCCCCCCCCCCCCCCCCCCCCCCCAAAAAAAAATAACAAAACAAAACAAAAAACAAGCAACCAAACTTCACTAAACTCGGGTGTAAAATGAGTAGGTACCTTCCTTGTAACAGTGTTGTGTCTCTGTTGGATAGGAATGAGAATGTTACATGTCTCGTTGTATAGATAGTATGCGCTTGACTAAGAAGCTCATAACATTGCCATCCGGAAGTATAACGGACCAACACACAAAACTGTGAGTATCCATGAACGTTTATAGTCGGATTAATACAGTTCAGTGAGCATTACTCATAAACGCGGATAGCAAAAAACAATAACAAAGACCTGAGTGACGTCATCTTCGAACTATCTATACGTTTAGTGTTGCTGTTGGCTTGGAATTCCTTATTAAGCCATTTAATTTAACTCAGCAGTGACAAGAAACACAGATGTTCACGTGACTCGGCCGAACAGGAAGAGTGGAAGATGGGACTTCACGACTTCTCTGCCCAATTAACCTACATATAGATAGTTCGAATGTGACGTCACTCGGGTCTTTGTTATTGTTTTTTGCCATCCGCGTTTATGAGTAATTCTCACTAAACCGTATTGACCTGACTAAAAACGTCCAAGGTTACACAGAGTTTTATGTGTTGGTCCGTTACACTTCCAGATGGCAATGTTGTGAGCTTCTTAGCCAAGTGCATACTATCTGTTAACTCTCCTTCACACAAACATTATAGAGGGAACGAAATGGACGTCACTAAACTCTTTGTTATTGTTTTGATTGTTTTTAGATAGCCATTTTAATTATTGGTTCTCACACAAAAAAAATTCTATCAATCGGGAAATAAACGTTAACGATGACACACAGTTTTGTGTGTTGGTATTTATACTCTGTCTGGCGGATGCTGTGTGTATTTTACCAAAACGCATAGCATTGAAATACGTCTGGCGATGTTGTGATTATTTTGGCGAAACGCAAAGCATCAATCCAGTCAGAAAATAAACTGGAGCAGGCAATTGTGGTATGTATTTAAAATAACATGAGATAAAGTGAGCAAATAGTTGCCAGAAGACAATAGAAAATATTATAAACTTTTTTACAATGATGGGAATCGAACTCCAGACTACACTGATACAACTCCACTAGGTTGCCGTTGGGACGCGGTCTTATCGAATATGAACCTCTGTGTAAACACATAAGCCCGTGAGAAAACAGAACTTTTATTCACAAGCACACACACACACATACACACACACACACACACACACACACATACACACAAACATATATACATATTATACCTCTCTCTCTCTCTCTCTCTCTCTCTCTCTCTCTCTCACACACACACACACACACACACACACACACATACTCACTCACATTCCCAATTCCGACCGTAGAGAAGAGAGTGATAAATTCAGAAGTTTATTTATCCAATGTACAAACGCTGAATAAAAATAAATAAATAAATAAATAAATAAATAAAAATAAAACAAAACAAAACGAAAAACTGCCAGGTGACTCGCATCAGTGTCAGCAACGAGAGAGAAAAATCCTCAGTTGAAGCTTCAAGGACTTCGCAGTGCTTCATTTATTCCCTAAGGAGACAATGATACGGAATCAATTTACCATTTCATACAATGCAAGGTCTTAATATGAAACGTTTTTATAGTAGTGCAGTAGTTAGTAGAAGAAGAAGAAGAAGAAGTAGTAGTAGTAGTAGTAGTAGTAGTAGTAGTAGTAGTAGTAGTAGTAGTAGTAGTAGTAGTAGGATCACTCTTACAAGTTCCGTCAGTGCCAATAGCTACGACCTCATTCCTACTTGAGTCGAGTGGGATAATGTCTGTAAAGTGCCTCGCCTCACCCAAGGACACAACGCGAGGGCCAGAGTTAGGAGAGGCCCGGGGTTTAGCGCTCATCCTGTCACTGACTACAGTCAACATTGTTTTTTACGCCTATATTATCTCCTTTTGAAATCTCAACCCAGAATATCGATACCGGTATGGGGCATGGCGAAGGACGGAGACGGATGAGAAAAGGAAATTCAATGAATTTGAGGAAACAGTTTGTTTGTTTTTCTTTTTTTTTTTTTTTTTTTTTTTTTTGTTCACTTTTTAAAAAATATTTTTTGGTTTTGTTTTTGTTTTGGTTTTTTGTGTTTTTTTTTTCTTTTCTTTTTTTTTTTTATTTGTTTTGTTTTTGTTTAAATTGAGTATTGAGGTCGGGTTTGTTTTGGGGTTTTTATTTGGGGGGGTGTTACTTTTTGTTGTTGTTTTTAATTCGTTTGGTTTTTTTTTTGGTTTGATTTGTTTGTTTCATTTTTTACTTCTTTTTAGTTTGTTTTGTTTTGTTTTGTTTTCTGTTTGTTCGTTTTTTGTTTCTGTTTTTTTTTTTTTAATTTTTTCGGTGATTGTTTGTTTTTTCTTTTTTTTTTAAGGCTTTTTTTTTATAGATAAAATCACCATGATGGTTAATCAGTCTCATAATACACGAAAAACAACCTTCAAGTTTATTGTAATCCCCATTAATAATTAAATGGTGATTATTTCAGGGCGACGTGAATTGAGCATAAGTGTATAAATATTATGTTCAGAGCCTATGCGATACAACAACAATAATAAAATCAAATTTACCCAATTTTATATCATGAGCGAAAAGCTGAAGAAAAGAAAACGAAATGTTCATTTCACGATTTCACGACCATCCAGGTGACACAGCTGACACAGGTGAGTGACACAGGTAAGAATTGAAAATAAAGGACGATAACTCAAATCTGAAATGGTATGAGTTACTCCTGTGTTTATTCCGCTGTCTGGAATCTCAACGAGGAAATAACTGGTTGTTGACGGCAAAGTTTCATCTAAAACAGATCATGGATGATATTTATGTGAAAATCGTCACTCTTTTGACAATTTGTTTATCTCTTATTGAACTAGGTAAGACATTATTACGATTCATGTCTATATAATTTGAGTTTCAAATTGACTCAAAATCAAAATGGTGATAATGCGGAAGTTCACGTTAAGTTTCAATATGAATTATTCCAGGTTGAAGCAAAAGGATATCATGCTTTTGGGGTGTTTTTTGTTTTGTTTTGTTTTGTTTTTGTTTTTTGGGGGGAGGGGTTATTTTTTTCCAATGAATGGGAGTTTTGCCCTTCATTGTTAGGCACTTGAGGAAAGACTCCCGAGAAACAGAATTATTTCGCAGATAAACAACGCTCAAAATGCTATCTATGCATGACAGATATCACGTAAATGCTCTATGACAGAGAGCTATTTTTGTTGTTTCCTTTTCCACTTGCCCACTTACTGCAGATATCAATACAAATGATGAGAAATACAGTACAGTACAGGCTGTTTAAATAGAACACCATCGTTATATTATAGAAGCTGGTCAAATTAAGTGACATTTACAATTAATCGACCTATAAAGTGCCCTCCATAATTGAAACAGCCTACCAAGATTACAGATAATATGCTTGTTGTAGTTGTAGCAGTATATTTTAGAATACAGAGCCTCCTTTCATTTGTTTGTCCAAAATTTTATTTTAATCTTCCATTTTTCACTCTTATATAACAACATATATGTAATAATGATAACAATAAATCATTTACATAGCCCCCATGTCTCAAGACAGTCAAATGGGTGAAGTAAAACATTGTACCATATTATAATAGTGTAGTGAATGGATTTTTCCATCTAGTTCACGATAGGTAAATTATAGGAAATAATAAAGAAAAAGTCTCCAACGAAGTGGGCGATCGCCATATATGTAAAGGACATATATGGGTGGTTAAAAGATGCCTTGTGTCAAGGCATCACGCGAATAGTCTGAGTATGTTCAGCCGGTAATAAAAACATAATAAAATATTAGTCAACACTTGACTAATTTCAATCAACAATCCATTACGAGTTTCGTAGTAAGAAGAGCTTGCAAAAAGGAGGGGAGATCATTTTTATACATACAAGGTGACATCACAAACTCACAGGAAGAATAACACACAACAATGAATGGAACTCACAAGGAGACCGAAACATGAAAACAATTCACAACAGCAACTCAATAGCCCAACAACAACAAAACATTGACACACAACTATAAATAAGTTCCCACACTAGGAAATGTCATTGATGGTGATAGACTCAATGCCATTGTCAATTCTATGCAGTGTGTTAAGTACCAAAACTTACATATTGATAATAAAGAATGGCAATATATTACTTATATCCCATGTAATATTAGATATACAGTAACAACATTTGTAAAGCAATTTGTAAATTATTGCTACCAAGTGGATGTCATCAGATCTTTGTAAATCAAATGTCTACAGTCAACAACATATCTCCATGTGAAAACTCAAAGGTCTATCATGAGAGAGTCCATCAGATGACGGATTGGACCAGTTGATTCCAATGGCAATCGGACCTCCTCAATTTAATGCAACCCTTTGTATAGGACATTAGTCTGTTGCAAAATACTTTCATTTGATCTCTTAGATCCAGCTTCTTAATCACTTAATAATGGAGTGGTAGAGGGAGGAGTCCGAAAAAAAACAAACTTGACTGCTCCCTGGGTCAGGAGATTATCCTCTGGTTTCTAATGCATTATGATTATTTCTTGTGGATTTACAGTGTTGTTTTGTGAAAGACTGTGGTAGAGTTACTGCTGTTTTGTTGGAATGTACTGTTCTGTGTAGAAGTTGGAAGCGTTTTATATAGACAGTAGTAGCAATTCCTTGCTACCCTTTGTAAAGGACACTAGTTTATAGCAAAGTTCTTTCCACCTGGGGGGGGGTCAGAAAAAAATTTGATTTCACCCTGGATCGACCCAGATCCTTTTGCATGTGAAACGAGAGCTTTCTCACTGATAAATCAAGAGCCCCCCCCCCCCCCCCCCCCCCCCCCCCCCCCCGCCACATTCTAATAAAGTGACTTCTCTTTTCTTTTCAGGGAGATGTCTGGATTGCTACCAGTGCGACTCCACCCTCAACAACAACTGTCAGGAGATGTGGAACCACAATCTGAAGGTCAATGAACAGACCAGAGGGAAATGTAATCTTTGGGATGCCAATTACTGCATCAAAATCACTGGCCTGTGGGGAGGTGAGTGTTATAGATATAAATTAGAAAATGATGCTTTTCGCACAATTAAGTTGTCAGTCAGAGCCCATGGAGTTTATCCCAGTTTCTGTAGTGTGAAATGGACAACAGCAATTACTTGCCACCCTTTGAATAGGATACTAGTCCGTTGCAAAGTACTTTCCACCTGATCTAACAAATTCAGTTACCCAACCACTGCTGGGTGGACAGGTGGGTCTGAAAAAAATCTCAACTTCACCCAGGATCAATCTCGTCCCTTTGCACGTGAAGCGAATGCTCTACCAACTGAGCTATCAAGACCTTCTCTTTTTTGCAGAATTATATTACTTTTATTTTAGCGTATTTCATACACATTTTTTCAGGTTCATATCTTATTTGATCTGCACAGATAATTGATTTTTAGAATAATAGAAACTTTGCGACTTTGTGGTTTTGTGTATGACAGTTGCCCTTTTGAGGACAGTTGAGTCCTTGGAAAAGGCTCTTTGCTCACATTCTCTTACTGTACTCGGGTGCAAAATGAGTACATGGCCGTTAGTATGTTTGTCTCTTTTTTTATTAAAGTGCAATTTCGCTCTTCAGGCATCATGTCTCATCCTACATGTTTTAAGTGTTGTTGTTGGCTGGGGACTCCTTGTAAAGCACTTTCGACTTTTTTAGTTGATATTGTGCTATATACTAAAATGTTCGAATTACGTTAGAAATTGCCAAACAGGGGTTAACATTGGCAATCAAAGTCAGATTGATTGTGGATTAAAATAGAAGATGTAAAGACTTAAACTTTTATAAACTTGAGGTTTCCAAATTAAAATAAATAAATAAAATTCCATTTATTCATCCCCAAGGGGAAATTTGTCTTTAGGGTCTATGCCAAGGGAAGACTGGAATAACCTAGGCATCAGCCGCAAAGTGAGCTAGGGCTAGGTGACTTACTGAAGGCCACACAGTGCGATGGGTAGTCGAACTCTGTACCTTATGGGTACGAAGCAAAGAATATAAACCGCTGAACTACGCTGCAAATATTATATAGTAGGATTTCTTTTTCTTCCAATATATTGTTTAAGAAGTTACTAAATGATCTTCTTTTTTTTTCTTTTTTTTTTTTTTTCCATTACACCAGGGGTTGTTGGAACCCACAGATTCTGCAGTTCCAGAAATATGGGAGACCAGTGCCAAGATATTTGGTTCCCAGATCATGACAGAATGTACAGGGCTTGTGTCTACACCTGCGATTCAGATGGATGCAATGCGGCTGCCACGTTAAAGACTAACGTTGTTTCTGTATTATCCTTCACTGTTTTTACCACTGCTGCCGTTGCCTTCTTTCAGAGAATGTTTTTATTATAGAGCTACTTTTTTTTTTCTGGGATGACACTTTTTGATTTAATGAATATGATTGGCTATGAATGAATGGTGTTTGAAAGTGAATGTGTGAAATGTGCAAATTTTTGTATCTTTTTTTTTTTGTTAGTTTGGGTTGTTTTTTTTTTTACTTTTGTCATGTCTGTGTGTGTGGTTTTGAGTGTGTGTGTGTATGCGTGTGTGTGTTGGAAGGAAGTTGTTTTGTTTTTTTAATCATCATTTTAATTTTTTCAAAATATGTAAGATTTATTTTCTATATTTACATTCCAATCTCTGAAAGTTCGAATTTTGTGTTTAAAAAAAATGATAAATCATAAATTGCTATGGAAGGTTGTTATTTGTCATGTAAGGTTGTGTACTATAATCAAATGAGAGTGGGCCTGGATTGATGAAAATGAGATTTCTTTTGCCAGTTTAGATTATTCATTAATTCCCTTTGGGTTGTAGAAGTTTTACGAGTGGGTCCACCCATTAACTTACATGTTTCATATTAAACCTTTAGTGGCGAGGCTCATCTTCCTTTCAATCATAATATCTCCAGATATTTACTGCATAGCCTCTTCTGCTCTCTTTGCAAAAGCAGAAATGTATGATATCAGATTAAATTTAAATTCCATCTGTTAAGAGTTAAATTAATGACTTAATTGACAAAACACATTTTATTCATTTAAGCCAGAAAAAAAAAATTGCCAATTGATTGAGATGAAACCTTATCATGGTGAAAGCCTTTTGGCAAGTTGTGGGTCATTTTAATCGATTGATATTTGAAGTAAAAGCTCTCTGGTCAAAAGGAAGAAATTAAGTATTTTGTCAGAGTGCAGTGGTCAAGTGAATATAGTGTCACGTAGTCGTGCCATGAGTTGTAGGTCATAACTCAGATAACAAAAAACAAGTGGATCTATTTCATAACTTTGAACATTTCTGTTTAAATGTAAATAGATATTGAATTGTTGAATAATTTAAAATCAAATTAGTATTTTTTGGGGGGGTTTTTTGTTTTGTTTTTACATGTCCTATGTACATAAACTTCCAGAAAAGTTCTGATCTGTTTCAACGTAATGTATTCACATATTTACATTGGCTCCAGAAAGATGAGATGATTGTTAAACATGGATGGCTTCCACTTTTAAATTATTAATTGTGAGTTTATTTGTCTGTAAGATCAAAAAAGAGTGTAGTTATTTTTTTTTTCTACAGAGTTGGTAATACTACAATGGTGACATTTTGAAAAATGTAATATTTAAATATTGATTACTTTAAGAATGTGTCTCTACTTAATTTTCAACAGGGAGCTTCTGCAGTAGCATCTAACGGTCGTCATGTCAGCTCATACGCGATTGTCCATTCTTTTATTAACTCAATCTCTCACTGGGGGTTAGGGTGTGTGTGAGTGGACATGATATTGCACTAACCCCTGAGCCATGCTTTAGGCATCTTATTTTTATTTTTCATCCTTGAGTAACAGAACTTTTCTGCTCTCTTTACATCGCTGCAATCTGGCAGAGATAGGAATTATTTTAATCTTTTTCTATCTTTCCATGGGATAAAACTTACAATAGACAACTTATTTCCTCTCGAGATGAATGTAGATTTTTTTTTTTTTTTGGTTTCCAATCATGTTATTTCCCCCAGATCCGATTAGGGTAGAATATTTATGTGACCCAATTGTTGTCAAAGAAAAAAGAAGGAATCACAATACATTTTTACCCAATAAAATCTAGAATAGTCCAATAAACTTATTATTGTTGAGATAGAGTGAACAACATTGAAAAGATTGCTGTATTTGTACAAGATTATATCATAATAGTGGCCACTGATAATAGTTTTTGTGCAAGATTGGAAACCTATTATGACCATAATATTGATCAATGACAGACAGTTATTTTATAAATGAGCTTGCAATCCAAGATTGTCTCGTTTTTTTTATTAGCTAGCCTGTCTTATTGTGTCTTTATTTTTTCCTAAATTAATTATTTTATCACCCTTCATTTTACTTTCGATCTCTCCTCTCTTTATTTTTTTAAAAGGTCTTATCCTTTTTTTGGGAATGTTTTTTTTTTCATTTTCTTTAATGAAATTAGTGTTTACAGCATGTGATATATCTAGATGTCGCAAATAAGTTTAAAAAAACAAAGATATTTTTCAACTTTCACCATGAGTTCAAGCGTGCTATGATAAAATTCTTTTATTAAAAAAGTCATGTAGGACAGGCAATGTACAAACATGTTATATTATTTTTGGGTTTTGCTGGTGGACCGATTCTGTTAATTTTTATTCAATTCTTATATCACACTTTTTTAATTGTTTCTGTAGTGTGTATGTGTAACCTGAATAATCACGCAGATATTGTGGTGAATGCTGATATAATCAAGTTTATTTCTTAAACACATTCCATGGTAGTTAAGCTAATAGTTCTTACGTATTTTTAATGTTTTTTGGGGGGGAGGATTGGGGTTTTTTTGTTTATGTCAGTGATGTCCTGCTGTTGTCATCATTCGTTCAATTATTTTTCAGCTTTAATAAAACAGTTTTTTAGATGAACTGATGGGAATGGTCTGGTGGAAATTAAATATTGAAAATCATACCAATATTCAAAGGTCATATGGTCGATTTACACTTATTCACAAATCAGAGCTGGTCGTTTTGGCAAAAGTACATTTTCTCTTGAAGCTAAAGCGCTTTGAGCACGTTTAGTGTATATTGCGCTATATAAAAGCTGAATTTTTTTTAAAGAGTATTGTTTGTGTATGTTTATTATTTTAATAAAAATTATGATTATTTTTATAATAATAATAATTATTATTATTATTATTATTATTATTATTATTATTATTATTGTTGTAGTTGTTATTATTATTAGTAGGCTCGTTATTAGTATTATTATTATGGTTAAATGAAGGGGGGTGAAGTGGTCGAGTGGTTAAGGCATTGCATTGTGGCTCCGTAGGCCCCAGGTTCGAGCCCCGTTTCAAGCACTTTCGGTTTTTTCCTTGGGCAAGATTATTAACCCCTAATTTGCTCAGTTGGACAACATGGGTGATTTCTGTTGACATCCTACACCTTGTTTGATGAATTATCTATATTCCTTCATGCAATGCCTAGACGACGGTATCTTATGATGTTGTTGCTAAAGGACATATTTTTTTTTAATGGATAAATGATGGATTTATATAAGAATTCAGGTCATTTGCTCTGAACTGTGAATGGGCAGCACTTTTTAATAATTACAATAATGCGGTAAAATAAAATTCGTATTACTTTTGTCATAGCTATTTGTTTTGTGATGATTTTCGACATTGTATTTGGTTGTTCTTTTTGTTCATTTAGTATTTGTACATATTTTATTCTTCAATTGTAAATTGTGTAGGGAAAAAAATTGAAAACCTCAGTCATACTATAGATAGTAGTGTCAGGGCATGTTGTTTTTGTTGGTGGTGTTTTGATTTAGGGAGGGGAGTTGGATTCTTATCGCTATTTGACCAATGATTGTATGTTACATTCCTGTTGAATGCATTCTTTTGACCCAAATATAAAAAAGAGCAGTTTTCAAAGCTTAATAGCGGGTGGTTGGATGGGAGCATCACCCTTGAATCATATACCTATGATGTTCGCATGGGTGTACGATCCGATAGTGATGTCGTTTCTTCTTCTCTTTACTAGCCTATCCTGCTTCTTTGGTTTGTGATTGTATTTTTGACAGGGGATTTTTTTTTTCTGTAAATCTTCTGCCTGTTTGTTCTTAGTTCTTTATAATTTAGCTTATGATATCTTTAGGTTATGATTTTGATTGACATTTGTACTATTTTTGTTAGATTGCTTGTTTTTTTTTTGTTTCAGCGGTCTCTCATATAACCTCGATTGTGTTGGAAGAGACCTAAAGCAACAAACAAACAAAGCTTAATATATCATGATGTGTCATGAATAAGTTTTCACAGTAATTGTTAATATTTAATTCCTAGACATTCCATTTTGTATTTTTCCAATTCAACAAGCCTTGATAAACATTCCATATTACTGACAAATGTCACATTTTGCCTTTCATTTATTTTTTAAATTTGTTTTTCATTTGATCACATGGAATAAAATCATTAACAATTCGATTTGCCATTAATTTTCATTTCGATTGTAAATATATCATAACATTGAAAATAAACATATTAATCTTTTTAACATGTATTTGTCTTATCATCATTTTTCATAACTTATTAATTATAATTCCCATAGTGGGCAGGGAGGTCACTCACTGTCTTCTATACCCCTATATCTGTTTTCCAACTTGCTTTCTCTCTTTTGTCTTGGAATGGGATTACTTGGATTTGTCCTTTCCCTTTTCGGAGTCTTTGGCTGGGAGAGAAACAGTCATATGTATAGTAATAGTTTTGGGAGATGATTTTTTTTCGCTGTAAAACATCTCTCTGTTATGTATTATTATATTTACTCTTTTGAATGTATAATGTAAGCATGTGTTCGGATGAGACTTTTAAGTGATCTCAAACTAAGAACACTGATAGTGTGCTCTTGGAATCTACAAATGTTTCCCATTTGAACCATTCCCTTGCGGCTTGCATTTTTTTCTCGTGTGCTTTCACTTGTAAGTCTATAACTTTTTTGACTATCCCATTTTCTTCCTTTTTGCTGGCGCTGAAATGACCCAAATGTATCGCAAGCGCCGTGAAACTCTTAAAAACAAACAAAACGATGAATTTGCTTAGTTTGGTCCCTTCTCTGGTCGAGTTCCTGACTGAGAGGGAACTGTGTATAATATGTAACAGTTTTGGGTTTGTTTGTTTTTTCGTTGTAAAACATTTAGGACGGGACATGACGACTGTTAGGCGATATTACAATTTTTTTCGAACAGAGTCAACGCTGGTAACGGCCAGGTACTCATTTTACATGTGAGTAAAGAGCCTTTCCAAGGACTCAACTATGCGCCGATCGAGGCTCGAACCCAAGACCTGCCGATCCGAAAGCGAGTGTCATACCACTAGATCACATAGCCGCACATCTACCTCCCGTTCTCTGTACCTGCCTCAGACAGTTTTCTGTCCTTGTCCTGGAATGAGATGCCCGTGTTTTGACTATAATCTGGCCTGAATCCTTTTCCTGACCTGCCTACATACTTGAAAATTTAAAAATTCGTAGTTTTTAGCTAATAAAAGTAGGAGTCGCTATCGCTAAATTTATAGATCAACAATTTACCCCCATAAGGGTTAAATAACACTTCAAAATCCGTTAAAGTGTATAGTCTGGCCTCACTTTTTCATTTTCAATACGTTTCCATGACAAAGGTCCTCAGGAAGTTCTGAAATTGAAGACAAAATTTCGTAATTCTACAAACTTTTCATAGTAGTAGGCCGGTCTGCTTTTCCATGAGGGAGACTAGGGGAGGTACTTGCTGTGTCTTCTATCCCCCTGTATCTGTTTTCCAATTGCTTTCTGTCTTTGTCTTGGAATGAGAGTACTTAGTTTTGTCTTGTCCTTGGCTGGGAGGGAAACAGTCGAATGTGTCTAGTTTTTGGAGATGATATTTTCTCCTTGTAAATCATCTCTTTGTTGTATACTGTTGTTTTTTTTTAATTCTTAACATATGATTTGTAAACATTTTAGTGTATACCTCTTAGTGGAGACTTGTGCTGTTGTCTTGGTGAAACTTTTAGGTGGTCTCAAACCAAGTACACTGATAGTGATAGTGTGCTCTGGGAATCTACGTATGTTCCCTATTTGAACAATTTTCCCTTGTCTTACTTTTTCCTCAAGTCCATTTAATTGTACATCTAGAATGTTTTTACTATCCAATTTTCCTCCTTTTTAATGGCGCTGATATGAGTTAAATGTGTTGCAAGCGCGCAAAACCCTTTAAAACAAACAAAATTAACACGAGAGAGACAGTCGATTCATAACGGGTCCCAAATTGATGAAGTAGAACGACACAGCTTTATTTGCTGGTATTTCAGGATCTCGTCTCAGGGTGTGCCCGAACAGGCTCCAACTAGCTTTGTCTTTTGAAGAGATCGTTTTTCCGTTGCATTTTTTGTATGCAATTTTTTTGTAGGGTATATAATTATAATTCCCAAAACTGTTCTAGATTGTTTAACCCTTTCCTTACCAACAAAATCGTCAAATTCGTTACGATAAAACCAATAATCTCTCATTCTGATTTCAGTTTTACATCACAAAATTTTAAAAAATTATTTTGTTATCGCTATAAAACCTTGAAATTGTTTGCAGGGCTCAATTTGCTTTATATTATGTTTACAATGAAACTGTTTCATTCCTGAGTAAGAATTTTTTTCCTTTTTTTTTTTCTTTTTTTTTTTTTTTTTTTGTGTGTTGGGAGTATTGGGGAAAATTCTGAACACGGCCGGTAAGGAGAGGGTTAATGTGGTAAAGGAAACGCTACATGACCCAGATAGGGACGGGGTCACTCATTTTTACGACATGCAGCGCACTGATTTGGAACCCAAATACAAAGGACACCCAGTCACCTCATTGTCAATAACTCACAACAACGATCTCAAAACATGGCTCCGCTTAATGTCATCCATGAACCTCAGACATGGCATGGAAATTCCTCGGCACAGAAATCAAGAAGGCCACTGAGGCTGCAATGTCGGCGCACCATGCCAGCGAATAGCTTTAAATCGGTACGTCAAGTTTACCACATTCCCCTCATCCGCCAGAAATCAAGAAGACACTGAGGCTGCAATGTCGGCGCACCATGCCAGCGAACAGCTTTAAATCGGTACGTCAAGTTTACCACATTCCCCTCATCTGCCAGAAATCAAGAAGACCACTGAGGCTGCAATGTCGGCGCACCATGCCAGCGAACAGCTTTAATCGGTTACGTCAAGTTTACCACATTCCCCTCATCTGCCAGAAATCAAGAAGGCCACTGAGGCTGCAAGTCGGCGCACCATGCCAGCGAACAGCTTTAAATCGGTACGTCAAGTTTACCACATTCCCCTCATCTGCCAGAAATCGAGAAGGCCACTGAGGCTGCAATGTCGGCGCACCATGCCAGCGAACAGCTTTAAATCGGTACGTCAAGTTTACCACATTCCCTCATCTGCCAGAAATCAAGAAGGCCACTGAGGCTGCAATGTCGGCGCACCATGCCAGCGAACAGCTTTAAATCGGTACGTCAAGTTTACCACATTCCCCTCATCTGCCAGAAATCAAGAAGGCCACTGAGGCTGCAATGTCGGCGCACCATGCCAGCGAATAGCTTTAAATCGGTACGTCAAGTTTACCACATTCCCCTCATCCGCCAGATAACTTATCTTTTGACTTCGATAAAATCAAGTAGGTAGATGAGATCAGAGTGTCTTATCTATTCTACAACCAAAATATTAAATTAGGATTTCCGTTTATTTAGTTTTACTTCCTGCCTTATATATTTGTTTCTGTTTTACCTCTCTCTCTCTCTCTCTCTCTCTCTCTCTCTCTCTCTCTCTCTCTCTCTCTCTCTCTATCTATCTATCTCTCACTCTCTCTCTCACACACACACTCTCTCTCACTCTCTCTCTCACACACACACACACACACACTCACTCACTCACTCAGTCCCCACTCTCGTTCACTCTATCTATCTATCTCTATCACTCTCTTTCACTCTCTCTCTCTCTATCTATCTATCTCTCTCTCTCTCTCTCTCTCTCTCTCTCTCTCTCTCTCTCTCTCTCTCTCTCTCTCTCTCTCTCTTCTTTTTTTTTCTTTCTTTCTTTCTCTTTCTTTCTTTCTTTCTTTTTTATCACTATAAACCATGATTTATTAATTTTTGTAAAAAAAAATTTAAAAGAAGAACAAAGACTGATAAGGAATTTCTCTTGACTTTTATAAGATCCAAATAGAATAAGATACAAAAATCCATAATTGAACAAACCCCCATGTTCTCCCCGCTTCCCCATACACAGTATTACACACACGTGTGTGTGTGTATGTGTGTGTGTGTGTGTGTGTGTGTGTGTGCGTGTGTGTGTGGCGCCCTATCCAATGCCAAATCAAATTCGTGTTTCCTGGGTAAGAATGTTAGCGACGTTTACATATATGCAGGTCTGACATCCGAACACACTTATGGGCCTAGTTTAACATGGGACAATATTTTGCGTCTTTTTTTTTTTTTAGATTTTCATTACAACAATGAGGCCATACGGAATTGGGTTATCAGACCTGCAAATATGTGCACGTAGAATTTTAGGCATCTTTCTTGACATGGATTATTTCATTACAAATTGCAAATTTTGTCTTTAAAAAACAATTTTTGACCCCAAAAAATTCGTTTTGTTTTACATAGAAGATGCAATTGTTTTATGCTTAAAATAATTTTTCAACTTTTTCCTCCCACATTTGAGAACAATGCAGTTTTCAAAAATAAACAAATAAATATCAAGATAAAATATGAAAAGCTAAAATTTATTCAGTGTTACAAAACTTTATTTTATATTACTTTTTTTTCCTACAAGATCTACTGGAGTTTAGTTCTACATATTATACTTATTTACAGGTCTGACAACCTTGATGTCATGGTCTCATTGTCGAGATGTAAATAATTTCAACCCAACGCAAAATATTGTCCTTTACAACTATATGAAATCAAGCCCATAATTGCTTTCGGTTATCAGACCTGCACTTATGTTTAGTTCGTTATCGTATATATATATATATATATATATATATATATATATATATATATATTATATATATATATATTAAATGAAAATTTTAGCTTTTATATAGCTTATTATCCAATAAATATACTCAAAGCGCTTTACAAATGGTCCCTGACCAACAGCAACACGTAACATGACAACGAGACATGACTCCTGTTAGGCGATATTATATTTTTTTTCCCGACAGAGACAACTCTAATAACGACCAGGAACTTATTTTACACCTGAGTTGGTTGAGAGAATGTAAGCAAATAGCCTTATCCAAGGACTCAACTATGCGCCGAGCGAGGCTCGAACCCAGGACCTTCCGATCCGAGAGCGAGTGTCATATCACAAGACCACACAGCCGTGTGACAGACAGCTCGGCAGACAGAGAAAGGTTAATATTCGGTCGGCAAAGAGGGGATTGTGAGAGAGAGAGAGAGAGAGAGAGAGAGAGAGAGAGAGAGGAGAGAGAGAGGGGGGAGGAGGGAGGGAGAGGTTGGGGGGGGGGGGAGGGACAAAGAATTAATTTTCTATCAAAAGTAGATATTCAAATTAAATTAACTTCTTGCCAAAAAAAAATGGTCTTCAAAATTGTAACATTTGCACATTTTAATGAAAAATATATAAGATTTCGCAATGCATCACGGAATGTGATATTTGCACCGCTGTCGAAAGAAGAAAAATACGAGCTTTTATAAAGCGCAATATCCACTAAACGTGTTCAAGGCGCTTTACAAAGCGTCCCTGATCAACATCGCCAAGTAACATGTAGAACGAGACATGACGCTTGTTAGGCGATGTTACTTTTTTTTTTTCGACAGAGACAACGATATTACCTGCCAGGTACTTACTTTACACCTGAATGCGGTGAGAGAATGTGAGTAAAGAGCCTTTTCCAAAGACTCAACTTTGTGCCGAGCGAGGTTCGAGCACAGGACCTTCCAATCCGAAAGCGAGTGTCATTTCACGCAATTTTTAAAAAATTAGAAAGCCAAAAATCACAAATATCGTAACAAAAATTTTAAAAACTAAGTAAATATTTGAAAAGGTTTTCTTACTTTAAGCATTGGGGGCACCATGGCCAAGCGAAATGGTCTTTGCTTTGTACCCGAAATGTACCGAGTTCAACTACCAGTCGTGTTGTATGGCCTTGAACGGGTCACCTCGCCCACTCCTCATTTTGTAGCGCTGCACTGCGGAAGACGTGTGGGTTATTCATGTGTTCCCTAGGAATATACCCTGAATAAGAATAGGATGAACAAAGGATATGTTAATGTTATTCTTTTTTTTTTAATTTTTAGTGTTGAGTTTTCTGTCTTTTGTTAAACAGGTGGGTTTGTTTGTTTTTTTTTTTGTTTTTTTTTTGTTTTTGTTTTTTTTTTTTTCTAGTTTTCAATCTAGGATGAAAACAAAAAGATAAGTCTGAATAATGCTTCGCCGTATTGATTGTCAACTGCCAACTCTAAATGAAGCCAAAGAACGGTTTTCCCTATCCCCAAGTCTCATCCAAAATAGACAAGGGTTTCTAATCACGTCAAATTGACATTGACAGAAGAAAAGAAAAAACTGTTTTATTTAATTTTACTTTTATTTCCATTTTACTGGTGAAGAACCATCCAAGTTTGCGGGGGAAATACTTTCGAACATGCACTCGTGTATTTTAAGCCTTATACCACTATGTATGATGAAAATTAACATCGATCGAGACGAATCTTTTAAGCCATTAACGATCAAAAATCGGTCCGTTATTAAGTCTGTAGGTGCGTGCAAATAAATCTGGTAACAGGGCGGCCAGATGGCGATTCACAAGAAAAAATGACCGATCATTATATTATATTATATTATGCCCTAGCAGATTTTGCTAAATTGTAATTATTTGAGTCAACGAGTAATAGAATTTTACCCTTAATTTGAAAAGGTTTGCAAGTTACTCGTAAAGCAATCTGTAAAATAATAGTTTTATAATTGTTAGATATTCCAGTAACTCTGTGCTCGGTGGCAAAACTTTTTTGGACCACCAACCCTATTTTTTTAAAAGTAGATTTGTTTCTTCTAGGCAGAAATTGAAACAAGATTAGAGATATGACCATCTCCTGTGTAATGAATTGAGATATAAAATATCTGGTCGAACACAGGACCTTCCGATCCGAAATTGAGTGTCATACCACAAGACCACACAATTGAAGAATGAAAAAAAAAGAAAGAAAGAAAGGAAGGAAGGAAGCCAAAAAAAATCACAAATACCTTAGTTAAAATTTAAAAACTGGATAATTTTGTGCTCAAATAAAAAGTGGTTGTAAAAATCATCAGTTATACTCATAGCATTTCATTGGAACACGTCATGGTTCCTGCCATGCATTCACTCTTTATTAGAGGTGATCAGTTTTTGTAACCCTTGTAAATCATTTCTCGTTTATATTCCCGACGGTATATTTGACCTATAAAGCAAACTGCCTATTTGATACGTAAAAATTAGATGTGATCATTTTTTTTTTAACCCTTGTAAATTCTCCTCGTTTATAATCCTGTATATTTGACGTTTAAAGCAAGCTGCTTATTTGATACGTAAAAATTAGAGGTGATCATTTTTTTTTATCTAACCCTTGTAAATCATCTCTCGTTTATAACCCTGTATATCTATTTGACCTTTAAAGCAAGCTGCTTATTTGATAACGTAAAAATAATTCGGTTTTGTGGCGACATGCATGTATTTGTAGGTCTGATAACGAACACAATTGTGGGCTTGATTTAACATTGTTGTAATGGACAATTTTTTTAAATGTTGATTTGAGAGTAACTTAACTAGAATGACCCCAAAACAATGTGGGTTATCAGACCTGCATATAAGTTTACGTCGGTTTGTGGCATTACCCAATCTAAATACCGAAAGTATCTATTATAAAATCATGTGCCATAACCTGTTATCAAAGTTAAAAGCCATATCCGAATGAAAAAAAAAACCTAAAAAGCGGGCACAGGTTGAGCAAATATTATATCGATATGTAAATATATTTTCTTCATATTTTAAGAGTAGGTACTTATCTCATAGGCATGCGTTTCAGTTTATGGCTGGTTAAATTATGCTGGTTACTTCAAGACCACTTTAGCACTACTAAAAAACACTTGACTTATCCCTGGTCCTTTTCTTCAAATCAAACATTGGTTCATTAGTCTCAGTTCGAGGATTGACGAGAAGAAAAGTTTTTTTTGTTTTGTTGTTGCTGTTGTTCCATTTTATTGTGATTAATTTTATCAACAAAGGGGTGAGTCTGTTTTCAATGTTATCATTATATCATATCATATCATGTAAAGGGTTATTTAGGCCAACTGACCTCTGGCTACTCCTTGTATTTAAATTTAATGTGTGTTTCTTTTGGGTTTTGTTTTTTTTTTGTTTTTGTTTTTTTTTTTGTTATTTTTGTTTGTTTTTTGTTTTTTTTTTGTTTTTTTGTTTATTTGTTTGTTTTTGTTTTTTGTTGTTTTTTTTTTTTTTTTTGTTTTTTTTGTTGTTTGTTTGTTGATGTTTTTTTGTTTTGTTTTTTTTTTTTTGTTTTTTTTTTTTTGTTTGTTTTTTGTTGTTTTGTAGTTTGTTTTTTTTTTTTTTTTTTTTTTGGTTTGTTTGTTTTTTTTGTTTTTTGGTTTTTTTTTTTTGGGGGGGGGGGGGTTAAAAGGGTTTTACGGCGCATGCAACACATTTAGGTCATATCAGCGCTAGTTAAAAGGAAGAAAATGGGATAGTAAAAACATTTTAGATATACAATTAAAAGGACTTGAGGAAGAAGTAAGACATTGGGGAAATGGTTGAAATAGGGATTCCAAGAGCACACTATCGGTGCACTTAGTTTGAGATCACCTAAAAGTCTCACCCAGACACAAGTACAAGATCCCACTATAAAGAAAACACTCAAATGTTTATAAATCATATGTTAAAACAATAATAACAGAGAGATGATTTACAAGGAAAAAAATATCATCTCCCAAAACTATACCTGTACATTCGACTGTTTCCCTCCCAGCCAAGAACTCCAGCCAGGGTCCGGACAAAACTAAGTAATCTCATTCCAAGAAAAAGCAATTGGAAAACAGATATAGGGGGATAGAAGACACAGTACCTCCCTGCCTACCACGGGAGGTCGGGAACCCCACCCAGTTAAATTTAATCAAAATAATATAGGAATTGATAATTTCTTTATCAGACGTTATTTTGACTTTGTCTACAGAAGCAGCATTTTTCGTTTCATAATTGATACTGTTCCAAAAATTTTACAATTCTGTCAATAATATAAAATTCCCCTTATGCCAGTTGTGTATCTCTGTCTATTGATGCTATGCGTTTATATAAAATACAACATCCAACCAGCCGGATATATCGAACCAATGTGTATCCTTGAAGGTTTATAGTCTGATTGATATAATTTAGTCAGAAGCAATCACCAAAATGGCTGGCTGAAAGCAAACAAAAGGCAAATGTTAAAAAGAGATTATATATTCTCAATGACAAGAAATTTCAAGTGTTTGTTCTCAATAAAACATAAAAGCCTAACCCAAGTATTATAGTGCGGCATTCTTAGAATCTCATGGAAAGATCAAATAAAAAACGAGGAGGCATTAAAAGAAATTGGAGTACGGCCAACTTTGGTAAACACCATCAGAAAAAGACAGTTAAAATTTCTCGGACATATTTACAGAAAAAATGGAATTGAAAAGATTGTACTAACGGGTAAAGTTGCTGGGAAGAAAAGAAGAGGGAGACAGAGGATAGATTGCATTGACAATCTGAATGGATGGATTGGTGGAGGAGGAACAGGAATCGAGCTATTGAGAAGATCTGAGGACAGGTATGGTTGGAGGGACATGATCGCCGATGTCTGCAACAGGCCTGGCACTTGATGATGATGATGATGATGATGATGATGATGATGTTGTTGTCTAGTTGGTATGATACTCGCTTTCTGATCGGAAAGTCATGGGTTCGAGCATCGATCGGCGCATAGTTGAATCCTTGGAAAAGGCTCTTTACTCACATTCTCTCATCATACTCAGGTTTAAAATGAATACCCGGTCGTTAACAGCATTGTCTCTGTCCGAAAAAAATGTAATATCGCCTCACAGGCGTCATGTTCCATCCTACATGATAAACGTTGCTGTTGGCCAGGGACCCCTTGTAAAGTGCTTTAGGCACATTTAGTGGATATTGCTCTATAGAAAAGCTCAATTATTTTCTTTTTCTTTTTTTTTTTTGATAGCTTTTACTTTAAATTCAAATTTTAGCATCAACTCTCTCCTTACAAGCAATTGTGAGAAACTTCCACGAAACTTCACACCCACCCACAACAAAAATAAACTTTTCTTTATCAAGCAGTCTAGTACGAGTGCATTCTTAATTGAAATTAGCTCTACATATTATTAGTGCCAAGCTTTTATAACTATAATCAAACAAAAATTATATTTGTGGTGTATTAATGAAATAATAATAATAATAATAATAATAATAATAATAATAATAATAATAATAATAATAATAATAATAATAATAATAATAATAATAATAATAATAATAATAACTATACACATGACTTTTTGGGGCAGCGTGGCTAAGCGGTACAGTGCCCTGCATGACATGTTTTGCACGGGTTATCATGGCGGACAGTGTGTCCTAAAGTCCAAACCATGACAGTTTGCTTCTTTTCACTATTGACTCCTATATTTAAGACTTGGTATATTATTCAAATACGTAAACTATAGTATTATTACTATAGTTCGGCCACGGTACGAAGCAAAGACTATACCTTGCGCCCTAAATGTTGGCTGACAGATAGTTCGTGAAATTTCCAATAAATAACATTCAATGCATAAGGGGAGTGGGGAGTTAATATTGACAAAACCAACAAATCAGGGTTGTTTATTTGGCATTTTAATATCAAATTGTAAAGACTTTGAGATTTTAAGCTATTTGGCATGGAAAATTAGGTATGAAGTTTTCGTCTTCTCTGATTATGTATCTTTCTTTCATTTTTTTTTTTTTTTTTGTAACTTTTTTTTTTTTTTTTTTTGGGGGGGGGCATTTCTTTTTTCAAATCACTTAATTTCACAAATTAAAATCAGATAATTTCAGAAAATATTCAAATTCAAATCGCATTTTTTACTTCAACCAGTTAACTGCCGTACTCTGGAAAGACAAGTATGGATAAATTTGACCAGATTTAAATGAGCCTCATCTTGACTAAAATTTTCAAACCTGTGACTTTGCGAAATCCCATGTTTGAGAGTGTTTGCCAAGATGCGGGGGGGGTGTCATTTAAATCGATCGATATTTGAATTTGAAGTACAAGTTTTCTGGTCACCTTTTTAAATACATGTAAACGGCTTTCCAGAGTACGGCAGTTTACTGTTTAATTAACACACGTATTTGTGGCGAGCAAGAATTAATTCACAGCACATAGACAATTTTAGAATCATACATATCTTGACTTAAAGGAAAATTTATGATCTGAAGTTTTGCCTGCAAAAAAAAAAGACGATTGGTGAACATCTTCTTGTATAAATCTATTCCAGGTCCCCACGAGTGTGTGTGGAGAAAACACGAGCGACTAAATAGTTTGTTTGAGCCGTTCTTTATACCCAAGAACTCGTGGAGATGTCACGGCCCCCTAGCAATTCCTGCCTTATGATGTCATTATGCTTTTGTTTGTCCATTCTATCCCTGGGCGCCATTGTCGCTGGCCTTCGTGGTAGCCATTACAGATACCCATTGTCTCCTTGTCTGTACAAAGACGATCGAGTATACGGTGGAGTTTTCGTTGACTGTCAAGGCCAACGGTTGGCAACAGTTCCTCCAGAGGGTTGGATTCCTCCGAACACGACAACTTTGCTTCTCCAGGACAACCCCATCACACGTATAGAAAGCACATCGTTTCAAAGAGCCACCGAGCTGCGGTTCTTGTCTCTGGCGAGAAATGGTATAACATCGATAAACCATGGAGCTTTTCGATTCAATATGAAGCTGGAGGTTCTTGATCTTGAAAATAATCGGATTAGCCTCGATCGTTTAAGCATGAAAGAGCCGTTATTTTACAACCTCCATAACTTATCCACACTGAAACTTATTGAAAATCATAATAAGAAGCTCTATAATTCTAGGTACCCACCAAATCTTTTTCTGGGATTATCCAATCTTCGAACTTTGACCCTTGACACGTTTTACGGAGATCTCAGTTTTAACGGTATATTCAACAATACACCAAAATTAAAAACGCTCCTTCTTAGTGGAGGCTTCACTGCAATTCAAAACGAATCATTCTGCGGTTTTGAGTCAATTGAATTAAAAAGCTTGACAATCGTTAATGCAGTTAACTTCATATTCACAAACGTAGGGGCTTTGCGTCACCTGAAGTTCCTAGAGTCGTACATACTCGAGGACAATAGACAAGGGACAAGACGAACTCTAGAAAGTTTGGCTCCTCTGGTTAAAAGAAATTTGACAATGTTAAAATTCAACCAGCTGGAAAACCCTCGTGGCGATGATCCTATTCGATTCAAAAGAGATTCAGAACTGACTGTGCACATGGCTCGTCATCTGTCTCAGATATGTGTTAAACATTTTATATTCAGATGGAATCGATTGTTCTTTATCGAACCTCGAACACTCACGAGTCCAACTTGGGCCCGTTGTCTTGTTTCTCTTGACTTCAGCAGTAATCCATTGCTTGGAAATAACCTGGAACTCTTTCATTTATCGGTCTTGCGATCTTTAACGTCTCTAACATTAGCTAACAGAAAATACTCATTCTTTAACACGATGGAACAAAAATATTATACTAGATCCTCTCCCTCTGCTGTCGACGAAAGTAGAACCTACCGATATTTTGAGGCACCATATCAATCGTCTAATTATATCTCAAGCTGCAAGAATCATACGGAATGTGAAGAAACGGAGACTTCACAAAATAATGTAGCAAGTTTACAATCAAAATTACTAAAATCTCATACCAGTTTTGTATCTCTCGGTTTAACCATAGAAATGCATCTGCCAAGAACTCTGGTCTATTTGAATTTTGATGGGTTGTCCTCGAACAGTGGCAGTTTCAATCTCGATGTTAATTTCAAAGGAGGGAAAAATTTGGAGGAATTGTATTTATCGGATTGTGGTGGAGAAAGATTTACTGGCAAGTGGACTGGAGTGGAGAATGTAAAAGTTCTTGACATTTCAGACAACGATGGAAGCATCTTTAGCGCTTATTTTCTGATCTCTTTTCCCAAGTTAACTACACTAATAATGTCAAAAATGAATATTTACAGATGCTTTACACCACCCACGTATCAACCAATGTTCCACCATCTTACAAATCTTAAGCATTTGGACTTGTCTCACAACAACATATTTTATTTACCAGGAGATGTATTTTCTAACAATCAATTTCTTGAATATTTAAATTTGGCTGGAAATCGCCTGAGTAAATTATCAATGAACTTAGATGATCATCTGAACCTTGGCATCTTAGATATTGGAGCCAATTCATTTCGTCAGCTTTCTAAAGACGAAACAGCTGCTCTAGATCAGTACGCACTGGGACGGCCAAGATTTTCTCTTCGTTTGGATGGAAATGTCTTCTCGTGTAGTTGCTCCAATATCCGGTTTCTGAAATGGCTGCAGGATACCTGGGTGAATTTAAAAAGTGATAGGAATTTTACTTGTACTTTGGAGGATGGTCAGCTTTCATCGATAAAGAACATTCCCAGCGTCGTTGGAAAATGGAGAGAGTGCCATGGTCAAAAAGCGTTTTTAACCTCTCTAATTTTACTATGTGTTACAGCTTTAGGATACCCACTTGTTTTTCTTGGAATCAAGTATAAGACCCATATCACAGCAGCTTGCTTTCAATTTTTCAGCTCCAAGTTCGCTTTCAAATCACCAAAAGACTATCCCCTAGGTGTTTACATAGGTTATACAGACATAGATTCAGATTTTGCTTGCATGAAGCTTAGAGAATTTGTAGAAAATCAACTTCATCTCAGCACCTATGTTCACCATCGAGATCTCCTGCCTGCCTCAAACATGGCCGAATCTATCGTATACGCCATCAACTCGAGCTGGAGAATTCTGCTGGTTGTGACACAAGATTATCTACGAGATCCCTGGTCATACTTGGCCATGAAAACCGCCATGTTCACGGTGGGGCCCTCCAACCCAGGTCGGCTGGTGCTTGTCATCGTAACGGATGAAGAAAACTTAAAGAGGCCAGCTGTGGAGCACCAAATTCCTCATACGATATTACAAGTCGTTCGTGACGACAACATTATCCGAATCACTTGGGATCGTCTTCGTCATGACAATCAAATTACAGTTCGTCAACGAGAAGCATTGCGTGCAGCACTCCTGGGGGTCATATAGATAGAGATAATCATTTGCACCTCACATCATGCCATGTCTGTATAATTACACTTTGTACTTGAATTTGTTGTTGATGTAAAGCGTTTTGTTGTATAAGTATCATTATTACGTATTGTCGATATCTCTTATTATTATTATTATTATTATTATTATTATTATTATTATTATTATTATTATTATTATTATTATTATTTTATTATATTATTATTATTATTAAAATCTCATTATTATAAAGTTATAACTGTTAGTATTAATTATTATTATTATTATTATTATTATTATTATTATTATTATTATTATTAGTAGTAGTAGTAGTAGTAGTAGTAGTAGTAGTAGTAGTAGTAGTAGTAATAGTATTAGTAGTAGTAGTAGTAGTAGTAGTAGTAGAAGTAGTAGTGGTAGTAGTAGTAGTAGTAGTAGTAGTAGTAGTAGTAGTAGTAGTAGTAGTAGTAGTAGTAGTAGTAGTAGTAGTAGTAGTAGTAGAAGAAGAAGTCGATCTAATGTGTATTTTATTCACTTGTAATACATTACTCGTTTTGTGCGTCCAATTCAAATGATTAAAATGTTGACTTTTATAAAATGTAATTTTCCCACCGCTTTCTATATGTGACGTCACACCGCGTAATGTTTGTCACGGAAGATTATGAACGTCTGTTTTATTACAAAAGGAATCATAGAAGAATAAAAATAATGGACTTTCAAATATGTTGTTTTCTTCTTCCAATAGTTTTCCTTACATGTCTGTTCGCCCACTATGCCGGCACGAAGGAATTTATCCTGGTTGCTGTAACTGTAACGCTAAACGGATGGTGCTACCATTTTGATAAGATGGCAGTCAATTATTATCAATTATCAAAAAGTACTTTCAGTTTTAGTGAGATCTTACAGACCGCGCAATTACCAATGAGTGGACCCATGTATAAATAATTCTGTGCTTCATGATAAAAAATTAACCTTGGAAATACGGAACAATGTTGATCCCCAACTCATTTTTTTTTGTTGTGGATGTGCTAGAATTACGTAGAATATTCCCAATGAAAATCAAACGTCATAAAGGGCTGAGTATTACGACCTAGAATATAATATGTGATTATTGATTGAAGCAATAAGTATAATACATATAGGGGCTTATTGTGACTAACAATTTACACATCCATGCGTCTACTTCAAAACCTCTTCAAAGTTTCAGTGGACAACAATATTTGCAAAAGGAAATTAACACCGTAAAAAGGGACGGTTTTTATTCTACAATTAAGCTAATGTCAACATACACTGTTCCAAATTGTGCTTAAGGGATTTGTTAAAGATATCGGAAACGCGCCCATTCCATAAATCGACAGCTCTAGGTGCCTCAAAAAACATAGCATTCATAAAAAGTGAAAAAAAAAAAAAACAAACTGTGGACCGGAATTTGGTTTTAATTTTAATCTATCAAATATTTTCTAATAGGGTAGGTCTTACTAATATTTGTCTGGAGGTCCAGTATTGCAATTGGATGATAGTCCCAAACAGAGCAGAAGACTCATTCAAAATCCGTCTGTTTGTAAACTATTTTTTTTTCTTTGTCTTGAACTATCGGGACCTCCATCCAAAATAACTACCAAACAACCTAAAAATGTTTTCAAGAAATGGTGAACGGATTCTAATTGCAGTCCAGGTTAGATACGTGTATGTATGTGCAGTGAGAACTAACCGCGTAGAAGTTAGAAGCAAATCAAGGGACATTACACACAATAATGATGAATTTGCCGTTTATTATAACTTGAGTTGTTTCCCTTATTCAGTCAGAGAGAGAGAGAGAGAGGTCTGTCTGTCTCTCTCTCTCCCTAATCAGGATCATCTCTCCATTTTCCTGACATGGCACATCCCAAACAGATCAGAAGACTCATTCAAAATCCGTCTGTTTGTAAACTATTTTCTTTCTTTTTATTGAACTATCGGGACCTCCATCCAAAATAACTACCAAACAACCTAAAAATGTTTTCAAGAAATGGTGAACGGATTCTAATTGAAATTGCAGTCCAGGTTAGATACGTATGTGCAGTGAGAACTAACCGCGTAGAAGTTAGAAGCAAATCAAGGGACATTACATACAATAATGATGAATTTGCCGTTTATTATAACTTGAGTTGTTTCCCTTATACAGTCAGAGAGAGGTCTGTCTCTCTCTCCCTCCCTAATCAGGATGTCTCCATTTTCCTGACATGGCGTTTTTTTGCACACACACACACATACACCCACAAAAAAAAATCTCAAATTTTGCAACCTAAAAAACAGCAACATTTGCAATTAATTTTCCTAAAAACCCATAATTAATTCATGAAAGAAAAGGGTATTTGTTTCACAGCGCTTGCAACAAATATAAGGTCATATCAGCACCAGTAAAAAGGAAGAAAATTGGACACGAGCTATCAAATTACACGTAAAAGAAAAAAAATCGTCTTTTCTTTCCTTTAAAAAAAAATATTATTTGTTTTGTTTTTGTTTTTTTTTTCGTTGCAAAATCTCGGAACATTTGCAAAAAAAAATTGCCCCAAAAATGCAGATTTTGCGGCCGCAATTCAAATCAGTGATTTTTTGCAGCCGCAAGCGATGCAAAAACTGCCATGCCAAATTATCCAGAAGGTAACCTGAAGACTGATTTTTTTTTTCTTCTAATTTCTAGGTAGTTTACTCCACTCATCGGTTAATCGCACTCCGCCTATGCACTACACATTCCCGAAAAACGGAATTTTTAAAATGCGATCGCTTCACTTAATCACACTGCATGGACTACGTCTTGATTGGAGTGACAACCAACAGGCTTATGAAATCAACGATGTTGTTCCTGTTCCACACAACTTTTCGGCCAAAGCATTCGATCAATACGTAACAATGGACAATATACCCATTAGCGGCAAACTGACATCTCAGGAACCACTGGACTCCGTTCAGCCACACAAGACAAGGCTTAGATGAAGATGAGGATGAGTCATTGGAATGTGACAAACCATCCCTGACAAACACTGAAAAACTTGAAACAGTACACAAACACCGCCACTTCATCCAAGAAGAACGCTTGACAGATGATCTACATTGGCGAGATTGGAGACAAAGTTTTATAGACAACTTGCACAGAATAGAAAGCAATCAACACTTCGCGATTACTGTTCTAACAAACAAAAATGTGATTTGTTGTCGATAAAACATGAAAAAGAAAAGATTTTAAAAAATAAACAAAAAAACAAAAAAAAACAAATAAATAAATTAAAAAACATTCTAATGAGGTCATGTCTAGAACTTGACGGTTCCAAGTCCGTAGAAAACTCAGAAATGAAGGCCCAACATGAATGGCACATGAAAGCTAGTGCTTAGAATTAGATGCTATTTTTAGCTTCTCCGCTTAATCGACACACTAACCTAAACTCCCTAGGATGTGCGATTAAGAGGAGTCGACTGTACTTCAGACACCGTCTATGTAGCTACTCTAGTAAATGCAACCGACAAGCGATTAATTCGAGAACGATCGATTAGAAAAAGGCAGATTACAACCTGGAAATTGGAAAAGGAAAGTCGATACAGACAGGGAGGATAAACAGCCAACCATAGATCAGGGCCCCACCCAGGATAATGCATTACAAAGAAGAGTGTGGAAATCCAGTACTCATTGCACTGGATTCCAGAATGCTCTGCAATAGACTAGACCCGCTGGAGCTTGGTGACCGCAATGTATATTGATTACCTACCTTAGACCTTTTAAGCACCGGATTTCGGCACACTCAGATTCTGGCTTTTTCCCAACAGATTGCAAGATTCCAGCGAGTGCTGTATTTTTATTTTTAGCAGAAGGACCTTCTCAGCCCATGATGATAGGCCATCAACTCAAAAAAAATTTTCGTTTGGATATTAGTTGTAGGTAGGGGATATTATTACATTTATATTACGATACTTGCAGATCTTTTCAGCACCAGTGGAGATGAAAAGGACAGATTTAGATTTAGATCAAGCTTACACAGTTACAGGAACCCAAGAAAAAAAGACATGAGGTAAAGTTCGACATAGATCAGATATGATCAGTCTAAGAGCAATAAATTCCAGCATTTAAATAGCGCAATATTCCCTAAACATGTTCAAAGCCCTTTACTAGGTGTCCCTATCCAAAAACAACACTTAACATGTAGGACAACGTATTGCTTTTAAGGATTCTATGGCGCTTGCAATAAATTATAGTCATGTCAGTGCCAGTAAAAAGGAAGAAAATGGGATAGTAAAAAGTTCTAGAATTAAAATACCCAAGAAAAAGGAACACAAAGGGGAATTTGTTCAAAGGAAACTGATGTAGATTCCAAAAGCACACTATCAGTGTACCGAGTTTGAGATCACCTGAATGTCTCATCCTGACATAAGCACAGGTCCCCACTCAAATGTTTACAAATAATACGTATATAACAAAAAGAATACAGTGCATATAACTTATACCAAGAGATGATTTACAAGACAAAAATATCATCTCCCAAAACTCAAAACATTTGACTGTTTCCCTCCCAGTCAGGGTCAGGACAAACCCAAGTAGATCTAATCTCATTCCAAGACAACAAAGACAGCATATTGGAAAACAGATGTAGGGGGATGGAAGACACAATAAGTCAAGTAAGTGACAAGCGTCTCCCTGCCCACTATGTGAGGTCAGGAACCCAAACACCAACATTAAGAACAAGACGACGCATGTGTAGTGCAGTATTACCCATAGTTCCCTCCAATAGACAAAGCTGTTTTAAAAAAGCCAGATACGTACACATTTAAAACCTACGGTGAGAGAATGTGAGTCTTTTCCAAGGTTCAACAAATTGCTGGATTCAAACCCTGAACTGATCAGTAGTCCAAAGGCAAGTGTCGCACCACAAGACCACATGCAAGCACTATTTGACAACCACAAGAGGTAGATACAGACAGATCCACCGATTACTGATGTGTAATATTTTTTATGAGGCTATTCTAGCCAGTACTACTCAAAATTTTGAATCTAAAAAATCCAAAACTGGAATTTTAAAACTAAAATCTGGGATTTCAACTGACTGCAACTACCCAATTTATGACCCCCCTATTGATGGGGACTTAGTCACAGAAAAGGAATGATTTGATATGAAAATCACCCTGTGACAAGGAATAACTCGAGAGGAAGCACTGATGCAAGACAAAAGCTGACAAGTTGATCTGTTCAACTCTTAGAATAAAGATTTGAAGAAGTGTGCATGAAATAGTGCCAGGCAATGTAAGAATTAAAAATTAAAAGTTTTTTTTTTTAAATCCCTAAAAAGAACAGCATGTCCAAACTGGGGATTGAACTTCAGACCTCCTGATCACTAGTCTGATTTTTCTTTCTTGCTGTGCCCGACAATGTTTCAGGTCTTCTTTCAGGCCTAGATCAGTCTTCTTCAACGATCGATGCATCATGTCTATAAATATTGGGCAACTCTATCGGATGTTTGACTTTGATTTAAATGGTTTTACTATCCTAGAAACACTGAGGCCATTTCGGTGCCAGTAAAAAGGAATTTGATGGGATAAAAACTCTAGATATGCAACTGAAAGCATCTGAGAAAAAGTTAGACAAAGGAGACTGAATCGAAGCAGATTTCAAGAACAATATATCAATGGAAGTTTGAGATTACTAGAAGTCCCATCCTGACAAGTAGTCTCCCACCAAGAATACCTATAAGTTTATAAAATACAGTCGCCTCTCTCTAATCCGAAACTCTACAATCGGGGTAGGTTGCTTGGGGACAGATTTTTTTCCTTCTGTATTTGTAAACTTTAGGGACTGAGGACTTATTTATCTGGATGTCTCTGTAATACAGACAAAATGCTAGGTTCAGATTGGGGAGACACAAATGTATTCTATTCTTTGTTTAATTCAGGAATGACAGAGAGGTGCACGGGAAACATACTATATATTTGACCATTTCCCTCCAAGCCAAGCATAGGACTCCAGCCATTGAAAACCAAATAATTTCATCCCAAGACAAAGACAGAAAGCAATTTTGAAAATGAAAACAGATATAAGACACAGCAAGACCCTAGTATCAGATGAAAATTCTTATGTTGACAAATGACAAAACTATTAATAATTAATTACCATTGAACCGTAATATCGCCAATAGTCTTTTAAAACTCCTACACATTTTGGTTATCCCAAATTGAACTGTTTTCAACCGCAGCTATTGATATAATACAATGCCAGACAATGCAAGATGGAAAATATAATTAAAAACCAGAACAACTCCAAAGCAGAATAGACCATCAGACCTCTGAATTACAGAAGCAGGACAGAGGTGCATACAAAGACAACTCTTCAGATTTGTATTGGAGAATATAGAGTGCATCCAGACTATGTTAATAAATATAAGAAATACATTATTTAATTTTTCCTAGATTTATTAATTCCAATTTATAACATTTTAATCACACCCTATTTCTTCTCAGGCTTCTTTGCTGAAGTGGGTTTCTTTGCTGCTCCTGTAGGTTTCTTCACAGCGGAAGTGGGTTTCTTTGCAACAGCACTTGGCTTCTTGGCAGCTGCTGAAGCAGGCTTCTTTGCTTCTGTTGTGGGCTTCTTAGCTGGGGCGGCGGTAGGCTTTTTAGGAGCAGAAGTGGGTTTCTTCGCAGCAGCGGAAGTAGGCTTCTTAGCGCCAGGGGCAGCAGTGGGTTTCTTAGCTGCTCCAGTTGGCTTCTTAGCAATAGAGGGGGGCTTCTTTGTTGCCACAGAGGCCTTCTTTGCTTCCAGAGTTGATTTCTTATCAGTTGCAGAGGCAGATGTCTTAGCTGCTGCAGCAGCCTTCTTGGCCTTGGCAGCCTTCTTAGATGATGATGAGGCTCTGCTTGAAGACAGTCTCTGTCTCCTGCGATCTTTAGCTTCTCTCATACGCAAAGCTAACAATTTAGCGTATTCCGCTGCTTGTTCTTGTCTTCTTACAGCCCTCTTGACCTTTTCATTCTGCTCTCTACGTCGCCTGTGCAGCTTAAGTGGGGTTAAGAGACGCTGAATTTTAGGGTGCTTGAACCTGGGCTTCTGGCCTGTTGAAGATGAAAACAATGAAAATCACTGAAAGGGCTTGTTTTAAATACATCCATCTACATACCTTCCAACTGGTGCGTAATTATTTATAAGTCTGATAACCCAAAATGTCTCGTTCTAATGAAAACACTGTCAAACCAAAAAAATATATTTTCCAACACGAAAAAGGCTACCAGACTCACAAATATATGTTTGTTTTGTTTGTTTTTAAGGGCTTTACAGCGCTTGCGACACATTTAGGTCATTTCATGGAATAGTCAAAATATTATAGATTTACAACCAAAGCATCCAAGAACAAGTAAGACAGAGGGGAATTAGTTCAAATAGGGAACAGACGTAGATTCCGTGCGCATACCATCAATGTACTTAGTTTGAGATCACCTTAAAGTCTCATCCAGACACCAGCAAGGATCCCACTAAGAGGAATACACTCAAATGTTTACAAATCATATGTTAAAAAAACCCAACAAAACAGTACATAACAGATAATTTACAAGGAAAAAAGTATCATCGCCCAAAACTATAACTATACATTCAACTTTTTCTCTCCCAGCCAAGGTCAGCAAAAGTAAGTAATCTCATTCCCAAGACAAAGACAGAAAGCATTTGGAAAACCTGATATATGGTCGGGAACTCCACCCAGACATATATGTACGTGGTTGCCAATCTAAACTAACAACAAAATTATACAAATTTCTAAAACATAACCTATCACTTCTAAAAATAAAGGTAATTCTAAAGAGGTTAAAAATGAATTAATGAGAAAATTGTAAAACGCAGCCATCAAAACTCTTCCATGGGAATCAGTAGAGATATCACCCAAGAGTCACAAAATGAGTAATTTGGGAGGGAAAAAAGCGTACACACCCCCCCCCCCCTCCCCTAAATGAATACATCCAATGCAGTCCCCAATGTCATGACAATGTTACAAGGTTACGGTAATGCTTGTACAGTTAAAATTTGTAATTTCATAACAGTTAGCTTCTGTCAACATGTAAATGCCTTGGATGTATTTGAAATGAGCAGTGCAAGGTTTTAGAATTGATAATTCAGTGATGATAACTAGATGGAAAGAACATGCAGGTTTGTTTTTTTTTTAATAGGATGAGCAAATTATCTCTTACACCTGCCCCCAACCACAGATGCTTAGTATGAAATTTTTAAAAATTCTCTCTATCTATCATAAAAATAAAAATTTACAAGGAAATCTTGAAATTTAGACCTTCCAAATTAAAAAAAAAAAAAACTAGATTTTCCGTTATTTAAATACTTCTTTGAAAAAACAACAAAAAACCCTGTATGCTAGCCACTACGCAGTGGATAAATCACAATTTTAAAAATAGGAATCAACAAGAATAACAACAAACTAGCCAACTTTTCAGAGATAAAACTCAGGACGAGCTTTGGTCAAATCTGAGATGTAACTGAAATGTGATAACGACGATGAAAAATAGTGTTGGTGGCACTGCCTTAACTCTTTAAGATTCAACCCGACAAAAACCGACACCGGCATAATATTCATGGGCGGGGTAGTCAAGACTGGCCTCAGTAAGTAAAATCCAATCGTTGTGAAGGAAATGACAGGCCCTGTCACTGCCGCAGGGTGTTTTCAGCTTTGATTTTTATAAATTTGCCGACAGAAAAGAAAATACGTTTCAGAAATTGCGATTTAAATCCTATTTTATTTGCGGGTGAAAATCATTGACATTGCACTTTGGTAAAAATCGGTAAAAAATTACGACCTTGGTGATGAAAAAAAGACTTTGAAGACAATTATTGTAAACTTTTAAAAATATTATGAATAATTTATAACTCCCTTATTTGTGGGTCGATTTTGTCATTCGAGGTATCGATTTTATTGTAATAAAGAGATAGGAACTTCAGAGTTATTTTTTCTGATGCGAAATTATTTCTTTGTAATTTTAGCACTAAGAAAAATAGTCGGTAAATAAATTTGTTACACCTCTTTGATAGACCGCCGGGGTCCGTTCGTGTAGAATTGTGAATCAAGCGTCTCAAAGTCTTCGACCAATCACAGGCTATCTATCCAGCTGGCCGAAACAAAGACGCTTCTCCCGTCGATGAATTACGCTATTGTTATGCAAGGAATATAACACCTTATTGAGTAGGCCTAAAAGCTAAAATCTAAAAGTAAAAAAATATAATTCCGAGGAATTTGAAAGTCACATTACTGAAATCAGCTTGAAAAAAGAAGTACACTGGTCTTTGTTTCATAAAAATCGGTTGAAAACCAACTGTTTTACGAATAAATTTGATTTTAAAAATTGCTTTTGTTTATTTTAGCTTTTTTTAGCAACTTTTTTATTTATCGGCCGATTTTCTTGATTTTTATATCATTCTTTATATCTCAAAGAGACGATATCAGTGATATAATTTGTTTGTTTCAAATGTAACTAGAACATAATTTGGCTTTTTTACCTATCGACCATGCCTGGATAATTTATTCAACAACGTGGCGATGTGACGCAACTATTCCATGGCCGTCTTCCACTGCCTCAGCGATGATTCAATTCATTGTTGACGGCTGTTGACACGTGAGCTGTCAGAACGACCAATCGTTGAAGGGTCAAGATGCTCAATAGCCAATCGTTCTTTGGTCAAAAAACTTAAGAACTCACGAGAACAAAAGTTTGAAATTTGGTGATGGACGGACCTATGAAATCGTTTCTGGGCGGAGTTTAGCCATGAGTGACCGTAGAAAACGAAAAGGCGACTACAGATATCAAAGAGTAGGCTTATATCATCAAAGGATGTCTACATGATTGACATGGCCATATAGGGAACTCATTATCTACTCCCCCAAAAAGAATCTGAACACGAGAGGGTTAATCCGTAAACATTCCTGGAAATTGGGGAAATCGGGAATGCTAACAGATTTTGAATTTTACAATATAAGCAGGAGAGTTTCAGGTTTGAACAATATTTTAGTGAAGAAATGTGAACATAGAATAAAAATCAGAATTACAATTCAGAAGGCTAAAATTTACTGAACTTATACACGCATAGACCGACCCCTTTCTGAGTGCTGAACTCCAGTAAAAAGAACATCAAGTACCACTTTCTTCCGTTTGGCAGGCGATTGGAAAATATACTGAGCGTCTATAACATACTGAACTCTGTTTTGTTTTTAAGGATTTTATGCGCATGCAACACATCTAGGTCATATCAGTGTCAGTAAAAAAGGAAGAAAATTGGATAGTGAAAAGATTCTAGATGTACAATAAAAAAGGACTTGAGGAAAAAAGTAAGACAAAGGGGAGTGGTTCAAAAAGGGAACATGTAGATTCCAAGAGCAGACTATCAGTGTACTTAGTTTGAGATCACCTAAATATCTCACCCATACACCAGTACAAGATCCCACTAAGAGGAATACACTCAAATGCTTACACTATACATTCAAAATAACAAACATAATAATACATAACATAGAGATGATTTACAACAGAAAAAATATCATCTCCCAAAACATGCATTTGACTGTTTCCCTCCCAGCCAAACACTACGGCCAGGGCCAGAGGTAAATCAAGTAATCTCATTCCAAGACAAAGACAGAAAGCAAATCGGAAAACAGATATAGGGGGATAGAGTAAATGCCACTGCCCACTATAGGAGACCAGGAACCCCACCCAGAGTTTGTTTCAGGTTTGAACAATATTTTGGTAAAGAAATATGAACATAGAATAAAAATCAGGATTGCAATCCAGGAGGCAAAAATTTACTGAACCTATACACATATAGACTCCAATAAAAAGAAATCAGGTTCCACCTTTTTCCATTAGCAGGTGATTGGAAAATATACTGAGCGTTTATAACATACTGAATTCTGTAAATATACCGGAAAATGGCAACCCTGAAAAATAGGTTGTCCATAGAGTGAGCAGGTCTGGAAATTTTATAAATTTCTGGTCGCACTTAGGGAGGGGAGAGGGAAATGAATAAATAGAATCTGTGTCCCCCAAAAAATCTCCTGCTGGTGGTTTGAATAAGACTAATAAGTCATGGTGAAACCATTATATTTTAGGCATGGTTACATTCTCTCAAGGACTTACCTTCCTTGACAGGAACTGGATGTCTGATCACATATTTCCTGACATCATCATCCTTGGACAAGTTGAACAACTTTCTGATCTTGCTGGCCCTCTTGGGACCCAATCGTCGAGGAATGGTCTTGTCGGTCAGTCCTGGGATGTCTTGTTCACCTGAAAATATAATCAGAGATCATTAAAAAGCTAGAAAAGGCTGCACTGCACCTGTAACTGCATCTGACTGTTGAAACTTCACACCTATAATTTTGAAGATGAGCAGATGTTTTCAGACTGTTGAATGTGAGATACCGTAAGAATGGAGAGCTTGAAGTTCCTCATAAGTAAATAAGTTTTAAAAATATACAATTGAGTGTGCAGCAGTTTATCAACAATACAAGATCCCATGCCACTTTTGAAATCCAAATGATGGTCACTACCAGAAATGCAACAGTTTCAGGTTTCAGGTCACAAAGTCTGTCAGTAAATAACAAAGGCAAATAGAAGAGCATTTTTCAGCCTTTAAACGAATATTATTTTTCTTCTGCTTATCTGAGTTTCAGAATTTTGGTAGAATCGTATTGAAAAGCACTTAGACCATTGCAACATAAAAAAAAATTAATGGAACTCACCTATTTAAATCATTTACGATAAAAATAGCAAAGGACTTCAAATACCAGAATCCACTAAGAAATTTGAGACCCATGATAAATCAAATTTGTATCTGCCTACCATAAAACCAGAGGTCAAATTACCATCTCGCAATTTCAAAGCAAGTGCAAACATAATGTATTCTCTTACCTTTCTTGACAATCACCATGCAAAGGACACTCAATTGGGAATCAACAATACATCCTCTGACTGACTTCCTTTTACGTTCACCTCTACGACGAGGACGGTAGCAGCTATGGCCTTCTCTGAGCAGCAGACGGATACGACTTGTGGTCAAAACTCCCTGCTTCATGGGAAAACCTTCTTTGTCATTGCCTCCACTGATGCGGAAAATGTAGCCCTGCGATATACAAAATTAAAGATATATAACACTTTTGTCTGGGGTGTGTTGAACCATTTAGTATAACAATTCAACGAAGGAAATAAAGATAACAATAAATCTGTTGCTAAGGAAAAGAAAAAAAAATAAAAATATAAAAGATTCAAGCCAGTACTCGTATGTAATAAAAATAAATATAATAAGACATGGAAATTGGTCGTCTTAGGACTGTAATCTGTGTTGCAGTTGAAAACGATATTAAAAAGGGAATGGTGATAAATTCTATCCCTTGATTCTTCCCCAAATGTTATTAAAATATGGAGATGTTTACATAGGTAAATTGTTAAGTTATTTCCTGTTTTACCATTCTATTTATTTTAAGGGGGTGACTATTCTCATTCTGGGTGAGAATAGAAAACGTTCGACCTCTCAAGGGTAAGAGGTCAAACGTTTTTCTCTTCTCACCCAGGATGAGAATAGAGACAGTCCCAAAATAATTTTGACTCTCGTATAGAAAGAAATCAAATCAGGGATGTAAGCATAATTATTTTCCATGTGGACAAGTACAGTCGTGTCTCTCTAATCTGGAACTCCACAATCTGGATGTCTCCATTATCTGAACAGGTTGCCTTGGGACAGCTTTTCTTCTTCTTCTCTATTTGTACACTCTAGGATTCCACTATTCTGATGTCTCTGGAATCCAGACAAAATCTGGGAACGGCAGTGTTCCGATTGGAGGGATGCGACTGTATAGTAGTATCATATGAATAATACAGTGAGCAATATTTTACCTAGCTGTCCTAAACTATTCCTGCATCACATAACAGGTCATTCAACAACTTCTAGTGTGACATGACCAGTAAAAATGTATTAATTTATAAATAATAAGCATAAAACTTGCCTTCCATTCATCACCAAGACTATCAGCGGGGACCTCAGCCGCCATGCGCTGATTATAGAATGGACGTAGTTTCATGTCATCTTCAATTTCAACGAGTTTCTGGCACCCGGTGGCGGGGTAACTGATGTTGAGCTGGGGGAACAAAATGATAATAATGTTAGGCATTAAAAAGTTCTGATGGCGCAAGTAGGTAGTCTGTAACAAGCCTTACGTTCCAAGGCATTTGGAAAGTGAATTTTTTCTTTTGAAGCATTTGCTACTATTACTTGTGCATTCATGTGGCTAGAATTTTGGGTCAGGTACGGAACTGTTTACACCTCGATCCAAAAGTAAGACATTACCATATCAGGTGGCTTTCAAAGGCACATTTATCTGAGTAAAAATTAATTCAAACAGTGCATTGATTGATATTTCAAAATTTAAAATACTCGGCTAAAATATTGTTTAAATGCACTTACAGCATTCTCCATACTAATATTATATTCAGAACGGTCATTCACAAATATGTTACCCCATGTCCATACACTACATTTCAAAAAGGGGGCCATGGCCAAGATTTGCCAGTAAAGTAGCAGGATGTTTAAAAACTCAGTTACTCAGCTCTTCTACTTCTAATCATAAATAAAATATAATTGAAACTGAATTTAATTTAAGGCATTTTCTATAACTCTATTCAACTAAGAAGACTGCTGATGAACCATATGAATTGAGTGAAAATATTAACAAAGTGACAATTTCTCCGAATGCTCGGGAAAATAAACTTGATCTCTATTACTCCACTCCAAGCGATTTCTGTTCTCAAGATTATTTTTGGTTACTTGCGAGAGTGTCTTGTGTGAATGGTGAATGTGTTTCTTTTGCCAGTGTTTGGCAGCTCTTTCTTTCATTCCCAACTTTCCGTTAAGATAGGTAGTCGCATCGCCCGTGGCTGAGCCGCTGATCGAGCCCCGATATCGATGTTACGGCTCTGGAGTGAAAATTGTGTTAACCGGTGAACATAGTTTTACTTCCATTGCCGTGGAATCGCTTCCTGTGCACTAATTTCGTCACTTCCGGTCTCATTTTAAAGAGGAGAAGCCAGCGCATCAGGCGGCGTTTTCAGATTTTTAATCCGTTCATTCTTTGTTCAGATGCCAGCTGTTTGAAAATTTGGTAAGTTTTAACTTCATTTTAAATACATTTTTCATTATATTACCTATTTTTAATTAATGTTATATTATTCGCCAACCATTTTTCTCTATTTGTGTGAATTTTGGTGGTGATTGATGCTGGCGAAAGGGTCTTTTAGTGACTTTAAATACGATGCGTGTTCATGAAGTTGGCGACGGCCAACCAGGATTGCCTCTCGATGTATCCCCGAGTCTCCTGTGTACAGTGCAGTCTGTAAACTATCGACTGCTTTTGCTTTTGTGACTTGTATAAATAATTTCAAGCTGAATAATTGCTGTAAAAAGACTGAAAATAGTCCCATCCATAATTTTAGTTTTATTTATGAATGAATGTTGAAACTGAAATGACTTTTTAACTGGGATGATACCGGACAACTAAAAATTATGTTCCACTGATATTATTTTTTTCTTTTATTTTTGTTTGTTCTGCAGGTTAAGTGTGTTGGTTTAATTTAATGTGGTTAATTTCAATACAAATAATACAGAATAGCATGATAGAGTCAATTCAAGTGAAAGTATATTTCATTCATTACTTTACTCTTTACCACAACAAAAATTATTATATAACTTTTAATTTTGTTGATTTAATCATAATCGAAGTACTTTTTTTGTTTTCAGAGTCAGACGTTCATTATGACACCACATTTTCATGTTTCATTTCCTGCCTTGTATTTTTAAATATGAAATTGAAATAACAATATGAATTTGATTGTCTGCCACCTCCAACTCCCGTCGTCTGCCGCCTCGAACTCCAGTCGTCTGTCTTGTATTTTTAAATATGAGATTGAAATAACAACATGAATTTGATTGTCTGCCACCTCCAACTCCAGTCGTCTGCCTCCTCCAGCTCCAATAATCTGCCTTGTATTTTTAAATATGAAATTGAAATAACAACATGAATTTGATTGTCTGCCACCTCCAACTCCAGTCGTCTGCCGCCTCTAACTCCAGTCGTCTGTCTTGTATTTTTAAATATGAGATTGAAATAACAACATGAATTTGATTGTCTGCCTCCTCCAGCTCCAATAATCTGCCTTGTATTTTTAAATATGAAATTGAAATAACAACATGAATTTGATTGTCTGCCACCTCCAACTCCAGTCGTCTGCCGCCTCTAACTCCAGTCGTCTGTCTTGTATTTTTAAATATGAGATTGATATAACAACATGAATTTGATTGTCTGCCACCTCCAACTCCAGTCGTCTGCCGTCTCGAACTCCAGTCGTCTGTCTTGTATTTCTAAATATGAGATTGAAATAACAACATGAATTTGATTGTCTGCCACCTCCAGCTCCTATAATCTGCTTTGTATTTTTGAATATATGAAATTGTAATAACAACATGAATTTGATTGTCTGCCACCTCCAACTCCCGTCGTCTGCCGCCTCCAGCTCCAATAATCTGCCTTGTATTTTTAAATATGAGATTGAAATAACAACATGAATTTGATTGTCTGCCACCTCCAACTCCCGTCATCTGCCTCCTCCAGCTCCAATAATCTGCCTTGTATTTTTAAATATGAAATTGAAATAACAACATGAATTTGATTGTCTGTCACCTCCAACTCCAGTCGTCTGCCGCCTCTAACTCCAGTCGTCTGTCTTGTATTTTTAAATATGAGATTGAAATAACAACATGAATTTGATTGTCTGCCTCCTCCAGCTCCAATATTCTGCCTTGTATTTTTAAATATGAAATTGAAATAACAACATGAATTTGATCATCTGCCGCCTCCAGCTCCAATAATCTATCTTGTATTTTTAAATGTGAAATTGAAATAACAACATGAATTTGATCATCTGCCGCCTCCAGCTCCAATAATCTCTTGTATTTTTAAATATGAAATTGAAATAACAACATGAATTTGATTGTCTGCCACCTCCAACTCCAGTCGTCTGCCGCCTCTAACTCCAGTCGTCTGTCTTGTATTTTTAAATATGAGATTGAAATAACAACATGAATTTGATTGTCTGCCACCTCCAACTCCCGTCGTCTGCCTCCTCCAGCTCCAATAATCTGCCTTGTATTTTTAAATATGAAATTGAAATAACATGAATTTGATCATCTGCCGCCTCCAGCTCCAATAATCTATCTTGTATTTTTAAATGTGAAATTGAAGTAACAACATGAATTCGATCGTCAGTCTCCCCCAACTACTTCTGTATCATTGCTTGGACTTCGATGTATTTATTCAGTATCATTACCTGGATATTGCCTGTGTCTACATTCCATGCAGCCAACAACCCATAGTGCCTAGATTTTGTTGTCTTCTGTCTTTTGCCACATCTCAGCCATCTTATGGATTTAAGCGAGTCAGTACGTGAGTACCCTTTAATTATCTGTTCTCTTAGTGATGTTGAATGCAAAGCAATTATCAAATTTTCTAAAGTTCATTTCAATTTTAATGTAGTTTAATAGTTAGTCATATGATACATCTCTTCGAGATGTTCAGTTTGATATATGACATGCCTATGTTGCAGAAAGTTTGCAAAGTGTCGGTATTTATCGGCTTATTGTTTGTTATGTAATATGTTACGTAATATTCAATTTTGCATTTTCAGGTTAAGTTTTCTCTACCACTCTTATGTAGTTCTTGTTTTTAATTTTGCATTTTTATCACTGACCATGTTTGCATATATAAAGCGGCAAGCTTGTTTCTCCCGAGTACTGTTGGTGCCCAAATGTCTTGTCCAAGGATGCAAAAACATTGGGCAGTACATTTGCAAGTTGCATTTACTGACACTTGTTCAACTTTATTTCTAGCCCTGTTCATTGTTTTTTTTGTTTTTTTCTTCTCTCCGAATACCAGTCATCTTTCGTCTGTTGCTCATTTGCCAATGCCAAATATTAAGTGCCTTCCCCAAGGACACAACTTTAGTGTCTAAATTCATACGTTTACGCTCCTTTCCTCTTGATTTAACAATTTTTGTGTTCAAAATTAATCATAGCCATAGTATTGTAAGCATGCTCTGGAAGAAGACCACCCTCAAATCTATTATCCGTTCCTCGCGCCTTTTTTTTCATTTTCTAGGGTTATGTAATTGCATGACGTTGCATAATATTGCATAATAATCATTTAATTTTTAAAAAAATTGCTTCGTCTTTCCTTTGCGATCATTTTGATATATGGTTTTATATGTATTCCAACCCAAATAACCGTGATTTTCCATTTCCCCCGCTTTTCGGTTGCTCTCTGGTCACAGTTTTAGTTTCTTTTTTCCTCTTAAATTATATTAAGTATTTTGGTCCACTTTTGCGGACTAATAATCCCGTAACTTTGGTTCTAATTGTCACATTGTCATAATTTTGGTACCATTGAAAAGTGTATTTCTTGCAGAATAGCATGAGACTATTTTGAAAACAATTGCTGCAATCTCAAATTTTCATGCAACTACCTAGTTAAGACTTCTATCTTGAGTTTGTGCTATCCTGTCTTTCAACCCGTTCCCGTCTTAGTCTTGAGAGTTTGGCTTTATTTATGTTTACTTTTGTTCTCTCTTTGTTAGTGCAGCACGAAGTGCAAAAGTGAACGCACCATGGAGTATTTGCGATAAGTGAAAGCACAACTTTTTGATAAAATGTCTTTGTCAACAATGTGCCGAAAAAACGCTAGCATGGTGATTCGTGAGAATTCCATGTCCACTCAGAGCATTTACACATCAGCTACTGGAGGCTAGCCGACCATTCAAAGAAATAGAATTCAAGTTTATTTTCTTGAGCGCTCCGAGAAATAGAGCCTGCCAAATAATTCATAAGTATTCATACTTTTGACTTTGGCAATTCGGTCAATGGTCAAGTTTTAGCGATTGAAATGTACCGCAAAACTAGCCATATAAATTAGCAAATAACATACATGGTGACCAAATAATGAGAGTGAGAGGTCAATATAACAACCAAGCTTCCAAAAAGATACCAGTTTTCAAACATTCAAACAGCGGAAAGATGGCGACGTCAACAACCGAAATGGACGCGAGAATTTCCAATTACCATCACTACTGTACTGTAACGACACTATCATATTGTTAGCTCTCTCAGACGGTTTACAAAGGACATGAATTCAGTCCTCACACATATCAAGTGAACTGGAAATTATATAAAAACAATCACACCGGCAATATCGGAAAAGATTCCATCTAATTGCAAAAAGCGAAAGTGACAGGACATATATAGCCAGTCTAAATCCGGAATTATTATCAATACCGAGAAGCATCTTATGCTAAATTCGGTTTAGAATACTTAAATCAAGTTCATTAAATGGTATTCCAGTTGTATTTATCGCCTATCAATTCAATAATTAAGTAAAATATTGAATATTTGCCTACCTTCATTCTGCCTAGATTCGCTAGACAAAACAACCCATGGGAAAAGGAAGTAGCTTTGTTTTGGTTACTTTCGATTCGGATATATCATGCATCCGGATTTAAGCAAGTGGATCTATACACATAGGATATAAAAAAGTTCAGGTCAAAATAAGGAGAGAGAAAAAATGGGGGTTTTTTTTTTTGTATTGTTTTTTCAAATTTTGTTTTGTTTTTGTTTTATTTTGTTTTCTTTGTTTCGTTTTATTATTTGTTAGTGTTTCTAATATCTTTTGTTTGTTTCTTTTTTTTTTTAATTTTGCTTTTAGTCTGTTAATAATCATATTTGCTGTTCTTTTTGGTTATTTTTCTTCCTTTTTTTTTTTGTCTTATTGTTATGTTTCGTTTTTGTTTTTGGGGGGAAAGGGGGGGAGGGGGGGGTTGTTTATTTTTTTTTTTTTTTGTTTTTTTTTGTGTTTTTTTTTTGCTTTTGTTTTTTGTTTTTTGTCTGTTTTTTGTTGTTGTCTGTTTGTTTTTTGTCTCTGTTTGTTGTCTTTTTTATTATTATTTTTCTCTCTTTTTTAATATCTCGAATCAGAATTCATCCAAAGACCTCAAATAGGATAGACACATTGTAGACATCAGAAGTAAGGAGAGCTAAATCAGCTTAATTATTTTATGGCGCATCTTATCAAGAATCTTGAGAACCTTGTGAATCATTCCGGAGTCTAAGATCAATGCACAATAATAATATTACAGTTTTGTCCCCATTGGTTTGTTATTATGATTTGCTATATGCTATTATTGATGCCATAACTTTTATTAGAGTTGGTCATGCTATTATTATTCTACCATTGCATATTACGTCGTCGGTAAACGCCAATCTACAGCTGTCTTGTGAACGTACCTATGTTTATAATTGTAATGGACTGCGATGGCACACATGTCCTCCAACTCTAACCCGTGAGGTTTATACATTCCGCCGAAGAAGAAGAAGAAGAAGAAGAAGAAGAAGAAGAAGAAGAAGAGAAGAAGAAGAGAAGAAGAAGAAGAGAAGAAAG
>NC_088364.1:66438462-66505962 GCF_034508935.2 Berghia stephanieae
TCAAAATTTAACAGAATTAACTTACTTCTGAAACATACCTCGTACCCGCCGTACTCTGGGAAAACAATAAAAATTTGGCCAGAAAATTCGTCCTGCGAAGTCCCAGATTTGAGTTTTTGCCAGAATGAGGGACATTTAAATCGATCGATATTTGAAGGACGAGTTTTCTGGCCAAATTTTACAATATGTAGGTGCCTTACCTATTTTTCCAGGGTGCAGAAGTAAACTGGTTAAAATACAAAATAAATCCCCTTTATTCATAGCCAGAGGGAAATTTGTCTTTGGTTTATTCCAAGACGTCAATTTTTAAATATATTTTTTATGCACCACAAGTTATGCGTGTTTGATTCCGCTCCATTCCGCACAAGTTAGCAAGGGAACACACATGTTTTTGTTTGCATTTCAAGTTCAAGATCCTATAGCTAATCACTTGCGGACAAGATGTGCCAAAACTTATATAATGATGGGAAATATAGGGTATAGAGAAGTGCCAGATGAAAACAGAATAAACATATCACGGTGTCAGACAACTCGGGATCAAATTGACACGGCAATCTCCGTCTGACACAGAGAGAGAGGGAGAGAGAGAGAGAGAGAGAGAGAGAGAGAGAGAGAGAGAGAGAGAGAGAGAGAGAGAGAGAGAGAGAGAGAGAGAGACAGAGAGAGAGAGAGAGAGAGAGAGAGAGAGAGAGAGAGCAGTTGCACTAGCCACTTAGCCATCCAAAATATTATGGCTTTCAAACTTTCATCGCCTAAATTTCTCATCACTATTGGTATATGAATATATATATATGTGCCTGCTCAACATTTTTTTCACAAATACTTCTCAGCCGTATCAGGATTTTAAGTGATGTATTAATGTTTTTGTTTTTTGTCATTGAAGAAGGGTTTTGAGCCCGAAACGGTCCGTGTTCAGTATTTTGTTCTTTTTGGAAGCTGTTAGGTACATTAATTTTTGTTCATGCCATCTTTTTATCAGGGAAAAGGAACATTATGGGTCAATGTTGAACTAGGTCTAATAATAATAAGTAGTTCTTCAGAACCGTGAACCGGACAATAGCTACTGCTTGCTACCCAATTTACTTCCCGCCAGATTTAACAGAACCAGCTACCCATTCACTGCCGGGTGAAGAGGGGAGAGTCAAATAATCTTGATTGCACTCGGGATCGATCTAGGCCCTTTACGTGTGAAGCAAGTGCTCTAACAACTGAGCTATCGAGACTCTCAAAAGATTTAATAATATTATGGTTGCTCTTATGTTGAGAAGGTGAGAGAATTATTTACTTTTGAGATAATTTTTTTTTTCTTATTGAAGGAATGCATTTGTTACCAAATTGTTTTTTAAGGGTTTTACGGCGCTTGCGACACATTTAGGTTATATCAGCGCCAGTAAAAAGGAAGAAAATGAAATAGTAAAAAGTTCTAGATTACAATTAAAGCACCCAAGAGAAAGTAAGACAAAGGGGAACTGGGAACAAATAGGGATCAGATGTAGATTCCAAGAGCATACCACCAATGTACTTAGTTTGAGATCACCTATTAGTCTCACCCGGACACAAACACAAGATCCAACAAAGAGGAATACACTCAAATTCAAATGCTTACATTATAAATTCAAAATAACAAATATAATTAATACATAATGGAGAGATGATTTACAAGGAAAAAAAATATCTCCCAAAACAATAACTATGCATTTGACTGTTTCCCTCCCAGGCAGGACTCCGGCCAGGGTCAGAACAAAACCAAGTAATCTCATTCCAAGACAAAGACAGAAAGCATGTTGGAAAACAGACATAAGGGGATAGAAGACACAGTATGTACCTCCCCTGCCCACTATGGGTGCTACTGCCCACTGTGGGTGCTACCAAATTGGTGTGGTGACAACAAGGTGTGTTGGAACAAATCCAGCTCATGAAAACCAACTCCCTGACCCTAGAACTAGGATCCGAAAAGTGTGCGTGAAACAGTGCCAGACAAAGCAGAGAGAAAAATACAAGAGAAAAAACAAAAAAACCTCCAAAATAATCAGCTCGGGGAATTTCCACATAGAGTTAGGTCATAGTATGTTATTATAATATGGCTGCCATTTCCAGCAGCACCCATCAGTCTTCAACTCTGACCATTAAAAAGAAGTTATTGTTTCTCCAAAATTTAAATTGATTCCATTTTTTATTTTCTGACCCCCCTGTCCACCCAGCAGTGAATGGGTAACTGAGTCTGTTAGATTTGACGGAAAGTACTTTGCGATAGACTAGCGTCCTATCCAAAGGATAGTAAGCAATTGCTAATGTCCGTTTCATGCTATAGAAACAGGTATAAGCTCCGGCTTCAAGGACCGAATAGCTTTGAATAACTACCATATTTTTTTTTTACTCCTAACACATCATATACTGAATACTATCAGCAACTTTACAAATGATATAACGTTCACTGAATTTATGAATATTTGTCCAGCTAGGAGATGGAGGGAAGACCTGTTATTCCCTGAGACATTCATCCGTCTTGCTACTTAGGACATATCTAGGACATAACCTATAACACCAAAACTTCAGGGGGGGGGGGGGTTGTTTTGTTTTTTCTTATATATTCCACGAACGTTTTGCAATATGACTATTTAGAAAAGAAAATTTCCATATTATATTTTGACCCCAAAAGCATATTGAAATATGAGAAATTACACTTATTGACATTAACAAATCTTAATTATACAAAGGCAGATTTCAAATCTCTTTACCTTTATGATTCAACTTTATTTCACATTTTAGCCAAAAAAAGAAAATCTTTTGGACCACAGGAATACATGACTCATTTTTATTTCATAGTTAAAGATTTCTTACATCACATTGTTAAAGACATATTCGATGAAAGCCGATAACTAACATTTATCAATCGTAATTTGACCCAAAAAGTTTTAAAAAATAAATTTTACAATTTAAAAGAAGAAAACACTTCTCAGCAAAATAAAACAAACTAAAAAATGATTTTAAAATTTAATCACAACATCAAACATGAAGATTAAACTGGCTCTTATCTTTTGAAACATACAAATATTTTAAAAGCTTCATCGGATACTATCTTTTCATTGAACTCAATGGAATTGAGTGAAACATTAATTAAAAAAATAAATAATTGATGATTCGTCTTAACTTTAATAAATAATTAAATTGTTGCATTACCCCTTTAAGCCACAACCTATTCAAGTTTTAAAGCAAAAGAAAAAAAAACAACTTTTTACTGAATCTTGAAATACTTATCTAACTTTTTAATAACTATTTTTTTTTAAAAGTGGAGTATTTAATATCAAGTGACGAGAAACACCGTCAAAAGAAGAAGAAGAAAAAAAAAAGAGATGAGAGATAGAAAGAGAAAGAGAGCAGTAGCAGCAGAACATGGTTTCAGACTAAAAGTAAAAAAATTACCCAATGATCAATAAATAATAATAATAAAAATAACAATAAATAATGATAGTTGCATATAAAAGAATAATAAAAAGCTGGAACACGTGGAGACGTTAAGACGTAAAAAAAATAAATATCAAAAACTTTAAAGAACCATCCCCCATTTTTTCGACACAATTTCAAAGAATTTTAAAAATCAATCTAAGAGCACATGCGACAACCCAATGTCTTTACAAAGGCGATTGCTCTTTATCCATATCTTAACATGCATTTGTTTGACTCTGCATTGCAGGTAAAAAATGTTTAGAATTTAAAATCTTTGATGGGTGGAAAATCAATGCACTTTACAGTTACTATAAAAGCTTTGCAAACCAAATCAATCGTAAATTGATGTAATTGGGGTTCTTAATTTGAGGACTTGTTTAAATTGAAATAAAAAATCCCTTACTGAACTCTATGAACCTACAATTCAGTGCTTGATGAATCTCTTAGATATAAAATGAAACATGCATAACTTATTCTATTCGTGTCTTGATAGCCTAGATCTGGTGATGACGATGATGCTGATGATTATGATTATGACGACGACGACGATGATGATGATAATGGTGATGTTGAAACAATGTCAATACCGTATTATCCCTATTTTAAGCGCTACGCCATTTGAAAAGTAAGTCAAAATGGTGGGCTTGTTTGTTCATGACAGATTGGGGGGGAAAAAACTTTTGAATTATGGATGGAAACTAGCCTATAACCTTCGCCCTCACAACAAGCCCAATGGAAAACAGAGCAAAGTAGTTTAACTACAGGCTCAACATATGACGACTCAACTGCCCCAAGCAAAATGACAAACTCTGTCTCTATGTGCATCACATGATACTGGTGAGGGAAATAAACAACGATAAACAATAATACTCATATTACACAAAAATAAAAGTTAATGGGAATGAGGTTTAGGGAGGTGCGCTTATTGAGGGTTGTGCACTTAATGTGGATAATGCGGTAATTTTTAAAAAAATGGTGATGATGATGATGATGATATAACAGCTTGAAATTAATAATTCTGCTGAGGTGGAGGGGGAGGAGGCGGCATCCTCATAGCTTGATTCCAAGCCGCCATGTTTGCTTGTTGTTGTTGTTGTGTTTGTTGTTGTTGTTGTTGTTGCGGTTGTTGATATTGTTGAAAAGCACCACCTGGAGGTCTGTAGCTGTTGTTTGCCATGCCCATATTACCCATGTTGTTCTGTGGTGGAGGTGGTGTAGTGTAGCTGTTCATATTACGCGTGCCGCTTTGAGCACCAGCACCCTGTGCCTGGTTGTTAAAGTTGTTCTGTCTGCCGTAACTGTTGGCCCCAGCTCCCTGTTGTTGAAATTGATTGCCTCCAGATTGCTGTCCCTGAACTTTGTTTATGCCAGTGGCGTTGTTTTGATTATTCATTCCTTGATATCCGGGGCCAGACATGCCACTCATCAATGGCTTCGGTGCTGAATTTGGTGTCTGATAAAGAGAGACAAAAAAACACAAAAGTTAAGGATTGTGCTTTAAGTCCCAGTTTCTTTATTTTAAAAAGATTAACAGCACTTGGAGTAACACTTTTTTCTAGTCATATCTGAGCCAGAAAAAAAAAATTGGAAGGTCAAAAGAGTAAATTGGTGCTAACAAACACAAAAAGAAAAAGTAATATAAAGGGGACAAGTTAAAAAAAAAACAAAAAACAAAAAAAAAAAAATAATAATAAATAAACAAGACTAGATCAAAAGGAAGTATAAATCCACCTTTGTAGTCCTAGACTTTCTAAAAACCACACCTTGTCACAGTTACATTATCCCTGCCAAAAGGGATATACCAAAATGCTTACAAAATTCTTATTAGTGTCAAATAAGTACATAGCGAGCACCCCTCCCCACACACACACACACACACAACCTCCCAAGCAGACCAAGAATTGCCATTCAGTTTTAACACCGTTATCTACATGGCAATACATCACACGGATAATAGAATGGTCATGCTTTAAAAGATAGAAAAACAGCGGGGAAAGGGAGAGGAAAACAACACCCAAAAGATATAATATTTGAAACCAAAAAAAAAAAATAAACACCTTCCAAACCATGATTTTTCCCTGCAAGGATCTTTTACGCACTTGTATACGATCTAGAAATAAATCTAAGGGAGGCCATGGAGCTTGAGTTTATCCTAGTTCCTGTGCCAATTAGGATATGAGCTGCAAAGTACTTTCTGAAAGATCTTACAGATAACAAATGCTAAGCAGACAGAGGGGCTGCAAAACAAATTGTTTAAACCAAACCAAACAACAACAAAAAATACCCAATATCAATAAGCTTTAGAATCAAGCCTGGATCACAATCAAACCCAACCTCTGTGAGGTGAATCCTGCACCAATTTAGCTACCATAATCCCTGTCTTGACAATGAAGCCTCAATTATATAAAAATAATCCATACTTTCTTAACAAATTGTGTATCCCTAAGATTTTTCTTGGTAAAATAACTAAAGTCAAAAAAAATCAAATCTATTGTATATGAATTTACCTGAAATCCAGGCTTGGATGAGTTGAAAGCACCCCCTGGTCTGTTGCCTTGATTGGCTCCTTGGTTAAAAGCACCCCCAGATCTATTAGCCTGATTACTTCCTTGGTTAAAAGCACCCCCAGATCTATTGCCCTGGGTGCTTCCTTGGTTAAAAGCACCCCCAGTCCTGTTGCCCTGGTTGCCTGCTTGGTTGAAAGCACCACCTGGTTTAGAGCCTTGAAATGAGTTCTGTCGGTCTCTTCCAAACTGGTCTCGACCACCCCTAAAAGTAAATGGTTATATTTTTAAAATAAATAATGAATAAAAACAATATGAAAATAAAATAAAAATAAATTGTATGACGTCTTAAATCAATTTGGGATTACTGGAAGATCCTTCGCTCGATTAAGGATTATGTCACAGAGCACTCAATGAAAGTTAACATTAAAGGTTAGAGTTCAACGAGATCAACGTTGGACCAAGTATAACTTACAATTTAAAAACTCAGAAATCTTGGATTCTTCATCGAACAACTCTGTTTCAAAATTCTGCCAAATCGTATTGTTATATAAAATGTATCAGCAGAATTAGAAACCTCATGGATGACAACTGTACGAGACTGGTAACTAGCTGGTCTTCCAAGGTTGAGTTTGATGAAAATTTAAAAAATTCAAAACAAAGCTGCAAGAATCATAACTGGGACAAACAGAGAAAATATTACCCCTGTTTTGAAACAGCTTCATTGGTTGTCTGTTGAGAGGACAGTTTAGTTCAAAACGGTCGGTATAATTTTCAAATGTATTCATGGCTTAGCACCACAATACCTAATGTCATTCATATTGGAGAACAGGCCACCTCATTACACACCAGTTTAGAAACAAAAATGTCTAAGACAAAATTTTTGAAACAGCATTTTACTTTGCAGTGCAGCACCATTAATATGGAATTCTATCTCAGTCACTGTCATACTGTTGAGTGCTTCAAGTCTAGACTGAAGACAGAATATTTTAAATTGAATTTTCCTTAATATTTCAAACCACACTCTTCATATTCCATTGGTATCATCATAAATGAATAGGTTGTCTACAATTGTAATATTTAAACTTCTTAAAATTGTAACATTTAATTTTCTTAAATTTTTCATGTCAACTATGTCTTGTAAAGCACCTGCGAACACGCTCAGTGGAGAATTTCATTTTATGATCATAATAAAAAGAAGAAAAAACACAGAAAATACGAGGGCTCTTTCAGAAATAACCGAAAAATGCCCATTGCTCAGCAACCAGTGGAGATTTTTTAATTCTGTAAACGACATGATATTCCTTATTTCCTTACGGATATTCCCAGAAATTATGAAGTGCATCATTTTGCACAATGAATTTCTAGACGATTTTAAAGATGGCGGCCCACCTTGAAACTTGGTCAAAGGAGGAAATCAGAGCTGTCATACGTTTTTTGAACGCCAAAAGTCTGAATCCTACCGAAATTCATAAAGAACTTCAGAGTGTATATGGTGAGCATGTTATAAGCCGTACACAAGTCTATCACTGGTGTAATTTGTTTGAAGCCGGCCATTCCGACTTGACAGACAGGGAAGGGAGAGGGCGTTCGATAACTGCGACGTCAGAAGACAATGTGAAGCGAGTTGATGAGCTTATTCGTCAAGACAGGAGGTTGAAACTTCATGAAATCGCAAGCAGTCTTGAAATTTCGGAAACTTCTGCCCATAGAATTGTATTTGATGAACTTGGCTACAGAAATTTCAGCGCAAGATGGGTTCCTAAGCAATTGACAGACAAGCATAAAGAACAAAGATTGGACATCTGCAGAGAACTTTTGAGAAGAAGCAAGAGCTCACGCAGGGTTCATGGGCATACTGCCAACGCCGGCGGAGACTTTCTATGGTACGATGTGACTTTTCTTGACAGCATAGTCACCGGTGATGAGACTTGGTTGCACCATTGTACACCACAGAAACAAAGCAAGATTCGATGACATGGAAACATCCATCCTCACCTGTCGCGAAGAAATTCAAAGTCATGCGGTCAGCAAAGAAAATAATGGGAACTGTTTTCTGGGACAGTCGTGGTGTTATTCTGTTCGAAACCTTACAACCTGGAGAAACAATCAATGCTGCAAGGTACTGCCAAACTCTTGACAAGCTTAGGGAGGCCATTCGCAGAAAGCGCCCAGGGCAGTTGACCAACGGGGTCATTTTGCAACACGACAACGCTACACCTCACACAGCACGAGTGACGCAAGGTTGGCTAGAGAAATATGGATGGGAGATTTTGCCACAGCCACCACACCAGACCTCGCACCATCTGATTATCACCTCTTTGGGCCACTGAAACGTGAGCTGACAGGAAAGCGCTTTGATGTCAATGAAGAGCTTGTTGACCATGTGCGGAAATGGCTACAAAACCTTGACGGAAATTTCTTCCGAGAGGGTATCTATTCCATGGTGCGGCGTTGGCAGAAGTGTGTCGACAGACTTGGCTGTTACGTAGAGAAATGAAGGACAAGTCAAGGTATGTTTACGTGCAAGAATTTTGTTGATAGCATAAAAAACGCTGATTTTACAGGCATTTTTCGGTTAATTATGAAAGAGCCCTCGTACAATACAATACAAGACACACAAAAAATAAACAACAAACAAAATATCGTCATTAACCGGATTAAATTCATTTTTTTAAAAAACAAAGCAAAAACACCAACCAATAAATTTTAAATTATTATCACTTTTTAAAAACTCACGAGTTAAAACCGCCTCTGCCACCACGGTCATCCCTTCCACCTCGATTGTCCCTGCTTCCCCAACGGCCACGATCTGAGAGAGAAGAGAGAGAATATATATATATATATATATATGAGATAGAGAGAGAGAGAGAGAGAGAGAGAGAGAGAGAGAGAGAGAGAGAGAGAGAGAGAGAGAGAGAGAGAGAGAGAGAGAGAGAGATAGAGAGAGAGAGAGAGAACATACATTTTAATAATGACTTCAATATACCAAAAAAAAATAATTCCCCATATATGCTTTAAATTTTTCTGGTTCAACTATGAAATACACAGAGGAGTTCCATTGTGTTAAGATTTAGGAACTGTCAGTAACAGCTGCCTGACTTTAATTCCTTTTGGAAAGTTTGTTTGTTTTTAAGGGTTTTACGGCGCTTGCAACACATTAAGGTCATATTAGCGCCAGTAAAAAGGAAGAAAATGGGATAGTAAAAAGTTCTAGAATTACAATTAAAGCACAAAAGAAAAGGTGAGACAAAGGGGAATTGGTTCAAATAGGAAACAGATGTGGATCCCAAGAGCACACCGTCAAAGTACTTAGTTTGAGATCACCTAAAAGTCTCATCCAGACACAAGCACAGGTCCCAACTAAGAGGAATACACTAAAATGTTTACAAATCATATAATATAATATGTAAACTAAACATAATACAATGCATAACAGAGAGATGATTTACAAGGAAAATAATACCATCTCCCAAAACTATAACTATACATTCGACTGTTTCCCTCCCATCCAAGGAACTCTGGCCACGGCCAGGACAAAACCAAGTAATCTCACTCCAAGACAACGACAGGAAACAATTGGAAAACGGGTTGGGGGACAGAAGACACAGCATGTACCTCCCCGCCCACTATGGGAGGTCAGGATCCCCACCCAGTTTTGGAAAGTTGTAAAAGTTACAAAAAGTGTATGAGGTACAGAGAAAACACAAGCAAACAATAGAAAAATTAATAAAGGAAACTTAAGTATAGTTATCATTTACCACTACGGTAAAAGCTTTCACCTTTAAATTCTTGTGATAAAACTGCAGGAATGTAACAGGGGTAGAGGGAATGCAACTTTACATACAAATTGGTTTTAGTAAACTGATTAATAAGGAAAACTTTTGATTCTGGGAGTGTAAACACATGGCTCAACGACCTTGAATGGTTGTCAGAAATGCTAGCCATTTGGGGAAAAAAAAAAACGACTGGTTTTGGACAAATTCAATCATAAATTACAACCATAAGTAAAGTTAGAACCATGTTGTTAAAAATGATGGACATTTAATTGTCTGCACTAAAACGATCCAATCTGAGGGTAAAAAATAATAAGATATGCGCCTTTTAAAAATACTAAAATGATACAAATGTTAGAAACTGAGATTTCCACAATATTTTGAATAATTGAAAAAAAAAAAAAAAAATACATTTAAAAAAAAAATAGATACAGAATGAAAGATGGCTAACTTTTTCCTTGATAGCTCCTAGAGTTTTCAGCCAACTGCAAGAGCTTTGGACTTATGACTTGTTTAGCTTCTTTCAGCACAGAAATCAAATCTGGTGCCTGCTTGTGATTTTCTGGAGTGAACAGCGTGTAAGCAGTACCCGTTTTGGAAGACCTGCCAGTACGACCAATTCTATGAACATAGTCCTCGGAGCAAGTGGGGTAGTCGTAGTTGATGACAAATTTTATATCCTCCACATCTATAAAGATTATTTCAATAAAGGATAAAAAAACCCATGAGAATATGGAAAATATTTTTTTTTCAAAACTGATTAGCGACTAATTGTGTGAAGCATAGATCGTATTACTAAATACTGATGAAAAAAAAAAAAATTTATAATAATTAGGGTGAACATTAAGAATGTAAGCACAAGTAACATTTGGTTTAAAAATATAAAATTAGTAACAAATTTTCAACAATCCATCCCCAAGAAATACTGCCAAAACAATTGATCACACTATCAAATATTTAGAATAACAGAAAGAGTTGTAACATCTGAAAAAATCAGTTGTGCTTGGTGAAAGAGAAAAGGGATTGGGTTTTTTTCTTTCTTCTGATGTGGGTAAAGAATGTTTTTTTTTTTAAAAAAGGTTCTCCATTTCAATTGCAATTCGATACTATCTTTTTTTTTTTTAAATTGTATTTACTTAACGAGCAATTCAATATTTTCAAAAACATTCATAATAAGGACATAAGGTTCTCGAGCAATTTTAATGTGATCAAGGAGAATTTGTATTTGATTACCAGTGAGCCATGTCTTATCTCATTACTTCAGTTACAAGTCTTAATTTCAAACCCAATTTGCAAGCCTGCACATTGAAAATATCTTGTACAATTATATCCAATCAAATAATTGGTAAAATGTCCAAAGTGAATATATCAAATCTACTTGCTTCACTGTGACACTGTGAAAGCCCGGTGAAATTGAAATCATTACCAAGAGTTAGACTCACGGGCATAAGGATAAAATTGTAAACAAATTTCCACTCTCAGATTTTAAATCCCTTCACCTCTCTTGGATTTATATTATAAATTATCATCATCATTTTCAATCCCTATCGCCACATGATTATATTCCATGTATGCCCTTGTAAGGATCTAAAACTACTACATGGAAATAACAACCTTCCTACCTGTACTATTTTCATGGCAAAAAAAAAAAAATTCCAGAATAAATAAAAGTCTACTTTATTCCAAAGCCTTTAATTTTAACATAACAAAGGATAGTAATGAAAATATTCTCAAAGGGAAAGTAACATAGATTGACAATCTTGAGAATTCCATGGTTATTTAGTATTATCTGATGCTAAACGATGCATAATCTACTAGTTGCCAGTTGACAGCACATATCTTTTTTTTTCTTTTCACCAGGTTCCATTTTAGAAAGAAGCTCGGAATTGCATAGAATTCCTATCCACGCTTTAGCCTTGAATAAAAAAAATAAATTTAAAAAAAGAAGAGAGAGGGTGTGGGATTGGGGGCTGGAGAGGCAAACCGAAAACCAGAGATTTTAATGGTCCTCTTTACCTGTTAAAAATTCTTTCACAAAAATTTGAATATCCTTTGTAGCACAATGACTACATTAAAAATTATTGTAGATATGTTATTGCCCTTACTCCTCCCCCAAACATCCCATCATGCTCTCAGCCCTGAATACTGATGCTGTCATGTTAATCTGAGTTCCAAATAACTATCAACTGTGAGAAAATGGTAACATCTGATTATAGTAAATCTACCAAAAACGTTGTCAAAATCAAGAGACTTTTGATTTGACTGCAGCAGGGTGGCTTTAAATTCTAATGTTTTTTATGATCAGGTAGGTGAAAAAAAAAAATTGCTTATGCAACTGCTTTATTTGTGATGAAAGCGGTATGACTTTTACTTTATCACTATGAAAATTGACATGCTTATCAAAGTTAATACAAGACCTCTGCCACTATTTGTGACAAATTTATTGACTGCAAAAGAAAGCCTCGACTTATAAATTTACATTACTGATGCAATTTGTCCGTAAAAGATCTTATACCAAAGATGTAGATATATATATTAGACGTAATTCTGTTGTCCTAAAAGGAATCATGAAACATCAAATACATATTATACACACAGAGCTTTAAAAGAGAAGATTCACATCCATAACCCCTGAAGGGATAAGCACAAATCCGTATTGAAAACCTCTTGCAAGGCCTTCATTTACACATTCAATTGTTCTTAGAATATTCCCTGGCACAATGCCAATATAAAACATTAGGAAAAAAGAAAACAAAATAATAATGGTGGCATTCAACCCCTCATTTACACCTGGGTCTAGTGAAATGAGCCAATATAAAATATACCTGTTGTTAAGAAGGGTAATAAATAATAGCATAAGTTATAATATATCAAATCTAGACATCTCAATATAATAAAAAAAGAGAAAAATATACTATCCTTAGTACAGACTTACACCTTGTCATCACATGACCTTCACCGCGCACAGCGAACACCGAGAGAAACTGCTACACTGAGTGTATAGTATAGATATATACAAATATATTGGAAAAGTTGGGGTGCTGACACGTGGGCATTAATGTCCAAAAATAAATAAATAAACAAAATATGCCAAAATGTACATATCATGATAATATGGAAATAAACAAAAAAAAAACAAACAAATAAACTGGCTGGAGGCTATGAGTGTCTGATAGTGAGGTCCAATTTCTACCTCAGGTGTAACAAGCTTTATTCTCCATCAATATCACAGATGAAAAGAAATTAAAATTTTACAAAACGTTTTCTGCCTTCCTCGTCTTTGCAGCATAGTGTGTGTTTAAATTGTTGGCACTTGCATTCGAAATATGACAAAGTATAGGGGTAAAGAAAAAAGAAGAAGCTGGAAATCATACATTGAGACACAGACATGCTCAAAACAAAACAAAGTACCCACTCAACCCGACCCCTCTCCAAAACTCGGACAAACATACTTTCAAACTGCACACATTACTTGAAAGACACTCACGAAAACAAAAAGCGGGGTGGAAAAAAAATAAAATTCAAAAGCAATCCGAAAGTGCCAGTATTATAAACTTACACTAGCACAACAATGTGTTGGCGGCAGAAAATGACGATGTGCATTGCTGAACACACTTGGTCGACGACACTCGTTCTTTAGAGCCTAACGGATCTGCAGCCTCTCGCAGCCAAACTTTCACAATTTTCATGGGTCGGCCAGCATTTAACTTTCTCCTTGAGAAAAAAAGCTGTCCATAAATCAAATAGGTCGGAATGCAGAAGCCCTTGTCAGCAATACTATATGGGGCAGGAATGGAAAATGTTAAATTTCGACAGCGACTGTAGTGGGGAAAGATTACAAAAGATGCTTCCAACCAGTCAAACGTCATTCAACCATTCTGGCATATGATTTTAAATCTGCAAGAACTGTGATACACAGGACTGGAAGGGCAAATGACAGGGGATTGAATGGGCAGTGGGGTCATTATAGGTTAGAAAAAGGTTAACTCGGGGGGTTGACCTAAATGTGATCCATCTCTCGTGAGGTTCGCTGGACGGCCTGGCGCTCAGTCATGTTCAGAATTCAAAGGCATTGGATCTGTAAATACATAGACACAAAAGACTTTGGGATTCAGCTTGACAACATTTGAAAATCAACATTTCTGTGAGATTTTACAAAGAGGAGAAAACTTCTCTTTGTTTAACCAATTAACTGTCATACTCTGAAAAGACATATTTAAAAATTTGGCCAGAAATCGACATTTGAAGGACAAGTTTTCTGGCCTAATTTTTAAATACATGTCTTTCCAATGACAGTTAACTGGTTAAAAGTTGTGATATCTGATTATCTATTTGTCTTCTGTTTTTCAAACAAATATATCAAAGCAAGGCAAGGTTTCCTACATTACTCTCCTCAGCTGTCAACAATCTACATCAGCCATTTTAAATAAAGAGATATTTTCAATCTAATAAGTAAGTATTCTGAATACAGAGTAAATTTATTATTTCTTATACGCCGAAACAGGATTTCAAAAATATCATTTAAATCACATGTTAATTATACTTATCGACAAAGAATATTTATATACATTGTGAAAAATAAAAATATAAAGGACGAAGAAGAAGAGAAGGGGAGAAGAGAGAGAGAGAGAGAGAGAGGGGGGGGGGAAGAGAGAGAGAGAGAGAGAGAGAGGGGGGAAGAGAGAGAGATGTCCTATTGTGGTATGTGGTATTGACTTAAAATTAAAACTTTGGGGGAAAAATGAAAATATCTTTGGACAATCAACCATCTAAAAGTTAAAATTTTCTCGGAAATTACTTTTAAATTTTAATACCATCAATTTGGAATTTTACATGAAACTAGACTGAAAAAAAACCCAAAAAAAAAAACATAATCTCAACGCCATTTAAAGCAATACTTTGTTGAATTTTTCTTTGAAAGATTAAAGATAAATAAAAAGAGAAGAACATAACTCAAAAATATAAGAAAGCTGTTTACTTATTGTGCTCAGGCTAACACACTAAGCACATATTCATTGCAATAAGCATTTTCAGAAAGTGAAGAAAGATGATAAATTCTCTTAAGTCATTTGTATATACTTTCAACAATAGGAAAATGAAATGGAATTGAGACTTCAATTTAATTGACAAAGACAGATGATGTCAGACCTGCCAGATTGAAAACTTCAGATGTAGTCATTTTTATGTCAATTTTTAATAATTTGACAAGGAAATAAGTAAGTTTTAAAATCGTGTATGAACAACCACAATTTGACATTGATGACCACTTCAACATTATATTGTCATGCTTATGCTCTCTATAAATGCCATTTTATTGTTATTATTATTATCATCATCGTCTTTATTATTGTAGTTATTAATAATAACAACATCATCATCATTATTATAGAAGCAGTAGTAGTTCTTCTTCTTATTATCATTATTTACTGAGAATTAAAAGTTCGTAATTTTCCATAAAATTTCATGTTTTCGTAATTGGCCATGAAATTTGTCAAAAATTCTTAAGATTACGAACAAATTTAAGATCTGGCAGGTATGTTTTGTGGACGTTTCAAGTTTCCCTTATGACAATAAAACATGATGAATAAGACACTAAAGATGAATGAGAGATGAGAGGATGGAGCCTCATCTTTCAATTGTCTCATTCATCATGTTTTGTTGACAAAGGGGAAACCTGAAACATCCATATCATGTCTTTGTAAACCAAAATTGTAGTTTCTATTCCAATATTTCGTTATGTATTGGGCTACAGTGTGTCCATGTAAAACATTTGTCACTTTTTAAGCTACTCAGCTGATATTTTCAAATAGGAATGAAAATCAGGTACAGGGTAAAATGGATGAAATATGATATAAACAAAAAATCCTGAGCATTTATATAGCATAGTTTTCACTAAATGTGTTCTAAGTGCTTACAAGGGTCCCCTGCCAATAGTAACACTTAGTACGAGACATATCGCCTATGAAGCAATGGTACAGCAGAGAATGTGAGTAAAGAGCCTTTTCTAAGGACTCAACTTTGCTCAGCTCAGAGCAGGATTCTAACGCCAGGTGAGTTATACCACCAACCACAAAGCCACACAAGAGTTGCAACTCTTCAAAGAGCACAATTAAATATTGAGGGTAGACTACCTCTGTATAAACTTGATGGAAACTCACTGCAACATGTGTCTCAGACGTTTCTTTACAACTTAATATCTAATTTTCGTAATTTATTGATGTTTATGACCTTATTGTTACATTTGTGCAGCTTTTATCCTCCTACTGTCTGAAGAGAAATCCAGGACTTTACCTCAAATGCAAATCATAATATTGTATCTGTTGCTAGCTATAGAAGTATCATCCTAAGAACTTAATTAATCATGTTTTTTAAAAAGAGCACAAATTTTTCAGACTGCCATTTCCCTGACTTGAAGTTTTTATGTATGCTTCAAATTCAAACAAGAATATTAAATATTTGTTTACAATAATCACAAAATAAAGCTGATTAAATAATCATTATTTTATCAAAATGAACAAGAAACTCATAGACAAAATCTAAAGAAAAGATTTGATAATTGAATCAATAAATAATTAAACGAAATTGAATCTGCTAAATTGTATTTTAACACCAATCATTACAACAGGTGACTAAGTTCCTACTTACCTAACCCCCTGGAAGCAACATCTGTGGCCAGCAAGATTGGAGTCTTTCCACTTCGGAATTCTTTAAACGAATTAAAAAATTAAGATTTAGTTTGAAGGATCCAGATTTAATTGATATTAAATAAAATATGAATTTTTAAAAAATTTCCATGGATTAACCATGCTCAAAGCGATCCAAAATTTATTTCAGCAGTCGACATAGAAAAAAAGGTCCATTTCATATAGTACAAGTAGCCCATCAGGCATAATTTTGGTAATCTACTCTTACGATAAATCAGTGTCTCTAGCCAGAACTCAATCGCACCTGATTCCAGAAGGGTAATGGTTTGGACACAATGCTAGGGATAGATTTGACACATCTATGTTGTCAGTGAATATGCCAAACATCCATTCTTTTAGTTACAAGATGAGACACCACTACCATTCTTCTACCAATCTAAGATTACTAATTTTCCAATCGGGAACAAAAGCGTGATGTCAAAATACTGGTTCCAACCTCCTTGGAAATGTGAAACCAGTCATCAGGAGGACTGAATACATCCCTCTTGCAACTGACCTTCTGGTTTCCGAGCGATGGCATATTTTCTAGCTATTCGTCAATAAATATTATCCGTCCTCGCTCTTTTACTCCCCGTAATCATAAGAATCTGCCTATGTATTGTTACTAAAATAGTTATGCCACCATATGATTCAATGTAACCTATTCACTATTTATGTATTATCTGGAAGACTGGTTACACACCTCTCCAAGGAGTATAGCACCGGAACAGAGGAAGGTGCGACATTGTGACTTTGCCCAATTATTAAACTATATCTAACGCTGACATAGCGGCCACTTTTTCTTCAACATGATAAAAGGGGACACCCTAACGCACAATACTGTTATGACCCAAAACATAGGTATTCATTGTTTTAATTGGCTATTCAAAAAAGAGTAATCCTGAGACATGCAAGGGTGATTTCCATTTCTATACATAATGCAATTTTATTTTCAAAAATTCCTTGCTCAGATTTTCAAAATGGTATAGTTCCAATTTTATCAGGACAGTTGGCTGCTATGTGCTGAATTTCTGAATCATGGCAACTAAGTACTTACCATTTAAAGCATAATCCCTGTCTTGCTGAGTTTTGTCACCATGAATGGCGATGACAGGCCACCTAACAAAGAAACAAAAACATCAATGAAAGAAGCACATAGTTTTCAAATCTAATTAAACTAAAGCTAGATACATTAGTACAGTATACTACAGAACAGTAAATGCAACTCCAATGTAATTTCAAATGACACGAAGCAAACAGATGAAAACCATCCAATGATTCTCTTCAGTTAATCATGATTTGGAACAATTAGATTAACCTGTCCAAGTATTTAGAGACAAAGGATCTCAAGTGGAGCCTTATTTTACAAGAAGGTACTAAATCTCTTTGGTAAGAACACAATGTTTAAATTATTAACGTTTTCCAAAAAAAAATAATTATTAAATTAAATTTTCAAAAAGTTCTTTTAAAATTTAGCTTAAATCTGACTCTTGCCCTTTAAATTTATTGGCATATATCAATAGTTAATGCAACTAATGACCTACTTTTTTTTATACTACATCGTACTTTGTATGTCTTCATCGACGAATTATTTTTCGTTTAAGTTCTAACTTATTTGCAAGACTTTGTTGAGAAGACTTTGTTGAGAATATAAAATGAGGACAAAATTTATTACAGACGAATAAATGACCATAGACCGAATATATTTGTTTCAAATATTACAAAAACAAAAAGGTGGAATTTGTTTTAAAATAAAAAAACAACTCACCCATCTCTACCCATCCTTCGAGAAATATCATCCGCTTTACGTTTTGTCTCCACAAAGATGATGGTTTTATTCTCTTTTTCTTGCATTATTTCAGTCAACAATTTCACAAGCCTGAATAGAAAAGTGGGATTGGAGGGAATCAATAAAATGACATAAGCATTGACATTTTAAGTATGTCTAAAAAAACTAAATTATTCACAGCTGACAACCCCACACCATCTAAAACTGTATGACCAGGTAAGAAAAGTATACAACCAGATGAAAAAATGTACAAACTTAATCAATACATGTAAAATGCAAAATTCAATGGCAATACTTATCGCAGACAGGTCATCAGAGTTATCGTCATTAATCAGCACTTATCTACTACAGCAAAAAATTATCTCCAACAGAATTTCTAATTATTTGCTTTCAATTTCAGTCAACAAAGGAAGCATTTTCAATTATATAAATAACTACAAAAACAATAAAAAGACCTATGCTACTTTAAAAGCAATATCAAATCCATTTACAGACGTATTTACCACATACAGAAAAACATATGGTCAGACCGAAAAAGCATAAGGTAAATGGTCATAAAAGTGTACAAATACGCTTTTTTGGCGTAAGGTTGGTAGCTATGATTACTCAAAACAAGCATAAGACTTAAGTCTTGCTCAAAGATAACACTTACTTGTCCTCTTTCTCAAAGCCCATGCAGACATCAATAATCTGGAGAATGTTGTGGTTAGCAGCAAGTTCTGCAGCTCCTATATTAATTTGGACATAATCTTTCAGAAAATCCTCTGCCATCCTGCGGACTTCTTTGGGCCAGGTAGCACTCCACATCAGCGTTTGACGGTCAGGCTGAGTTTAAATATTGATGCAATAATTAGCACGGAGTCCATGTACTTTTATAAGGTTATGGATAAAATAACTCCCCACTACGCTCTCTTCATAATATAAAAAGTTCAATATTTGATTTTGTGCCAGAACTAGATTTGCCATCAGAGTTAAGCTATTCACACCAGTTCTTGTTAATCTAGTGATGAGTTCATTTGAACACCCAAACCCCTTTACTACATCCATTTTGCTCCTGGGAAACAAGAACGTGCAATTTTGGGTCCAGCTTCTGACATGGACACCTTTTAGGTTTTCAACATAGCAGGAAAATAAATAAATAAATCAGTGCTGATGGTGCCAAAACTGAAAAGGGAGGAAAATTTTGAATGATTGCCTTTAAGCCCCATTATTTTTTACAGCATTCACCCCCCCCCCCCCCCCCCCCCCCCCCCATTTTTAGAGCAATTGAGATGATAAACTATCATTGATACTCTAGCTAACTTCTAGAGAGTGGGAAACCGCACCTATTTGTTCCACCACACATCAAATCTCTCACTGCCAGTATATTTGATTGAGGGAAATATAACTTTTAAAAAAAGAGGAAATTCCTCCTCTGACTCAAAAATCGCGGATTTCCGTGGATCCCAGGAAAACCATCAGCATTGATAAATACGAGCATTTATATAGCTCATTTCCACAAATTAACAGTACTCAATGAACTTCACAATGTTTCTTTTATTCCCCCCAGCAGGCCATATCCATTTCATACAAATATCAGTAGCCTGTTAGACATCCTTTAAGTACTAACACCATTACATTATCCATCACTGCCAGGTACTCATTCACATTCGAGTGGGATCAAAGTGTGTGTAAAGTGCCAAACCCAAGGACACAACATGGGGTTCTGAATTTCAACTGTCACCCAACCAGCTACTGATCATGCTTAACATTTCTTGACTTTTGCAACAAGACAAGAAACCATGCACTGTGCCGCCAAGCCACAGCCATCTATGACAATAAAAAGACATGATGTCTTTTTTGTTCAGCTTCTGGCACAGACTCCTTTTAGTTATTAGGATTTGCAGGAAAAAATATTCATGGTGAATGTGAGGTCTAACTCAATCAAAAATGCAAATACCATAACATTTCATTAATTGATTAAGGCAGCTATTCTATGCAAATGGACTATAGCAAAATAAAGCACAATCATCTACTACCGAAGAATATCAGGCGGATCAATTATCTTCTACATTCACCTTACCATTTCCTGCTCAAACAAAGCAATTTAAACAAACCATCCACAAACGGCATGCTGGTACATAATCTTCCATGAAACCTTAACAAAAATATAGGGATGAACTATACTCACCCGAACTTGCTCAACAATTTTGCGTATCTGTGGTTCAAAGCCCATATCCAACATTCTATCTGCTTCATCCAGCACAAGATAAGTTGTGCGGGCTAGATTGGTTTTGTTTGCTTCAAGGAAATCTATTAGACGACCAGGGGTTGCAATACAGATCTCAGCACCTTTGGTTTTTTGGGGGTTTTTTTTAAAGAAAGAAAATTAAAAACTATAAATATTACATGGTAAATACTCAGCTCTGTTCTGGTTAAAAATAATTCTCTGTAAATCATTTTATCTGAGTAGAGATAAAATGTACATGAGAAAGCAACACAGTTTATTTCTGTTGGTGCTCTTTGAATAAAACCTTTACTTACAGATATGAACTACATCTAGAAAGGCATTCCTTCACATGAAGAATTGGGAAAATTCGTCATACATCACTCAAGAGTAAATTTTAATTGGGTGATTCATCCCCAGTTGATTGTACTAAATTGAAATAATTGCTTGTTTTGCTTTTTCAGAGTTATATGGCACTGGCTCGCTATTATGTTATTTCACTATCAGAAAAGGAGGGTAATAGGATAACCAAGAAAACTTCAGATACTGTACTGAGTACATCTCCCATGAACCAGTAAAATAAAGATTAAGAAGACTAGGAGGAATAGAAAAAAATAGAAACTTATGAAAGCTAAACCTATCCCTGTTTCTGCAAGGTCCTGCTCAGTCATGGGAAGGGGAGAAGGAAGACACTCATATGCTTACTTCACTGAAATTCCATGGGTACCATTTATAACCATATTAATAATAATTTTTTTTTAAAATAGTGCTAGTAGTAATAGTAATAACATCAGTAGTAGTGGTGGTGGTTGTTGTTGTGGAAATAGAAGGGGAGGAGGAGGAGGAAGAGGAGGCGGGGGAGGGAGGAAGGAAGAAGAAGAACTGGGTGTAGATGGAAATGATGGTCTTTAGATTTCCTCCCCTGTAGAAAATCTGAAACCAAGATTAAAAGAAACACAAGAACGTTACCATTTTCTAAGTCTCTCAATTGAGGTCTTTTTGGGGCTCCACCATAAACACATGCCGAGCGCAATTTGGACAATTGTCCAAACTCCTGGGCTACTTGCTGTACTTGTTGTGCCAACTCTCTTGTAGGAACTAGCACCAGGCACTATATTTGCAAACAGAAAAGAAAATCTTCATAAGTTAAATAAGAAGAGTTCTCTCTTTAAATGAGGCCACTTATTCCCTTTCACCCATAATAAGACAATTTAAAACCCAATAATAAATATATACCACGTAAACGAAGAAAACATTTTTTTAAAGATTTAAAAGGTACAATTTAATAGAAACATTCTTTATGAAGCTGAATATGAGACATTTTGTAAGGGGAAAAAAAAAAAAAGAGAAAAAGAAGGAAAAAAACTTACGATTGGGCCATCTCCCCTCTCCAAATAAGGCTGATGTAGAATGTGAACAATAGCAGGTAGCATGAACTAGAAAATAAAAAGAAAAAACAGAAACCTTTTATATGATGCTTTTCCTTAACACATCTTGGTGGTATTTTTTTTGTGTGACATCCATGCTGTGTATAATTATAGAAAGAATGAAATTGACGTTACTCAGCACTCTTTTTAGCCAGCCATTTTATGACTAGTTCTCACTAAATTGTATGAATGAAGACTAAACGTTTAAGGTTACACATAGTTTTGTGTGTTGTTACTTATATCCAGCTGGCAGATGTTTAAAACTAAAAACACCTAGCATCAATTGCTAATATCATTAATCTTATAATAATTTGAACAAAATTATTTACATACAATGTACAACACACATACGCACACATATATTCAAAACTTCAAAGACCCATTTTTTAAAGCAGATTTTCAATTCCATTATGAATCGATATTTGTATATATAGGTAAATCGACCTTCAAGCAAGTGAAAAGAAATAGATATTACACGATCAAAGATCTCTTTTAATTAGCACAGAATGGAAAAACATAACAAAAACTGCAAAACATTTGAATTGTTATTGCAGAGCAATTACACACTTCTTTATTTCCTCTTCAGTTCTATACAATTTGTGTTATCAGGCAGTTGAGTGCAAATTAAGTAAGAATGATTTTGCAACTCCTGCATCATGAATAAACAAATTAGAGTGAAAATAGAGAATAACACAAAGCCTTAATTATCCTACAATTGGCACTTTTTTCAGGGATGCCACCAGGCAAATTTTAAAAAGCCTGAAAACTTGGGCGGACGAGATACAAATCAACGTCAAGGGCTTTGTAGGGATTTGAAAAATATCAAATTTGGAATATTGTTTCAGTACTTATTACTGCAATTGAGAGCAAATAACACACAAAAGAAAGGAGAGTTAACAGTTTTCAAATTGATAAAATAAGGTGCTGAAAACAAAATATAGACAAATTAATATCAATAGCTATCAGGGGTGAGAATGATTAGTCACATAAAAGGAGAAAATTTTTCATTGTGAAGATCATGACCCACCCATGCAACCATAACCTATAAATTTAAACTTCACTCAAATTCACTGAGATTCGATCCAAAATTTGCCTCGCAGCAATTTCTGACACGACTCGGAGAATTTCAAAAGTTGAAAGTGTAATTACATTTGGTGGTTGAAGTAGGGATGATGATGTGGTGGCGGTTGTAGTAGTAGTGGTGGTAAGGATGATGTGGTAGTGATTATAGTAGTACTGGTCGTATGGATGATTGTGTGGTGGTGGTTGTAGTAGCTGTGGTAGGAATGATGATGTAGTGGTAGTTGTAGTAGTAGTGGTGGTAGGGATGATGTGGTGTTATTTGTAGTAGTAGTGGTGCCAGGGATGATGGTGTGGTGGTGGTTGTAGTAGTGGTCGTAGGGTTGATGATGTGGTTGTAGTTGTAGTAGTAGTGGTGGTAGGGATGATGGTGTGGTGGTGTTTGTAGTAGGAGTGGTGGTAGGGATGATGTGGTAGTGGTGGTAGGGATGATGATGTGGTGGTGATTGTAGTAGTAGTAGTAGTAGTAGTAGTAGTAGTAGTAGTAGTAGTAGTAGTAGTAGTAGTAGTAGTAGTAGTAGTAGTAGTAGTAGTAGTAGTAGTATTAGTAGTAGTAGTAGTAGTAGTAGTAGTAGTGGTCTTCGAGATGATGATGTGATGGTGATTGTAGTAGTAGTGGTGGTAGGGATGATGATGTGGTGGTGGTTGTAGTAGTGGTGGTCTTTTAGAGATAATTGTGTGGTGGTGGTTGTAATAGTTGTGGTAGGAATGACGATGTGGTGGTAGTTGTAGTAGTAGTAGTACTGGTGGTAGGGATGATGTGGTGTTATTTGTAGTAGTAGTGTTGGTAGGGATGATGATGTGGTGGTGATTGTAATAGTAATGGTGGTAGCGATGATGTAGTGGTTTTGGTGAGTGTTTTTTTTTCAGTGATAATAATAGCAATTTGTCAAAAAGGAGGAAAATGTCTCCGTCCATCGGTCAAACGCAAGCAAAGTGTAAAAATAACAAGAACACAGTTTTGTATTGGTATTATGTAATATATTACTATTACTAGTATAAATCCATTCTTATCATTAAACATAAATTTAGTTTTTGTAAAGATTTAATGGATGGTTGCGAGAGGGAGAGAGATAGAGAGAGAGAGAGGGGGGGAGAGAGAGAGAGGAAGAGGAGAGAGAGGAGAGAGAGAGAGAGAGAGGAGAGAGGAGGGAGAGAGAGAGAGAGAGAGAGAGAGAGAGAGAGAGAGAGAGGGAGAGAGAGAGAGAGAGAGAGAGAGAGAGAGAGAGAGAGAGAGGGAGAGACTTCTCTACCAGAATAATTTATGAATTGATCTTAGGAATTCTATATCAAAAAAAAAAAAAAAGAAGAAAAGAGAAATGGAAAGAAAGGCAAAGGGAAAGAGGAAAAGAGAGAGAAAGAGAGAAGAGAGAGAGAGAGAGAGAGAGTGAGAGAGAGAGAGAGAGAGAGAGAGAGAGAGAGAGAGAGAGAGAGAGAGAGAGAGAGAGAGAGAGAGAGAGAGAATTTGTCCCTCCCCTTCCCCTTCAACCATCAACTTGCTAATCAAAGAACACCACTGGTCGTCTGTGTCAATTGCGACATCTGGTGCCATTCAGTCTGGCCCGACGTCATAAAAACGGGACCGTCACTAAATTTCACGAGACTATTGCACAGGTGTCAAAATATGACATAAGACATAATGGTGATTTTGTGGTTTTGAGGGAAATGTTTGACACGGCAAATTCAGCGGAAAATTTCTGAGAAATTCTCAAAATCACTGTTTATTTATCAAATTTTTTTTTTTTAAAGGAGGAATTGTGATGGGGATGGGCGTAGATAAACTACCATTTAGGTGCCCAAATATTCGACCGGCGGTGACAGCCCAAATTATTCACCCGGCGAAAAAGTTCCGGCTCAAATCGCGATCGCGATTTTTTCTTCTTCTTTAAAAAAATTTTTTTTTTTTTTGAATAGTGACGACGGACAAAAACCGGAGGTTCCGGATTAAAACCGGCTGGTGGTAAAAAAACCGGATTTCCGGCTAAAACCGGAAAAGTGGCATCCCTGTTTTTTGGACACATCCTTGGAACAAATCCGAAGCTCCATTGGTCATAAGGTAAAGGCCAAATGAAAAAACAGGGCAAAAAAATCATTCTTAACTTACAGCCAAGGTTTTCCCTGAACCTGTTTGTGCAATTCCAACAAGATCCAAGCCTGACATGGCAACAGGCCATCCCTGTGCTTGAATAGGTGTCGGAGACAACCAATTGTTCTTGCGAATTTGACTTAGAGCAAAATCTGAAGAAAAAAAAGAATTATCATCACTAGCATTTGAAAAGGAGTCAGGATTGATTTTTCCAAAATCGAACCCCCACAGCGCCAAAAAAGAAATAAAAATTTGGATTTTACATTTTGAACTGTACACCATGGAACCTAGCATAAGTGCTTGTGTGGCAGAGTTAGAGTGCAAATTTCATGAAAATTTCATCACTTCTACTACCAAAAACAGAAAAAGAATTTTACCTAAATGGGAACATCCAAGCTTAATTTTTTACAAAAAAAAAAAAAATAGAAACAGAGTAATTGACAATTACAAGCAAAAATGTCATCTTCTACATGGTGGTGGCAACTATGATCTAGCAGTAGTGGTCATGATTATATGGAGATATGACGAATCAACTATACGACACCCTCCCCCACTCCCTTCCTTTGCCCTCCCAGGGTTATGTACCACTGAAATTATGCTATTATTGTGTTGGGGTTTTTCTTCAAGCCTTTGGGAAACAATTAAAAAATCAAATACCATATTTACTGATTTTGGGAACCTAGAAACGAAACTATTAATCGGCCTCAAAAATGTTAAAAACTAAAGGATCAAATTTTTTTAAAATATAATTTTAAAAAGCAAATTATTCTTTGAATTACCAACATACCTGGTAAACTTGCCTCTTCAAAAGTAATGACTGGCTTTGGAACTTTCTTACCACTGACAGTAATAGAATGAGTTTTATAGTACTGATCTACTTCATGCTGAAAATAATGAAAAATTAAAACTAAAATAATTTTATAAAGGAAAGAAAAAAAAATGATATAAAATAGCCCAATATGATTTGTATGTAAATGAGCAAAAAAAAAAAAAAGGGAAGATACATATTCATTAAAAAAAAAATAAAAAAACAAAAAACAAAGCAAGATTCATTTTTTAACAAATAGCACATTACTCCAAAAGTTTACCGCTCGATATCTATAACAAAACCTTAAAAACCAATATCTATCAAATACTGAGGTTAGCTTAGCTGTACACAAGTGGTCAAATCTCCTTGTTCTTTGCTTACCTGATTTCTGTGCATTACAGATGGTTTTTCTTTATAAAAGTTTTTTTCAAATCTTGGAAGTCTAGATAAATCCCATCTTGGTTTCCTTAAGTTAGCACCAGGCTGAGTTCCTTTCAAAGAAGGCCGTCCACCACCCCGATCAGAGAATCCTCCCCGACGACTATCATTCCTGTCCCTATCAAAACGGCCTGATCCTGAACGACCATCAAATCTATCACCCCTGTTTCAAAAAAAAAAAACAACAAAAAACAAATGCATCTGGAAAATATGTTATGGCTTTGCAAATAATTGTCCATGTGATGTGAAATAATACATCAGTAAACTTATGTGTCATTTTGCAAGGTAGTATGAGTATGAGGGTAGAGGATAGATGATAGGGGCTTTATTTTCATTTCATACACCTTTGGATTGTGTTGGAATAAAATAAAAATTCATTTAAAAAACTAAGAACTTACTTAAATTCTACCTTAATGGAACAATTTTCTTTATGTTAGGCAGTTTAATGAGCAGCAGCAGTTGCAGTCAAATTTTGACCCAACTCGCCCATATGAAAGTTGTGACTGGAAATTGCCGTTCGCGTTTTGGGGGGTTCAATTAAAGATGCATAACTTCGTTATAAAGAGGAATATCGCAGATATTTTGGTATCATTATTTTCGTCTTTCAATTTCCTTTTAAATGGTGCGAATTAAGGAAAAATCCATTAAGAATTCCAGAAGTTATATGAAGTTAAAATTTGGCAATTTTCAAATGTATTTATTTTTTTATTTACCGCGTGTGTTTTTAAAATTTAAACGCTTGTTTTTAGAATAACATCTAAACTTTATTCATGCCAAATTTCAGGGCTCTATATCGATGCGCAGACACCTTTTAACTCTGCGCCGAAATGCCTTGTTTACATTATCTTCTCATCATGGCTGCCGGGCGATATCGATATTCATATCGATATTTTAAATTTAGTTATGTATTATGTTAAATTTAGTCCATAATATTTTCAGTACTATTATTTACTATGTTTTTATTTTGAATACATACTTTCCAACATTATTTATGGCATTTTATAGTTTTTGTTTTAAAAGTTCGTATATTTCTCTCTTTGTGAAATCCGATATTAATAATATCGATATTTTAAAAATACCAATTGCTTTAATTTAATTTTATTTTACTTTGCCATCAAGTCATCAAGTTTCTTTCCCATATGTTTAGATATGTTTATCATTTGTATCAATATTGTAAAGGCCTTAGCCTAAATAATTATTATGTTAAGAAGTTCTATAAGTTTTGACACCCCCATACATCGAGAGAGAAGGGTGGGGGGGGGGGGGGGGAAAAAATTATATTAATTAATAGCAATAAAGCCAAAGCAGAATTTTTTAAAGTATTAAAAGCCATAACTTTCCTTCTAATTATAATAGGGAATCTGTTTCAATTTATTTGAACTTTTTCAATCTACCATTTTATTTATATGCAATTAAATTGCCATAGGTAAAAATAAACTCATTATGTCATTACACAACATGTTTATATCTTTTCATTTAAATACTCTCAAACCCTTTTTTATTCTCTATGTATTAATTAAAAGAGGGTAATTATTTGCAATTGTTTCAGTGAGATATTGGGGATAAATCCAAAAGTGATAGAGCAAATTCTTTCTTACGTCTAGCCGAGTTTTTGATTATGTAACATCTGCGTCATATTATGTAATAATGTGTTAATTTGAAATGTTTATCTTCCTCTTTATTAATGTAAATGCATTGTCCTCGATAAGACGAACATTTTGGTATACAATGTATGCTAAGAACTCCATATTGACTGTTTTAACCATTTTTTATTAACATCACGCATTTTCGGTCACAACTTTGCAATGGTAATTTTGGGGTAAAAATCGGTCTGAAATTAGGACTTTGAACTGCCATAACTACATTTCTAATCAAGATAGAAACAAAATTCAAACTGTTTTGTAATCTGTGTTGCCAGCTCTTTCATATGACATTGGTTTCAAGTGTGTGAGGTACATTTAGAATTTCTATTAAACTCCCTACTTTATGTGACATTTTTTCTGACACCACCGTAACAACTCTGCAATAATAATGCTATCCTTCCAACATTGGTCAAAAGTAAAACTGCAGATAAAAGTAAAAGGCAATCAAAATATTCTATGATGCAAAGCTTATTTTCCTCTTCCTTTTCTTTTGAAAACCACATAAATGAACCGATTTGGCTAGCACATCCCAATCTACACTTGTAATTGTAAAAGAAGAGAAGAAGGAAGAGCCATGGTGAGGTGAGATTTTTAGTCTGCTGCATAGATGTATTGACAAAACAACCACAGAAAACTGGGGGGAGGGGGGGGGGGAATGCATCATGTGCGAGCTACTGACGAGGATTAGACGTCTGTTGATACTGCACAATGGAGACAATGCATGTCTAATTGTGTCCGTTCAGTTGTTGACAGTAATCATCAAATAACTGGTTCAATTTCAATGTGAATGGTGGATGAAGTTGAAATCAGTTCCACTTTGACTTTGACAAGGGCTGCATTTGCTATTTGCATTTGATGATGCAGCATAATTTATAATAAGAATATAATCATTCATTTAAAAATACATAAAAAATAAGGACCATGCAAAGATGCCAATTGCCGGCCTCGCCTGAGCTTGGTGCATCCTTCCTCGCCCACTCTCACTGTCCAGTTGTCAGTCGGTTGTGTAGTCTAGTGTAGAGTGTTGTGTTAGCCACTACTAATTTTTACATTTTCACTCATCTAACCTCAGTTAATCCGAGTCGCATCAATCCTTCCAATTTTTCTCAAAGTTTAGAGTTATCTTATCTAGTGGCTAAAGTATTAGGGTTATAAGTTGTATAGAGGACGTCGAATCTGTTTCAGTTTCAGTCAAGAGTCAAGACCGCCCACCGTTTATTTTGCGGTAAAGTAGAAAGATTTAACACCTACCCTCTTCTGTTGTCACGATCTCTGTAGGACATGATTTTAATACAAAACTAAAGTAACGCAAGTACTTAAAATAGTTATAAGCTTTGGACCTCTTGGAATTAAACGCTAACTAAAATACAGAGGACCGGTATTTATACTGGTCTCTTGGAAAAGAAAATGGCCGTGAAAGAAACCGGAAGTGATCAACAATAGTGTCATAATGAGCGATATGAATATTCATTAGGTTAGGTTAATGACCATGAAGGAAAAAGATTCTCATCCATCATAATGCGACCCGACATGACTAATTTCTATGGAAAAAAAAAAAAATAGGGTTATTTCAGTATGCAGAACACTAAACAAGTATATTTTTGCCGACACTAAAAGACTACATCCATTTCCGTTTTTAGGGTTCTCTCAAAAATGTGACCCATCGTAAGGATGAACTGGATTATGGAAATATAATTTATAGCTACATATATATTATGAAACGTGGGGTTTCTTTCCATTAGGTATAATGAAGAATAAATATAATTTCTTGGTGTTAAAAAAACACAAACCCACAAAGTTTCTATTTTTTTACATTTTATTTTTAAATTGACTTTTTAGATTCCAATTCACCCCGACCGATATGCACCTATTTGCAGGTCTGATAACCCAATTCCTTATGGGCTCGTTGTTGTAATGGAAATCTCAAAATGTGACGCAAAATATTGTCCATTACGACAATGTTAAACGAGGCCCATCAGTAGGTTCGGATGTCAGACATGCATATATGTATACGTCGATCTCGAGATGATAGCCTATCGTTTTCGAGACAGTGAGTCACATTACTATTATTATTATTATTATCATTATTATTATTATTATTATTATTATTATTATTATTATTATTATTATTATTATTATTATTATTATTATTATTATTATTATATTATTATTATTAATAATAATATAATAATAATAATAATAATAATAATAATAATATATAAAAATAATAATGATGATGATGATGATGATGATGATGATGATGATGATGAATGATGATGATGATAAAAATTATGATAATAATGATAATTGTAAAAATAATAATGATGATAATATTTATTTAACATAAAAATAAATAAATAAATAATAAATAAATAATAATAATAATAATAATAATAATAATAATAATAATAATAATAATAATAATAATAATAATAATAATAATAATAATATAATATAATATATAATAATAATAATAATATAATAATAATAATAATAATAATAATAGCTAAGAAGCTCACAACATTGCCATCCGGAAGCACAAGGGACCAACACACAAAACTATGTGTAACCTTGAACGTTTATAGTCTGGTTAATAAAGTTGCGTGAGAATTACTCATAAACGCGGATGGCAACAAGCAATAACAAAGATCTGAGTGACGCCATCGTCGTTCTATCGATAGCACGCTCTTGGGAGAAGCCAATAAGCGTGCTCGAGTCAGAGCGTGCCGAAATCCGATGCTCCATGGATATAATCAATATTCGGTCACCCAGCTTTTGCGTGTCGTTCTACAGAGTGTGCTCGAATTCGGCATGCTAAAATCCAGCGAATATTGTATAACGTCTCAAGGACTCAACTATGCGCAGAGCGAGCGGGTCTCGAACCCATGACCTTCTCATCCGAAAGCGAGTGTCATACCACAAGACCATATACCTGCACACCGACAACTGTATTACATCGGGATGGTTTAGTTTCTGAACATGGACGTTATAGCTCGAAATATTCGATATTAAAAAAAAAAAGCTTTTATATAGCGCAATATCCACTAAACGTGCTCAAAGCGCTTTGCAAAGGGTCGCTGACCAATAGCAACACGTAACATATAGTACGAGACATGTCATGACGCCTGTTAGGCGATATTACAATTTTCCGGACAGGGACAACGCTGTTAACGGCCGGGTACTCATTTTACACATGAGTCCGATGAGAGAATGTGAGTAAATAGCCTTTCCCAAGGACTCAACTATGCGCAGAGCGAGGCTCGAACCCAGGACCTTCCGATCCGAAAGCCAGTGTCATACCACAAGACCACAAACCTGCACACCGACAACTGTATTACATCGGGATGGTTTAGGTTCTGATCATGGACGTCATAGCTCGAAAAATTATTATTAGATTGGTGTCAAAATAATTTGTTTCATGAAAAACGAAACATTCATCTTAATAGGATTCAATAGTCTGACGTCACGTCCACCCAGCAACCAGCAGCTTTGTTCTAAACACAGAAAATCGGTACGTTTTCACATGTCATGTGTTCAGATTGTATAAAAGTCCAAACATGATCAGATTTATAATGTTTTTCTCCTGTGTATACAACTTTATGCTCGTCGGAGAAAAATTTCATGAGGGCGTCCGCCATTGTTCCGATACTTAAAAACCAGTTACTAAGTTACTATGCGTTATTACGAGGGAAGTGACGTTGAACCCCATTACTTTAACCTTCAATTTATGCTTTCTATCTGACTCGTGTAACCTTCATATAATACTGACTTACTGACTTAAGGCCTTTCGCTTCCTAATCATCCGATCGGGACGCCTCGGCTGCCTCTCTAATCATCTGTGTCATTTCCTTTCACAGTTCACGGTCTTTTGCTGTGGATGCTAAGTTCATAAGGTCTTGCTTTGATTTTAATTCTTTGTTATTTTGAGGACAGTATAAATTGACGTGGGTGGTCTACCTTGGTATTTCTTGTGCCAAGATGGGATGAAAAACGTATTCATGGCTTTTGTTAGCTGGTATATTTTCATCTCTTCTGAGTATATGCCCAAGAAGCCGCCCTCTTGCCTCCAGGATTTGAATGGATAAGGGTCTTTCATTGCATTTTTCATACAGTATTTTATTGCTTATTTTTGTGGGGTATCGTATATTCAGGACTCTTCTCAGGTGTTTTCTATGGAATCTGTCAAATCTTTGCTCTTCGGCTCCAGTCAGTGCCCATGTTCCGCAGTTGTATATAAGCACGGATTTTACAAGGGTTGTGTATAATTTGATTTTAGTATTAAATTTTATTTTATCTTTTCTACTCCATATATGTAGTAATTTATTCAATGCAGCCGTCGATAAACTTTTACTTCTCTCTACATCTTCCTTATCTCCTATTCATGATCCTACTTTTTTCGTGGCTCTCCATCCATCTTTATTCCTTGACAATAATGTTACATCTGTTTTGTCACTATTTACGTACAGTTGGTGATTTTGTAAGGCTCTTTGGATGTCATTTACATTGACTTGTTTCAGACAAATAAAGTCGATGTCGTCTGCATATGCAATTTCCATGGGGAGTTCGTTTTCAAAACGTGATTGGGCCGAAGGTACAGATTTACGCACATCTTTTAAAGCATTTTCTAGGTAAATGATAAATAAAACATGGCTTAGGCTGTCTCCTTGTGGTGTGCCGATGTTGCCAAGGAATGATTTATTGTCTGAGGCACCGATTATTTTGGTGGTTATCCAGGTTTCACTTATAAGGAATCTGATTAATCTAACTTCATCTTCCATAACTATTCCTTTCAAAATATTTAACAAGGATTGGCGATTGATAGTATCGAAGGCGGCAGGCATATCTATTCCAATTATAACTATTTCTACTTTTTCTGACAGGGTTTTGGCAGCAAGTCATTTGTGGGTCCAAACTACATCTGCAGTAGTTCTCTCCGTCCTGAATCCGCTTTGACTATGTGACAAATAATTTTCAACAATCGATCTAATTCTTTTCAGTGTGCTTATCGTCTGCTTTTGATACTATTGATCACAATCTTCTTCTCAAACGTCTTGAAATTACTTATGGCGTGTCTGGTGCAGCGCTTGATTGGTTTAGGTCATATTTGTTTAATCGTAAACAGATTATTACGGTGGATGAATATAGATCGGAGGAAATCTTTCTTGATTGTGGGGTTCCCCAGGGTTCAGTACTTGGACCCGTTCTTTTTGTTTTGTACGTTGGCCCTCTGTCTAAAATCATCAGAAGTTTTGGTCTGTCTTACCATCAATACGCTGATGATACGCAATTGTACTGCGTTTCCAATATGAGAAATTTACAAGAAGTATCAGCCAATAGTAAAAATTGTATCCAAAGTGTTAAGAAATGGATGAATGAGAACAGACTGAAACTGAATGATGATAAGACGGAGGTGCTGTATGTGGGGAACAGGAAGTGGAAAAGTGAAACAGATTTGAAGTTGGGGGATGCCTCTATTCAAATTGTTGACAAAGTGAAAAACCTTGGCACATTCTTAGACTCTGGACTGTCGATGGAGCATCAGGTTAATAATTTGGTTAGATCTCTCTTTTTCCAACTAAAAAAGATTGCTTCCATTAGACGGTTCATATCTGAGGATGTGACCAAGCACCTGGTTGTGTCCCTCGTACTATCGAAATTGGATTATTGTAATGCTCTGTTGTTTGGCGTTTCGCAATACAATCTGAAACGTCTTCAGATTGTCCAAAACAGCGCTGCCAGACTAGTATTTATGAAGCGTAGGTGCGACTCTGCCGGACCTCTACTTCATGACCTGCATTGGCTGCCTGTTGAGAAAAGAATTAAATTCAAAGCTTGTGTTTTAGTGTATCGTTGTCTTGAAGGTACTGCCCCTTCCTACCTTTCAGAACTAATTGAAAGATATTCAAAACCCCGCCCCTTACGTTCGGCCAGTGATTCCACAAAACTAGTTGTCCCTCGAATTCGGAAAAATGCTGGAATGAGATCCTTTTCTCATTTCGGACCCTCTATCTGGAACGCCTTACCGCAGAGCATTCGTGAAAAAGAATCTTTGTCTATTTTTAAACGTTCGCTTAAAACATATTTGTTTCGATTTTAGTAGATGGTATGAGAAGCAAGATAGGTTTGGTTTGTGTTGTGTGTTGTGTTGTGTGTGTGTATGTGTGTGTGTGTGTGTGCTTGTGTGTGTGAATGAGTATGTTTCAGCCAAAGTAATTTGTAATTTAAGCGCTTAGAGTCTGGTGTCTCGGAGTTATAGCGCTATATAAGTTTTCAGCATTATTATTATTATTATTATTATCAGGGAGAGCGATTTTCTAATTGTATTAAGAAGAGTAATTGGTCTCAAATTCTTTGGAGGGCCTTTTGTTTTTCCTGGCTTTTGAATTGATATCAGCTCCTCTTTATTAATATCCAGGTTCTGATGACGTTCAAACGTCTGATTGAAAATGTCCGCTATGTGTTCATCTAATAAGGGTGGTCCATATTATAGAAGTTCAGAGCATACTCCATCTTCTCCCGGTGCTCTGTTGTTATTTAGACTTTTAAAAGCATTTCTCACTTCTCTTGGTGTAATAGGTTTAAATAGTGGTCGGGGATCTCCCCCAAATGAGCTGACGTGTGGCGTTTTGTTTTCTTGAAATTTTGTTTTATAGTATTCAAAAAGAACATTCGAAATGTCATTGGGGTTAATAATTAATTTTCCCGAGTCGTCCTCTATCTTTGGGTTTTCAAATGGTCTTTGGTTTATTAGTCTCACAGTTTATACATTGCTTGATGGTTGTTGCATTTATTAATAGTATCAACTTTTTTGTCCAACTCTTCATTTCTAAGATCAATTAATCTGTCTTATGCGGTGTGATATTTTGTTTCGTTCATATTTGAGTTTCTGTCTTTCTCCTTCCTTTTTAAAGTTTTGTATTCTTATTCGCAAATCTTTTTGTTGGTTAGATAATTGAGCTATGATGGTGTTATACGCACGGCCTTGTCGTTTGGTTGTAGTTGTCCCAGCGCTTTGAATTGCAGTATTTATTATTGCACTTCGTATACGTGACCATGCTTCGTTTGTATTGAGTTGTCGCTGGTATCGTAATAATACATAATAATAATATAACACAGCGCCGAACCCACAAAGTGCCTTAACTCTCTCAATCCTAGAGATTTTTGCTACTTTTCAAAATTGGAAAAAATGTCTTAAAAATGAGCATGTACATATATAGTTTTATTCAACTTCCATTACCATGTAAAAGCAAAAAAAAAAACAAAAAAACGTTAGCTTTGATACTAGATACGCCTTTAATTTGTCTCAGAAAAATGTAATAAATAGGCATGGGGTAAAAGTAACCTGGGTAAACAACGGATATAGTCGGTGTTAGGGATGAGTGAGTTAAGGCGCTACAAACATACATTTTAAAAACAAACTATAATATATAAAGCATTTACACGGAGTTGACGTGGTCAATGCGATTCACAATATTTCATTTATTCTCCTAGTAGGCCATGTAGAAGCACATTTCCATTTCATACCCTGTCCCGCCCGAGTCAGGGAAGCTACATTACAAGGGTTGCCGGGACTTGTTTCGGCTCGAAATATGGGGGCATATTCCATGCGTCTGGGAGGAGTTTCCCCACTTACCTACATTTTGTGAAAGCAGCAAGTGGCAGTAGAGCAAACAACTGTCTCGGTCTCATATATAGATAGTATGCGCTTGGCTAAGAAGCTCACAACATTGCCATCCGGAAGTATAACTGACCAACACACAAAACTATGTGTAACTTTGCACGTTTATACAGTTTAGTGAGAATTACTCATAAACACGGTTGGCAAAAAGCAATAACAAAGACCTGAGTGACGTCAACTTCGTTCTATCTATAAACCTGGCTAATATTACGAAAAAATCGAAGAATTACGAACAATTTCAGAACTTCGTTTAAATTTATTGAAACTTATTATGTCAGACCACATCATTTTAAGGATATATATAATTTTCAGGTTGACAGGTCTGCCAATATGTCTTTTGAGGGGAGCTCACATGTCAATAATTTCTAATAGCTCGGTAATCTTTTTATCTTTTTTTTTTTTCTTTTTCGGTCTTCTCTTGCGTGTTACCCGCAGCTTGGATATGGGCTGGTATCACGAGATTTTCGTGTACGGTAATCCAATACAACCACATCAAAGTCATCTATTTATTTATATATTTATATTTATATATATATATATATATATATATATATATATATATATATATATATATATATATTCATTCATTCATTCAATCAATTATCTGTTTATCAATATACTATTGAAACTACAAAGTAACACACCATGATACAAGCAATACATTGTGTACTTTAGATTTTAAGTTTAGCCTTTTTGTGTTATTAAGCGAAAGAAAAAATGGCATAGATACAAAATAACACAGGGTAAGTAAGAAGAGGACTCGTTCCATGTACCATTGTTGGTCATACGAAAACAAACAAACAAACAAACAAACAATCGTGAGCTTTCCTTCGATCCTTTAATCTAATAACATGGTCAATCTACCATTCATTAATAAAACAATTGAATCAAACGGCTATTCAAGCATACACACATATTATATGATATAATACAAACACACCAACGCATAACACACACTCCTCTCTCTCTCTCTCTCTCTCTCTCTCTCTCTCTCTCTCTCTCTCTCTCTTTCTCTCTCTCTCTCTTTCTTTCTTTCTTTATTCCTGTTTTCTCTCTCTTTCTCTCTCCCTCATACTCATAAACAACGTAACATACATAATATGCACACACAACGCATTGAATAAAACAAACAAATGGTAATCTATTGTTGGATGAAGACCAAAAAAAAAAAACAAAAAAAATAAATAAACACACACACAAAAGATCAACAACATTGTCACCATCTCCTTTTGATGATTCAGAAGAAAGAATACAGTGGATTCTTGATAAAGCCAACACCGCCGGACCAGAAAGATTGGTTGACTTAAAGCAAGGTTGACTTTATACATTATCAATGGAAAACGTGTGGATAAAGAACAACAAGATTGATGATTTAACATTTGATGAACTAACAAGATGTGTTGACTTTAAGCAGAAGTTGACTTTATGAGAGTTGGATCTATACGTATTCTACTGTAGATAGCTTTGTAAAATTGTATCTTGTTCCGGCTTGAGTCATCGGTTAGGAATATATTTCATCCAAGGACTAGTTATATCATACTTAGTGTAATTCTCATTTCTATGGTTTCACCTTATCAAATATAGCCAATTTGCAGGCCTCTAAGGGGGGAGGGGGGTCGCAGCATGACACACCTGTATTCGTCTTCACTTTACAATTCCTAATTGGCTCGATGGGGCCTGGATGTTGCGAGTTCAAGACACACCCGCCATTTTGTGTGGTCTTAAGCAAGTTACTTGCACTTGCTTACTGGGAGCCTGTTGGTAAATTTGTACTTTTTTAAAAGTTTAATAATATAGATGAATAGGCTTCCCAAAAATACAACAACAAAAAAAACTTTAAAAAAAAACATGTTAAAATGTTCTGTTTAAAAATATAACAACAACAACAACAACAACAACAAAAAGGGAATAGCCTAACCACTTTGCGTTTGTCGACGAAGTACCAAAACCTGGCCTCTGGGAGATAGCAATATAGCTGTCAATTAACGCCCGTGTCAAGAGGAGAAAGTGACGATGGGTGTGGGTCAAACACTGCGCAAGGAGCATTGCAATACCTATCACCATGCAGACATTTGAATGGAGCCTGCAAGCAAGGGGAACAAGTGGGAGCGCCCTAGACAGAGGACGAATTCAAAGCCTTAGATATAATTCCAGGAGACGAAGACGCAGACAGATGAATATAGAGGACCGCTGCTGTTGAGGTCTTATACTCCACAAAGGACGAAGAGGACTAACTCGGGTAACTCTCCATTACACATTGTGTGTAACATTAGGTTACACCAAAAAATAGCTCGATTGACTCCATATTCGCCTTTTTTATAGACGTGATAATTCTGCGCACAAAGTGATTCTCTTTTATTTTAAAGACATCCAAGCCAGCAAAAACAGTTAGAGCACGACATACCTAATTCAGTTATAATAAAGACTTACTTTGCATGTTAAGAGCGCAAACATAGCAATTTCATATAAACGATGTCATATTTCGTGATATCCTGTCATACATCCCTGTTGGTAGTCAAGACGACCGCATGTATAACAAGTGCCACCAAACAGCTCGATGATTGGTCCAGCATGCCAGCGACACGAGTTGGGCTTGTTGCAGCTGTCTCGGACTCGCTTGTTGCATTTCTTGCATGTGAATGGGATATCTGGTTGATAGCCATGTCCAGTTTGTCTTGATGGAGGCACGCTGCAGACTCCATTCGCTGAAATAAATACCAGCAGACTGTATTAATAATGGCTTATTAAAGCTTTTTAAAAAATTGAGTGCATGCACTCATGAACAGCAAAAATATGTATAAAAATTATAGGATACAATGTCAGAAAAAGCAGAAGGAAAACACACGAAAAAAAAAACCCAATAAAACTTCAAACAAACAGAAACAGCTTTTCTAAACCGATGATCAAACCTCAGACCTCCTGATTAGTGGTAATCATGAGGGCTGAGATTTTATTTTATGTTATAAGAGAGAGAAAGAGAGAGAGAGAGAGAGAGCGAGAGAGAGAGAGAGAGAGCGAGAGAGAGAGAGAGAGAGAGAAAGAGAGAGAGAGAGAGTCATTAAATCTGGTGAAACATTTACAGTTCCATCAACGTGTATTCAACTATAAATTTCTTATAAACGACACAGGGTTGATAAGTGATGGATTTATTGAAATAATCAGCGGCGTGGCGTATTGACGGCATATGATGGTGCCATGATTAGAAAAAAAATTCTAATACAGTGAACACGGTTAAGAGGAGAGAGCACGATATATTAAAAACTCTCTTTTATGGAAGGGTGGGGGAGGGTCGATGGTTTCTACGAGTGGACAAAACTTACAAAAACAAATAATTCATGAAAACAACAAGCCACAACACTAAGATACAAGTCCCGTATGAAAAGGTCTTTGTAATTATTCTTTGTCCACCATTTAAAGGATTGGATTTGGTAGATAATGCAATCAATATGTTATAAATGTAAATCAAAAGAGAAAAAAAAAACCTATGACAGAAATTACTTACTTTTAGTACTTGTAAAAAAAAAATCTGCACTGCGATGTTTCATCTCTGCAAATCTTTTTATAATGTGTTTATTGAAATCTGGAATGGCATCTATTTCAGCTTTATGAATTGACAGAATCATTAATGAATTTAACCGCTCCTGTTTCATTGAATTTCGCAACAAAAAAATTTCACTCTTTTAAGGGTGCTAAAACAACGTTCAGGACGTTAAGAAATACGATGGAAGTGGTTAAGGTCACTATAGCCTATAGATGTCCATGATTTGTCAGTGTTTGTTGTATCTGTAAAAAGTAGACAATAATAACAAAAGACTAAACTAACTGTGAGCCATTCATGCCTGTCTACCATGTCACTGAAAAAGAGCGTTTTCGAGATTTCCACACCTGTGTTAATTCAAAATCAGTTGGTTGGTGAGGAACTAGTCTTTTTATTTCTAATTTGTCATCTAGTGTCAATCTCCCAAACGGTCGGTGAAGTAAAGAGTCAACTTGATTCATTGCAATTCATTGTTTAACAAAACAAAACTTCAAAGTATATCTCAAATAGTGGAAATCAGTGGAATACGATTAATGATTGCACAAATAAAAGGTAGATTCAGATCTTAAAGCATCACAAAGAAAAAATCACTCCACTTAAGTACTTAAAAATCTGAAAATACACCAAAAGTATAACTGTTGACAGTCTTCGGTTTCTTTCTCTGACTGACACAAATACACACGCACAAACACACAGACACACACACACACACACACACACAAATAAACACTCATACACACGTAACCATCAACTCGGCACTACAAGCAAGAAAAATGTTGGTAAATTAGTCCACAATGCTTCGTTGCAAAGAATTACTTTATTCAATAATCGTGAAAAAGAGGTGGGGAGGGGGGGTTTGATATGTCATATTTTAAAGTTTTATGATGTTTTTCTTTGCTGCTTACAAATAAACATGACAATGATCAGTGTTTTTGACAGTTAATGTAATATTTTGGATTGCCGAAGTTACCCTACATTGGCAATTGCCTAAAATAAACATTTTTGAACTTTGAACCTAATTTGGCGCATCCCCCCAGTCCAACGGTGGAGCTCTCAGATCCTGGCACAAGTCGAGGGGTTTTCCGCTATTTGGAGATAGTATAATTCGACCCAGTTTCTCGCTCAATCAGCTGTCGCGATACTAATGGATATAGCATTAATTGGAGCTCGGATTGCTTTGCACCACGGTGTTTGATTTAGTCACTACTTCGCGGAGTGATGTCACCAACACACGAGTCGGCGCAGTGCGTGACTCGGAATCTTGAATAGAGTGGAGACTAAAAATGTTGTTGGCGAGTTGGCGAAAGACAGTGGAGTTAAAATCTCTGTTTTATTTTTAATTAAATTATGCTGTTAATGATTTTTTAAAAGACTGGTGCGGTGCCTGGCACCATTCGATCCAATGGCCCCACGCCACTGGAAATAATACGACATATTATAATGAAGTAATTTGCTACATCGCCTCATGGAACTCCTCTCGTATATGAATCAATCGTCATCCAGATGTTGAATTTAACAGTGAACGGGTGATTAGGTAAGATATCCCTTGTGCGTCTATTTTAGCACACATCATTTATGCGCTCCTCTCAAACAAAAGATAGAGGACTCGAAGACATACTGGATGTTGGATGTTGACCTCTGTACGGGCATGGGAATAGACTTCTGATTTGGGCAATTATGACTTAGCGACCACACTCTTACCACTTTAAAAAAAAATAGAACAAATGCTGGCTAACTAATTGGGGGTTGATAATGAGAGGCCATATACAGTACCTTTTTCGCCATCTTCATCGTGGACCTCGACACTCGTAAAAAAGAAATTGTTGGATTGGCTGTTACTTGGCACGGTGGCCGTGTTGGACGAATGGATGATGGAAGTGTTGGAGGCCGAAGCCTGCGGAAGTGCTTTTCTCTCCTTGAGTTGTTGGCTGCTGGGTCTACTGCTTCTACTGTCATTGTTGGAGGTGGTAGCGATGGTTTTGTCGTGAGATTCGTTGCTTTGATGAATGGATTTGATCGGTGCAAGTCTAGGCGTTACACATCTTTGTCGGTGTTGGCTATTATTGTCATTGTAAGCATTGTTACTGTAACAGCTATTTTTGCTGCTGCTGTTGCTGTAGTCATTGAAGGACGAAGAGGAGAGGGAGGTGTCACCGTTGTGTGAATGATATTGTTGATGATGTGGATGCCACGACCCCTGGCGAGTTAGAATTTTCACTGAAGAATAAAAAACGAACAAAGAAACATTTTGTTGTTGGATTATTTTCTTTGGAATATTATGCATATGTAAAATGCCTTTATTTTCTTTTACTATCAATATCGATGAAAGATATAGGTGACACACAACATGTCACAAATTCATAAATCTGAGACTTCTTTGAAGTTAGAATAGTAACTACTTGCGGCTTTGACTGCTTACACTAATAGTAAAAGCGATAATGAGATGAGGAGCAACATCCATCATTCAAAAATCTTAAAAAGTTGGATGCCTCAAACAGTAAAAGATGCGCATGTAATATGTAATGAACAAAAATGAATATAACAGATTTAAAAAAACAAACAAAAATAAATTTAAAAAATAAAGAAAAGAAAAAAACAAAAAAAAACAAACAAACATGGAGGGTTTCGGGCTCAAAACCTTATTCAGCCAACAACAACAACAACAACAACAACAACAACAACCCCCCCCCCCCCAACAATAAAAACATAAGAATTCATGACTAAATTCCAGATCGACAACTGATGATTTTGGTAGGTCCTGTCAGTAGAAGAAAATCTTGGAATGTAAACATTGTGTTTATTGTATAGAGTAAAAGCTCGAGTTAGAAAAATATATTCAGTCAGAGGAAAAAAAAAAAGATTAAATCAAAGCTTTGTTCCGGGTGGTAGACACTTATTATATTCCCATCAAAGAGCAATAAATTACTTAAACACTTAAACCAAAAGGTGACATCGAATGTTTGTATAGAGAAATAATCAAGACTTGCAGCTCACTTGATTGCAAACGGCGGACATGGTCTATTTCGTTGCGTCTTTGGTGTGATTCCAGCTTTACTCTTTGATGATCCAGAGTCTTTCGGTGTTTTAAAGCCTCTTTGTTGGTTGATCTAAATGAAAAGATAATAAATGCATTTAAAAGGGAGGGTGAGGTTGATAATGGGTGTAAATAAAACACAATATGATAACACATTTAAGCATCCAATGGCGTAGCATGCTCACAGTATAAGAAGGTGGTGCCAGAATCAGAAGAAAATGACTTAAAACATGCTATATTTGTAAATACAAAAGAAAGAGAAAAAAAGAAAGAAAGAAAAGACTTTCTCAAAGAAGTAAGAGGCGGTATATACTATTTCTCAGTTTGTTTTTTCAATGCTGTAATCCATTTTTAAAAGATGGATGCGATATAGCCACGCCCCTGTTTTAAAGCACCCGTCCCCCCAATTCTGATAGACTGAAAAATGTATCAAAGCCCCTTTATGAGTATATCTAAATGAAAAATACAATTACTACACTTGAGATGGGGATGATAGTGGGTGTAAATGAAATACAATATATGACAATATGATAAGCAACAGTAAACAGGCGGTTGATAGAATGATAGAACTAAATAACAGATTGATTTATCAGTAAAAGAATGAATATGTCAGTCAGTCAATGCGTAAATGAATGAATTACGGAATTATCGAGTGAATAAATGAAAAATCAAATGAAATGAAAAAATGAATGAATGTCCATATGTATAGATGGAACGACATTGACGTCACTCGGCTCTTTGATATTGATTTTAGACAGCCATTTTGGTGATTACTTCTCTCTAAATTATATCAATCAGTCTATAAATGTTCAATATTACAAACGGTTTTGTAGGTCAGTACGTTTAATCCGGCTGGCGAATGTTGCGAGTATTTTACCAAAACGCACATCACCAATAAATGAATGAATGAGTGAATAAGCCTTACTTTATAGCTTGCACCAGTTGATTCCTTATCCTGTTCTCTACACATCTGCTTTTCTTCTGATGTAGCACAAGATCCCGGAAGACCGTTCTCTCACCGCACGCCTCACACTGCACCGGTCTCCAATCACACTCTTGAACGTGATCTTGAAGCTGGCATCGTTTTACCTTGATCTGGCAGCCGCCACTGCCCCCTTTCTTCGAGTGGGGACACGGCATGGGTGTGTTCGGACACTCATCGCTGACATGTCGGGGTAACTTTCCTAACGGCAAAACCTGAAAATTACGATGGGAGAAATAATAATAATAATAATAATAATAATAATAATAATAATAATAATAATAATAATAATAATAATAATAATAATAATAATAATAATAATAATAACAATAATAATAATAATAATAATAATAATAATAAAACAACAACAAAATAATAATAATAATAATAATAATAATAATAATAATAATAATAATAATAATAATAATAATTAATAATAATGATGAGGATGATGATGATAATGACGATGATGGTGATATTACTACTACTACTACTACTACTACTACTACTACTACTACTACTACTACTACTACTACTACTACTACTACTACTACTACTACTACCACTACTGATAATAATAATAATAATAATAATAATAATAATAATAAATAATAATAATAATAATAATAATAATGATGATGGGGGAGGAGGAGGAGGATAATAATAATAATAATAATAATAATAATAATAATAATAATAATAATAATAATAATAATAATAATAATAATAATAATAATAATAATAATAATGTAATAATAATAATATAATAATAATAATAATAATAATAATAATAATAATAATAATAATATATAATAATAATGATGATGATGATGATGATGATGATGATGATGATGATGATGATAATAATAATAATAATTAATAATAATAATAATAATAATAATAATAATAATAATAATAATAATAATAATAATAATAATAATAATAATAATAATAATAATAATAATAATAATAATTAACAACATTTTATAGCGCATCACAAATGCCAATCCTCCACCCTTCATAACCGTTTTGAATGCAATAACTCTTCATCGATAAATCTTACTGGAATATGCCTAAAAATTGACACCATGGCACCAGAAAAAAACAAAGCACTTTTTTTTCATTTTGTCCAGAAGACCCGAGATTTCTGTAAAGTTTCAGATTTGAGCCTTTTGACATATTATTTATTGGGGGCCATCTTAATCTATCAATATGTGAAATAAAAATTTTCTTACAAAAAATCTTTATAAAATGTTTTTAGTCATTGTGGTGTCTATTATTAATAAGTAGATCACTGGCCTAAAAAGTTGCTGTCTTCAGATAAACTATAAATAGAACGTATTTATGATCTCCAATCAACCATTTTAATAACTCTAAACTTAACGCACGAAAAGGCATAGACTCGTCTAAATATAACATTGTAAATTAATTTCCTATCTATTCAACATATAGCTATAATATTGTACCATTAAAATCCAGTTGTATTTTCATGTCAGAGATTCCATTTGTGAAAGATACTGTTGTTATGGAGAAGAAAAAAACAAACAAAACACAAACAATAACAATAGCACTTAAGAAATAAAAACGAACAAAACAAACACAAAAAAAAAAGAAAAAAACCCAACAACAACAACAACAAAATATTAAAAAAACACACACCAAAAAAAAACACACACAAAAAAAAAAAAAACAACAAAAAAAGCAACCAAAAACAAACAGAGGTCTAAATTAATAATTAATTAAATGAACAAATTAATAAATAAATAATTAGATAGGTAAAAATTACAAAAGCTAAGAACGCCGTATACGTGTTGTGCACATTCAAAAAGGGTCTTGAAGAATACTGTATACTATCCGATTTACAACCGCTGTGATACAGTACTCAGTGGATTCCCACACGCCGAGTTCCAGACGCTGTGCAATACGATACGCTGGAGCTGATTGGTTGAATGTATTGATACTGTGCATTTTTCCAAACAGCTCACAACACAACATTCACCAGACAGAAATAACGCTCCACACCACAAAACTGTACCTATATAACCTTAGACGTTTATATTCTGATTGATAGAATTTAGTTAGAGCTATTCATAAAAATGGCTGATGAAAAACAATATCAAAGAACTGAGTGACGTCAATTTCGTTCTATTTATTAGTTACCTCCCATGAGAATCGGATTTTGGCATGCTCGGATTCTAGCACGCACTTTGGCTTCTCCTGATAGCGTGCTAGAATCTAGCGAGTACTGTAACTGTAATCGTGAATAAATGGATTACAGGTTGAGCGTGTTTTAAAGATGAATTCAAAGCAGTTGCCCATCAAACGAATGTCCGTGCTTAAATAAATAAATTATATCTCGATTACTAAGTCAAGATATTTGTAATGGATAACTTTTAATACCAGAACATTATGAAGAAAGTTTTTTTTGTGTGTGTGTGGACCAATTATAGAACTATGAAGTAAAAAGAATGGATTTTTATTATATCTAAAACCCCATCCTATAACTTTATAACCAATTAACTTGAATAACAATTGAAAAAGGCGTCCTGTTAACTAGTTTATCTGGTTAAAAATTAAATCCTCAATTTTCTCACCTCGCCACATTTGTGGTCGCAATGAATCACCAGGTTCAATAACTTCACACGGAGATGAACTGGAGGTTGATTTGCTGGAGTCTTGTCCAAAGGTATGCTGCAAGTTGGGCATTCTTCCTTAATAATACTATGCAAGCAGCCGCTACAGAAGACATGCTGACAAGAACTCACTTCCGGTTTGACGAACACACGCCTGCAAATGGCACATATCAAATCTTGATCAACTCGACCTTCGAAGAGACTCAAATCAAGTCCTTTTTCTAGAAAGTTCTCTTCGTCGAAATTGTTTTTACGATATACGTTAGAAGATTGTCTGTAGGTGCTATGGTCATCAATATTGTTGTTCCGAAATCTTACTTTTCTTCGGGATTGGCTTGAACGCAGATGTTGTCTAGGGCTATCCATTTTTTTTCCTAACATGAAAATGTAAAATTATTTCGGTGTGCTTTGAATCACTCACAATCACGATTTCAAACGATTTACTATAATTTTCCTCCTTTTATGATGGGTTCCTTTTTGGCAGGTTAACTGAAATAAACAAATAGATAAATAGGTAAATAGCCAATCAATCAATCAATCAATCAATCAATCAATCAAGGTAAATAAATAAAACAAAACAAACAAATCCCCCCCCCCCCGCCCCCACTCCCCCCCCCCCCCCCCCCAAAAAAAAAAAAGAAACGAGGAATATTTCCATGATTTAAGGGATACTCGATACAGTTCACAAAACGTCATATTTATCCTTTATCAGATTTTTATTTTTATATATGTTGCCTTTTTGCTCGGCATTGATGCAATATCCGTAGCTGCTACCAACGCCATAGTACACTGACAGAGCACTTTTTATAAAAACAATTTTGGCTGATACCGTTAGAACATCGATCACTCAACATGGAGAAGATCGGTGGACAGAAAGGTGAGAAAAGCAGGAACCAAGAGGTTTAAGTGAGTGGTCGATCGATTAAGACGGTCACTAACTTGTTAAAAAGTTTCAATATGGACACCATAATGTCGACTTACTCTTACAAAATACCTTGGAACTTTTTCCATTTTGGCCAGATTTTTAAAATGTTTGTTCAAATATTGACTCACAATTTGGCAAACTTTCTATCAAATCTGAAGGATTTTTTAAAAAGTTATAAGTCAAGAATTTTTGCTAGTTTTGAGTCATCTTAATGGAGCAATATTTGAGGTTTCTATATTTCTGGCGACAATGAAAACTTATAAAATATGTTTTTTTTCATTGTAATACAACAGAAGATCGCCCACCCGTGTTGTTTTCAAACCAGTGGATACACAAGAAAGAAGATTTATAAGACTTCTGTTATGGTGAATGACCGCCTTAAGAGGCATGTTTTCACACGAAGCAGTTCGTTTATGTGGGAAAGCACTGTTCCACCAAATGTGTCAATTCACAACCGATCGCACTGAATTATCGTTAAGAATTTAAATAACCAGAAACTGAAAAGTCTCTGTCATCATCACAATTTTCTTAAGAGCGGCTGACAAGGAGGAGAAGAAGAAAGCAGAGGGCGAGATTGAGGAGGAGGAGGAGGCGGAGGAGGAGGAGGAGGAGGAGGAGGAGGAGGAGGAGGAGGAGGAGATGGTGGATTGGTGGTGGTGGAGGAGGAGGTGGAGGAGAAGAGAGTGGGGAAATTAAAGAAGGCGATGAGGATGATAAAAAAGACGAGACAGGATAGAAGATAAAGAATGTTTATAATGAAAGAGAAGGAATAAGCTCCAAGAACAATATAAAAAATATTCCACAGCAAGACTTTCTTCAGAGCAAATTATCTAATCTTATCTAAAACCTAAAAACACCCGATGACCGAAACATTTGTAAATAACACAAAAAAATGTCTGATCAACGGAATGCTATTATCCGGTCTGGACTGTATTGCCTTCCAATAAGATCACGGTTTTGATGCAACAGTCCTATCTCTTGCCTTAAAGGGATCCCACTGCCCTTTGTGAGACGAATTTCTAAGTCAACAATCAACGCGTTGTCCTAATATATACGCAAATTTCAGTTCAAACACAATCCTGACTGACCGCCATAGTTAAACTTTAACCCTCTCCTTACCGGCTACAGGAAAATCTTCACATTTGTTTGGATACAATAAACATTTAATTTTAAAAAAGATATTGGTTATAGATATAGGCTACATCATAAAATCTATAGAAAATTTTGTAAATATATCACAAGAATCACATGTCCATAGACATTCTTGTATGTCCACGGTCTGGTCTCGGTAATAATTGATTGCATTATTATTTTTTTTGTTCAAGCATTATTAACCAAAAACATTTTTTAAAATGTGATTTGGTTTCTCTATCACTTGCCATATTAAATTAAAGGATGGGCCACTCGATGAAACCTTATAGCTAAATAGCGTCCTGTCCAAAGGATAGCAAGCAAGCTATCTTCCGTTTCACGCTATGGAAACTGGGACAAACTCCGGCTCCAAGGGCCTAACGGCTGAAGGATTACTTTTTTTTTACTCATCTACAAAGATATCGCCATTGTAAAATCGATCTTAATCGCCAAAAATCTTGAGGTCTGGTCTTGCTTCAGAAGGATAAAAATATTAACCAACTGGCTAATTTTCATAGCAGATAGTAGTGTGGTCCTCACACACACACACACACACACACACACACACCACACACAACACACACACACGCGCGCGCGCGCGCACACACACACATACAGACTTGCTCTTTCTTTTATTAATATAGATGAATTTAACCGCTTCGAAAAAGAACAAACGACGTGCCAAAAAAATTTCTGCCGTCTGTCTAGATTTTAAGTGACGTATTAATGTTTTCATAGTTTTTGTTATTGGCTGAAGAAGGGTTTTTAACCCGAAACGTTCCGTGTTTGACATTTTGTTCTTTTTCGAAGCCGTTACATTATTTATTTTCGTTCAATAATTTGTATATCAAATGGTGCGCGTTGGAGCCATAATGTTCGTAACAGATGGTTGATTTGTGTAGACTGATTGAACTTGGTTTTATTCCAATAGCGTCCTGTCCAAAGGACAGCAAGCAATTGCTATCTTCAGTTTCACGCTATGGAAACTGGGATAAACTCCGGCTCCAAGGGCCTAACGGCTCTGAAGGACTACTTTTTTTTTTACTCATTTACAAAGATATCGCCATTGTAAAATCGATCTTAATCGCCAAAAATCTTGAGGTCTGGTCTTGCTTCAGAAGGATAAAAATATTAACCAACTGGCTAATTTTCATAGCAGATAGTAGTGTGGTCCTCACACACACACACACACACACACACACACACACCACACACACACACACACACACGCGCGCGCGCGCGCACACACACACACAGACTTGCTCTTTCTTTTATTAATATAGATGAATATAACCGCTTCGAAAAAGAACAAACGACGTGCCAAAAAAATTTCTGCCGTCTGTCTAGATTTTAAGTGACGTATTAATGTTTTCATTGTTTTTGTTATTGGCTGAAGAAGGGTTTTTAACCCGAAACGTTTCGTGTTTGACATTTTGTTCTTTTTCGAAGCCGTTACATTATTTATTTTCGTTCAATAATTTGGATATCAAATGGTGCGCTTTGGAGCCATAATGTTCGTAACAGATGGTTGATTTGTGTAGACTGATTGAACTTGGTTTTATTCCCCATAATGAAAATGTTGCAGTTGAAAACTCGAAAAAATAAATGACTTTCTGAAACGGAATGGAAGTTTCAATTTAATTAAGGAATATAGATGAAATGGACGTTTCGGGTTTCCCCTTTTTCAACAAAACACGATGAATGAAATACTAAAGACGAATGGGAGATGTGAGAATGGCGTTGTTATTCATTTGTTTGAAGTGTTTCATTCATCGTGTTTTGTTGATAAAGGGGAAACCCGAAACATTCACATTATCTGTCTTTGTTGATTAAATTGAGTTGCCAATCCATTTCCTATTGTTATTTTTTTCTTCTATACTATTTCAAGCTGGTTTAGCGCGCACATTTCTAAAATAGAGAGAAGTGAATAATTAAGCAAATAGAAAACTACTTGCTTCTTTCAATCATTAAGGGGAGGGGCGACACCTGAAACTATTTTCAAGAATAATGATTATATCCAATATCTTTTTATATTGGGACCTTGCCTATGACCAATGGAATCGAACCATGTGATTTATTTCGGTGGGCGTGTCCGGTTGCCATGGTGACGGCCGCCATCTTGGATTTTACTCTTCTCTGGGTGCTATTTTAAAAAGTTACTTTCTCAATAAGTTTCCATGGAATTTTCTTGAAATTTGGCATGGTTGTATATTTGTATATTATTTAAAAAAATACAGAGCATTTTTTAAATATTTTAAATAGATTTTTATTTACAAATTTTTTAAAATTATATTTTTTCGGTATGATAAAAATCATGTTTTTTGACATAAAAATGTCAATTTTTCAAAAAATAATAAAGATATTTAAAATTCCTTCTGTATGATTTTAGATAATCACTATAGCTCTAGACATGCAAAGTTTTAAACAAATTGATTGATAAATGACAAAATAAGATAAAAAATAGTGTTAAAAATGTCATTTTGAGAAAAACGAGATCAAAGATAACAATGAATGAAAATAATAAGACAAAACGGTACAACCAGCTCAAAACATATCAGCACCGTATGAGGGTCCCCCGTGTTCTTTTTCTGCCTCCCTCTGGGCTTTTTCACGGGTCTGAGCTTTCATTTTGCGTCTTTTTTTTCTCTTTGTGTTGAGCAACCCTTATGCTCTGGTCAAGTCTTTTTGACTCTGCTTGTTGACTCAACATCTGGGAGTGTTCTCCCAGTCCACCGATGCCCAAAGACACTTTCAGGGATGTTATTTCTGTTGGACCAAAATTATACTCTGCACCAAACTCAACTTTTTTTAGGGAATGGAAGTATGTTTTATGGCATTTTGACCAAACAGAATTATGAAATCTTTCGTTTGGATTTTGTGTTGTCTTCATCTCACAACACTTCAACAAAGCATATACAGGCTTCAAGTGCTCATGAATTAAATCAAAATTCAAAGGTGTATTTACACGCTGCTTGTGTCAACAGGATACACATGGGCAGCAATATATTTTTTTATAAAAGCATCTGGAGTCCGGTTCAGGAGGACAATACCTATGTTAGGGAAGTCATTGGTGGAATAACCGTGGTAAAGACCGGCAAGAATAGCCCATCTCATTTCTTTCCGCTGCGGCATTGCTTGGAATCGCTTTATCATAATACTACTATCACACACCAAATTCCAATCAAAGATTTGTGGTCACGGGTCAACCACGAGCCATCATAACTTTCTTGCTTTCTTGGCTTTTGTAGCAAATAACTGTTGCCAACGTTTGGATTTTTTTGTCACTTTAGGTATAGTTATAATAATCCAGTAAAAATTGGAAATATTTAGAGATAATTAACGTGAATACGTGTCAAAATTTGATAAAACAACTGATCAATCGAAAGGTAAACAAATCGTAGTAAAAGATAATAGTAAGAGAGGCGAACTTTCACCCTGACTCAACATCCAATCCCTAGCGCGGAGTCAGAGGTCTAGAACAAGGTCAGCCAATCAGATCGCACCATTCGTGATCACGTTGTATTTACCTGACAACTTGACCTCTTATCAGCTGTTTGACACACAATCTTTGTTCGCGACTAACAGTTTCTAAACTCCTCCCCTGCCCATATTCTGATATTTATGAGACTGAAACCGTGTCAAATAGACGGGCAAAGAGTAGACTAAACTATCGATATCAAAATTTACAACATCGATATGTATTATAATGCTTTTCAGTCCTATTATTTTCAGTTGAATTCTCACAAAAAATTGAAAAGTTTGGTATTTTCATGTCGACTTCCATGGTTATGAAAGACGATTTACAAACTTTATATTATCCAAATCACCATCTAAGTGCTGAAAATATGTGAAAAAATGATTGTTCTTTGATAATAAATAAAAAACAGAAATTTTATATTTTGACCCAAAAATCGATATTTCAGGTGTCGCCCCTCCCCTTAAAATACACTTCATGATTTCCCAATCCAAGAATATATGAACAACACAGCAAACTAGTTTCTAGGCGAACAAACAAGGGGTAGAAATAAATAAATAAATAAATAAATAAAACGTATGTCGTACAATATAATTATCTATTATAAAATTTAAGATTCCAACTTAGAACACGACAAAATATTATTTCAATATTAGATACCTATGTTACGTAGATCTTATCTATAGCTTAAACATGTAACGTTCCAAATTGAAATGTTATGACTCGTTTTAATGTCACAATAAAATAACCTTACAGAGGGCACAACGTGAATCGATCAACGACAAGAGACAGCAAAAAGACATGCATAGCTTGCTAACAGCTTTCAAAAGCACTCCCAGATAGCATTGCCTTACATTGACCGAAATTTTTGTTTTCTAATTTGGCCAGAAATTTTTCGGCTTCAAATTTCTATGAATTATAATCACCCTCAAATTCTCAAATACGTTTAAACATAAGATTCTTTGAAGTGACATTGAACACCTCTTTGGAAACTCAAGTTTAAGAATTTTTGTGTGCTAAATTGAGGGTTAATTTAAATCATGAAATTTTGAAGAAGAAAAAAAAAAACCTAACAAATTTTGGCAAAATTAAGATAAGTTATTTTGTCTGTGTGCGGCAGTATTGGTTTGACAAATCAATACCAAAGGTATTTATCAGCACAGGGCTTTAAAGTGAAAGCAGTGGAGCGTCTCTGAAGCGGGTAACCGTTAAACAAATGTGATTGCAAAGAAAGTGATTTTCCACTTAGCGGAAACCTTATCCAAACTAATCCAATTAATACCCGCTTCACCAGTATGAAAATCAACAGACAGACGAACCCACTGTGTGCTATAAAAACCATTACGAATTAAATGGAACTCTTCTACAAATAAGGAATATAAAACGGATCTGTATCTCTATCAATTAGCTATTTATTACCAAATATTTCTTCTTCGTCTTAATGGCTTATTTTTGTGGCGCCGGCGGCTCAACAGTATGATGTCTCTCCTAGTAACTAAACAAGCAATGCTAGGTATGGTCAGTGACCAGTTAGGTGACAAAAGTTTGGCTCAGGCGTTGTGTCCTTAGGTAAGGCATTTTACACGCATTATCCCACTTGGGTGTGAATGAGTATCAGGGAAAAAGGCAGTGAGAGATAATGTATGTTCTAGTTCAAAAAGACGCTTAACAGGCGACTTGTACCATATAAAGTGGAAATGCGGTGCTATATGGCATGCTGGTAGAATAAATAAAGAAATGTGTACCACATTAAGCATAACGAATCCTTGGTCTCTCCTAGTAACTAAACAAGCAATGCTAGGTATGGTCAGTGACCAGTTAGGTGACAAAAGTTTGGCTCAGGCGTTGTGTCCTTTGGTAAGGCATTTTACACGCATTATCCCACTTAGGTGTGAATGAGTATCAGGGAAAAGGCAGTGAGAGATAATGTATGTGCTAGTTCAAAAAGACGCTTAACAGGCGACTTGTACCATATAAAGTGGAAATGCGGTGTTATATGGCATGCTGGTAGAATAAATAAAGGACTGTGTACCACATTAAGCATAACGAATCCTTGGACATGCGCTAAAAAATGCTCATATTAATAGTATTTATTCACAGAAACCTATCCTATCCACAGCCTGTGGTCAATCCCCCGTTTTAAAGCATGAAGCATGACAAATTAGTATGGCAATCATCTAAAAAAAAAGAGCTTTTATATAGCGCAATATCCACTAAACGTGCTCAAAAGCTTTACAAAGGCTCTCTGATCAACAGCAACACATAACATGTAGAACGGGACATGACGCCTGTTAGATGATATTACAAATTTTTTCCCCGACAGATACAACGATTTTAACGGCCAGGTACTCATTTTGCATACGAATCATTGAATACGTTGAGATAATGCGAGTAAAGACCCTATTCCAAGGACTCAACTACTCCGCCGAGCGAGCGAGGTTCGATCCCAGGACCTTCCCATCCAAAAGCGAGTGTCACACCATAAGACCACATAGCCGCACTGTATTAGCTGTAGTATATATAATATTATAATTTTAGAAACTCAACTCAAAGTAATAAATAATTATGAACTTTACACCGTTTATTTAGGTTGATGCAACATAATAAATACAGCTCAAAACGCTTTGATCATTCCCATCCCCCCCCCCCCCCCCCGCCCCGCAGGCCGAATGGAACCAATCTCCATTTCATACAGTGCAAGCTGCCCATTAGTCCTCTTTGCTACAGCGCTCGTACAATACCCAGTATTGCCCATAACCAGGTATCATTCACACTGACTTGAATCGAGTGAGTTTATGTAAGTATTTTGTCTCATTTACTACATGACACATTGCCAGGGCTAGAATTTAGCGATCATTGACACTCATCCGAAAACTGACTACGCTCAAGATTGTTTTGACTTAATTACAAGACGAGACACCATTTTAATGAGCCACCAACGTTGTATTTGATGATACTATATATTCATATTAAACACACACAAACAAAATCTACATATCCCCCTCCCCCCCCCCCCCCCCCCCCCCACTCTCAAAAAAAAAAGACGTCCAATCAAAAAATAACATTACCCCCAACCCCCTAAAAAAAAAACGAACAAAATAAACAAAACAGACAAGAAAACAAATACAATTTAAAATTTAAAAATGAAAGAAAGAAAGGAAAGAAAAGCCAATAGAATTAACAGACTTTATTATTCTAATATTTGTGGATTATGGATAAGACTTTTACCTTCTGGACTTCTGGAGCGCTTAGGTAAAGCCCATGAAGATTCGATTCTATCTCGGGTCTGAAAGCCTAGAGCATGGTCAATAAGCAGTGGCAATAATACTTTTACCATCTGGTGTTACGAAAATCTGTCCTTACAGTTACTGCCTTGGTACAACAAGGTACACTGCTGGTACAGGCTGGTACCACAGCTGGTAACCATGTTTGCAAGCAATCGCCTCAACACTGTAATATATATATATTTATAAAACTGTAATATTGTAATATGTGAAGGCCTTATATAACAGGGATCCGGTTAACAGAGATTGCTTTTATCCCATTTTTTTTTCTGGCTGTTTCTAGTAAACATTTCTTTTATAATGGTGACCCAATCGTTTATAACAGGAATTCTGAGACTCAATCAACTCTTATTTATATATGGTGCGAGAAAAAAAAAACACAAAAAAGTCCTGAAAACATTACGACTCACTATTCAAGATAGTAGAAAATCAATAAAATCACGATTAAAAAATTCCTACGTATCAGTCAGAAGGCAAAATCGAAAGATCACATCAAAATTAGTGAATTACGTCCAAAATCTTCGATATGGCATTTTTGCGTTGTGTTTATCAAAATACTCGTGGAATTCAAATTCTTCAACATATTTTTTGGAAAAATTGAATACACAAATTTGAATAATTGGGTTTGTTGTGGTAAAATTTCAGACTTGTATACTTTATAGTCTGGCGGCTGCATGCTTCTAAACTTTTCCGGGGTTTGTTTTTTTTCTCGCACCCGAAATATACATATTATATTATGTTCATCGATTTTTGAAGGTCAAAAAAACTTCTGGCCAAAAGTAAAATGTCGTTTATTTTCATTATGTGACAGAATCAGAATAATAGAGTCAGTGGTATGGGAATGTATATTTTTTACAACACACTGTGAAAGGCATTAGCAACCGAATGGGCTTTATTGATCAGGATAAAATAACATTGGTCTTTCATCATCCGGACAGGAAGCCGTGATATCGCAGGATAATATTGGCAGCCATCCATTTACAACTAGAGGGGTTTTCCACATAGAGCCAATACCATGTTCTACCAGACAGTATCAGGTCAACCAAGTTATGAGGTTCCACGCTCGTCAAGAATTTAATATATCTTGTAAGTTTTTGTTGTTTTGCTTTGCTTTTTTTTTTATTGTTATTTGTTTTTGTTTTTGTCGTTTTTTTAAATTTAACTTTACTTATATCCAAAAATTAAAAAAAAAAAACTAGGATAGAAAGTCACAAAGAAAATAAAAGATTATTTGTTTGTTTTGTTTAAAAAAATATTTTACGGCGCTTTGATGTCATATCAGCGCCAGTAAAAAGGAAGAAAATGGGATATTCACAAATAATTAGAATTAGAATTAAAGCACCCAAGAAAATTAAGACAAAGGGAATTGGTTCATATGAGGAACAGCTGTACATTCCAAGAGCACATCGTGCGGTTATGTGGTCTTGTAGTATGACACTCGCTTTCGGATCGGAAGGTCCTGGGTTCGAGCCTCGCGCTCGGCGCATAGTTGTCCTTGGAAAAGGCTCTTTACTCACATTCTCCCACCATACTCAGGTGTAAAATGAGTACCTGGCCGTTAACAGCGTTGTCTTTGTCCGAAAAATTGTAATATCGTCTAACAGGCGTCATGTCTCGTCCTACATGTTATATGTTGCTGTTGACCAGGGACCCATTGTAAAGCGCTTTGAGCACATTTAGTGGATATTGCGCAATATTGCGCAATAAAAGAGCTCGATTAATCATCAATGTACTTAGTTTGAGATCACCTAAAAGTCTCATCCTGACACAGCTCCCACCTCAGAGGAATACACTCAAATGTTTACAAATCCTTATATAATTAAAAGAAAAAATAACAGAGATACGATGTTTTGTTTGTTTTTAATGGTTTTACGGCGCTTGCAAAACATTTAGGTCATATCAGCGCCATTAAAAAGGAAGAAAATTGGATAGTGAAAAAATTCTAGATGTACAATTAAAAGGACTTGAGGGAAAAGTAAGACAAAGGGGAATGGTTCAAATAGGAAACAGACGTAGATTCCAATAGCTCACTATCAAAGTACGTAGTTTGAGATCACCTAAATGTCTCGCCCAGACACCAGCACAAGATCCCTCTAAGAGAAAGACACTCAAATGTTTACATTATATATTCAAAATAACAAAAATATAATAATACATAACAGAGAGATGATTTACAAGGGAAAAAATATCATCTCCCAAAACAATAACTATGCATTTGACTGTTTCCCTCCCAGTCAAGAACTACGGCCAGGGCCAGGGCAAAACTTAAGTAATCTCATTCCAAGATAAAGACAGAAAGCAAATTGGAAAACACGTAGAAGGGGATAGAAGACACAGTAAGTGCCACCATGCCCACTATGGGAGGCCAGGAACCCCACCCAGGACAGAGAGATGATTTACAAGGAATAAAAATAACATCTCCTAAAACGAACTATCTATGTATACATTTGGCTGTTTCCCTCCCAGCCAGGGCCAGGATAAAATCAAGAAATCTCATTCTAAGACAGACAGAAAGCAGGATGGAAAACAGATATAGGGGGAGAAAGACAAAGTATGCGCCTCCCTGCCCAATATGGGAGGTCGGGAACCCCACCAAGGGAGTAAAAAAATTATAGATTTACAATAAAAGCAACCAAAACAAAGAAAGACAAAGGGGAATTGGCTCAAATGGGGGACAGATGTAGATTCCAAGAGCACACTATCAATAAACTATGTTTGAGATTCGAGTTACATTTAGTTTTCTATCCAACAGTCCGCAAAATAAGAACAAAACTTTTCACTTTAGAATTTTATTCATCATGATAAAAATAGCATCTCAATCTAAATGGAAAAATATGTCAAAAGGATGAAATGAAAGATGATATGATGATTTAAAAATTCATTCATTGTACAAAGACATTGTAATAAAATAAAATGGTTTAACACAACATTTGGTACAGCAAACATTCAACAACTCACCATACATTCTCCAAATACACATATGAAATGAATGAATCCACTCATTTACACAAATATGTCATAAATTAAAAAGATGTAATAATATCATGGAGGCCACATGTAAATATTCCCTGGTATATGAAAGGATATTATAATAAAGGTTTAGATAGGAATGTTCATTCATCAAATCACGTGACTAGCCTGTCGATCTTTGAGCTGAAGTGGATCGAAGCAAGGACGCTAACTAGGAAATGATTTATGCCGCCTGTTACTGTTAGGTGATATTACATTTTTTTTTTCAGACAGACACAACGCTATTAACGGTCAGAATACGGTGAGAAAATGTGAGTAAAGAGCCTTCTCCAAGGACTCAACTATGCTCAAAGTGGACCTCGTACCCTGGACCTTCCGATCCTAAGGCAATAGTCATACCACTAGACCACATAGCCGCACAATTTGAGATTTTGAATGAAGGGGCAGGGGGGGGGGGGGGGAATAAAATCGATAAAATCTTATAAAATTGTTTAAGTCAAATGACCCTTGCAAAAAAAAAAAAAAAGGAATTTTAAAAAATAAATCACGATTGATTTCTTTAAAAAGGTTTTTCACAGTGCTTGCGAAAACTTTAAGGTCATTTCAGCGCTACTAATGTAGAACAACGCTTACAAAATAGGTTCAATACAAATAACTATAACAGGATGTAACAGAAAGAGGATTTACATGGAAAGAAAATATCATCTCCCAAAATTTATAACATACTTATAATGGACTGGTTCCCTCTCATCCTAGGACTCCAGCTGGTTATCTAATTCCATGCCGCCCCCCCCCCCCCCCCCCCCCCAAAAAAAAAAGAAAAAAAAAAAAAAAGAAAAAAGAAAAAAAAAAAGCCTCATACCCGAAAATAAGGGGAAAGCCCTATAAAAGAAGACAACATGGAGAGATTTGAGACGACGAGAGTTTGTTCCCCTTTTCAAAACAGGAGATGGGGCACTCGTCGACGATCTGCCATTATCTAACTTCACTTACACTATGTCACAGCAAGAGGTAAAAAGTCCATTGTATAGTATGAAAATATATCTGACACACTACATGCTTAATTGCAATGTGTCACGTGTCACGCTTTGCTTCGATCCACTTCAATCGCTAACGACACAAAAGACCGCCTTGACCCGGCAAATAACTTAATATGTTAAGTACAATTCATTTTTTTTACCTTACACAGCCAGTAATCTGAATTTAATTTTGTTTCTCTAAATATTGATAAAAATTGAAATCAAGATCTGCTTACGATCATAAATCGAAAGAAATAGTAATGTATTGTCATTGATACGACAATAATGAACTTGTTTGTCCTCAAATTATCAATATTAATGATGATGACGACGATGATGACGATGATTGTGATGATGATGAGGATGATGACTTAAAAAAAAAAAACCCCAAAAAAACAAAATAAAAGAACAATTATAATAGTAATATGCTTAAGACTTTAAAATATCATAACCTTCAGGTTGTCCCACAAGAAAAGAAAAAAGATCATTGCCAAGGAAAGAGCCTCTGTTCTTTTATCATTTGCTAACTGCTGATTCAACAGCAATAACAAAAAACAAACAAACCCAAAATAAAATGTTTTTAAAATCCCAAAATTGATTGATTAAAATGATCACACCAGGTTCCCATCGCCTTTCAATGATCACCAGGATTTCACTTGACTCAACACTTCACACAGCAAACCATTCACAAATAGAAAAATGAGGTTGATCATTGATGAGAATGATATTATATCTCAATGGGAGGAAATTATTATGACGCTCAAGTTTTGAAATCACTAAAGGCTTCTTCCAATGCGTACTTATTTTCAGGTCTGATAGCCCACATTGTTATGGTCTCATTGTTGTAATGGAAATACTCTCAAACCGACGCAAAATATTCTCCATTACAACAGTGCTAAACCAGGACCATAAACGCGTTTGGTTATCAAACCTGCTCATTTGTGCACATTGGCTTCTACCATTCATTCAATGAATTGGGAAATGTTCTCTTCTCATTCACTTTCATTCAAATTTATAAACCACTGTGTCAATCGTGAATTATGTTGGAATGGAAGCGAGGTCGAAATCTGAGTTTAAAGTCAAAATGATTAAATTAGAGGAAACTTAAGGATACTTTTTTAAAGTTTAGGAAATAAAATAAATTTATTTTGACTAACATTTCATAGATTTAAGCTTAGATTTTAATTTTGACATGAGAGTGAACTGATGAGTCACGTGATTCTATCCAATCGTTTCCAATTCGGAAATGGTATACAAGATAGAGCCAAATGCCATTATGGGCTTGATTTAAATATTGTTGTAATGGAAAATATATTGTATTGGTTTGAGAATATTTCCATTACAACAATGAGCCCATAAGAATTTGGGTTTTCAGACCTGCAAGCGTCACATTCATCCCAACATAATTTAATACCATTTTAAAATGATTGTTATGAAATAGCAATGTGAATGGAGATTGATCATTTAGGCAGAGTTTAATTTTTTTAGGAGGAAAAAACTTTCCATTCTGACAACCAATCATTTTAAAGCATTCTAAGACATGTTATATTAGATACAATTCAAATCGTCATCAATAATGAGTGGAAACAAATTTACATGATGTCTTTGTTTGTTTGTTTTTAAGGGTTTTACGGCGCTAGCAACACATTTAGGTTTTGTTTTGTTTGTTTTTAAGGGTTTTACGGCACTTGCAACACATTTAGGTCATATCAGCGCCAGTAAAAAGGAAGAAAATAAGATAGTAAAAAGTTATAGAAATACAATTAAAGTGGCCAAGAAAAGAGAAGACAAAAGGGGAATTGGTTCAAATAGGAAACAGATGTAGATTCCAAGAGCACACTATCAAAGCACTTAGTTTGAGATTACCTAAAAGTCTCATCCAGACAAAAGCACAGGTCCCCACTAAGAGGAATACACTCAAATGTTTTACAAATCTTATATACTATAAAGAAAACATAATACAATGCATAACAGAGAGATGATTTACAAGGAAAAAAATATCATCTCCCAAAACAATAACTATGCATTTGACTGTTTCCCTCCCAGTCAAGGTATCCGGCCAGGGCCAGGACAAAACCAAGTAATCTCATTCCAAGACAAAGACAGACAGCTAGTTGGAAAACAGATATAGGGGATAGAAGACACAGTATGTACCTCCCTGCCCACTATGGGAGGCAGGAACCCCACCCAGTACACATTTAGGTCATTTCAGCACAAAGTACAAAGGAGGAAATGGGATAGGTGAAAAGAATTATAGATTTACATTTAATAGCACACAAGAAAAAGTAAGACAAAGGGGAATGGTTCAAATAGGGAACAGATGTAGATTCCAAGAGCATATCATAAATGTACTTATTTGAGTTCACCTAAAAGTCCCATCCAGACACCAGCACAGAATCCCACTAAGAGGAACACACTCAAATGCTTACATCATACATTCAAAACAATACATATATAACAATACATAACAGAGAGATGATTTACGAGGAAAGAAATATCATCTCCAAAAACTTTTAACTATTTCCCTCCCAGTCAAAGATTCTGGCCGGGGTCAGGACAAAACTAAGTAATCTCATTCCAAGACAAAGACAGAAAGCAATTGGAAAACAGATGTAGGGGAATAGAAGACACAGAAGTACCTCCCTGCCCACTATGGGAGGCCAGGAACCCCACCCAGACATGATGTCTTATTCATGTCACAGTAAGTAAGTAGTCACAAGTACATGATACAATTATATCATATGAAAATATATCTGACACACTACACGCTCAATCATCCAATGTACCCATAACGTAACATACGTGTAAATCTCTGATTACAAATCCCCAACCTCGTGATCCAATCAGAATTTAATTATTCCGAACAATGTTACATTTGTCGGCATGGTGATGGATATGCGATGAATGACTTTATCATAAGCTGAGGACAGATGATTGAGTGGATAAAGCATTGCACTAAGACCTGAAGGTCAGCAATTTCTTTTTTTTTTTCTTTCAGCAAGTAACTTAATCCGATTGTTCGCTGGTTTCGAGATTATTTCAAAGACAAATGTCCATTTAAAAAATATATCTATTCATTCATTTAGAACCATTGATTAATCAGAATCAGCCAAAAGATAAAATAAAAAGGACATTTTTTAAAGGGAGTCTCCTCTGTCCTAACATCAAGTCAATAATATTTGAATTGCCAGAAAGTATATCTGCATCCCAACTACTTGAGAAAAATGAAAAGTTTCATTGCTCCCTACATCATACACCAATAGCTCAGTTGTTAAAGCATTAGTTGAAGGCATTTGTTCTCACCACACGATTATCTTCGATGCACAGAGTTGTGACTTAATGACAATGACAAGGCAAGCAAAGAGATCTCAAGTGCATTCAACCCATTGTCCAGCCAGCAGTAATTGGGTGGCTGGGTCTGTTATATCTGGAGGAAAGTATTTTCGGATAGACTAACATTCTTTACAAAGGGTAGTAAGCAGTTACGACTGTCAATTTGACACAATAGAAAGTAAGATAAACTCCAGCTCTATGGGCCTTACAGTTCTGAATATCACTGATAATGGTATACGATAGACACCTTTTGGGTCAATGTCCCTAAATATGTGTCTACTATACAAATATCCATGACCTCACTATAACACAAAGTTGACAGACAATGTCAAATCCAAATATCTTTCTAATGAAGAAAATATAGAATAAAGCCATGCTTGGTAACAGTGAAAGTATGACAGATACATCTCCCCCCCCCCCCCCCCTCTCTCTCTCTCTCTGTCTCCACACATCTACAGGCACACACACACACACACGCCCATACAAAACCACATGTGAAACAGTTTCATATATACTCGTATCATGACATAAATTATATTTAGAATCTTTTATAAAAATATATATATTTATGTACAGAAAGGTCAATGTCTATTTTTTCATTAATATTTGGATGATGGATGGATTGTGTAGATAATAGGACAGCCAATAATTCATACAATATGAAAGAAAAATATGCATTCATACGCAAGTATCAAGTTTTAATATGCAAATAATTATAAAATATTCATAAATTGCATGTAGTCGACAAAACGCCTGGAAGGCAGCATTAGTATCAACCTGTTTCTATATCTTTATTAAATTCGTCCAAAGATTTTAACATTTTCATTTCAAATGAAAAAATAAAATCTGCCCGTGCTTTATGATAAAACTCCATATCTCTTTATTTAAGTCTTTAATTCAAATATGAGAAGCTAACAAAAAAAAATCATTGGTTTAAGTCTAGAAAAATGTTGTGAGGCATTCAAAGTGATCTATTTGCGAAATAGACCAAAGAAAAATAAATTGTTTGTTGCATAAATGTATTATCTGATAACTTGAAGACCATTTTGATTTTTGTAAATAAAGGCACAAATTTTCACACTATTACTTGTGAGCAGGTTGTAGAAATGTGGAATGTTTCAATCATTGTAAAACTAATGACACTTGAAAAATCATGTGTGCATGTTTATTTCCAAATTGTTAAAATTATTCATCAAATTGTTTTTGTATATTAAAAAACTGTTTTGTTTTTAAAAACTTAATCAGTACCTGTAACACTCTTATGCTTTTAAGTTAATATAACATTCATTATTTTGTATAAATTATACACAAATAATACAAATCGTAATTAGAATGAAGTACATTTTGGATTTGATAAAGTTTTAACCAAAAAAAAAAGGATTCAAGAAAAGAAAAAGGGACAACAAGATTCGGATAAGGATCAATATAAGAACTAAGTTTCTCCTCATTATTATCATTGTATAATTCATTATAATGGTACGTATGCTGTCATTAAGAGTAGGATAAAACAATGCTTAATCAAAGCATCATAAATGCCTTGTGGAATAAAAAAAATCAAAACAGTCCAAAGTTGGCACTCAACATTTGAAAGAGTAAAAGGAAATAATAAACATTTTTAAAAAATAATTTATATGTATAAGACCTCTTCTACATTGATTTGTATTCTTCAGTTTGCTTTCCTGTGAAATACTCAATAGTTTTCCTGTCTATTTCATTCAACACTTGCCAGCGCTTTGTGTACTCATTCCTATCCAAATCTTTTTTTAAATCTCATAGTTTCATTTTCTCACACGTTAAAAAAAGTCCAAGCGAATTTTCTTTTACAGCATAAAATGTCAAGTGTTTCGTGTAAGACCTTATTATCTTAAAATAAATATATTTGTCTGAGAAACTTTATTAAAACCTTTTTAATATGCAGGGATAGCTGACTTATTAAAACTCCCCATAGATCTTACTATTGTTTGTCTGCTTTATGTCTTTAGGACACATCTAAATTATCCTATTAGATAATTTTAAGATTATAAATCTATAATTTAACTCCCTTAACAACCCCTAAAGCAAAAATAAGAATAAAGAATCAAATTAAAAAAGGATGATTTATCCATGTGTTTAGCTGTCTGAGACATCTAAGATGCCAAAAGTTCCACCAAGACACAAGCATCACATCAGATAGCTGCCAAAAGGGCCATGTTCAAATATCAAATACACTATTAAGAGATAATTTACATGAAAAAACATCACTCTAGCAACAACAAAAAAATGAAATAGTGTGTGATACAGTAAAAGATCCAAGTCAGGGCCTAGACAAAACCAAATGGTTTTATTCCATGACTTTGGGGAAAAGGCTGTGTGAAAATGGACGAAAGGTTAAAGGGAACAGAGAAGACAACATGAGTTGACCAATAAAAGTAAAAGCTAGAGGTGCTTACATGAGCCAGTGACTCATATATATGGGTCAACACAAGACAAAAGATTTCATCCCATGGTTTTTGTCAGGAGACAGAGAAACATGACGCCAAAAAATGATCTCAAAAAGTTACAGTTTGTTAAATGTGGTTGCCACATGTGATTTTTTTTTAGATCATATTTTGACATCTGACATTTGCCAAATTTGAAAAAAACCAAGGCGATAATAGAACTCTTGGATAAAGAAAAGCACTTCAAGTTTGACTTTGATCCATTCTTTAACGTTGAAGCTCAAGGCATTGAAGGAGTATTGCTAGTTTCCATCTTTCTTCAGGGTAAAAACTAATATTAAAATGTAAAAATAAAATCGATTACTGTATGAGTGTATAAAAACTGTAGAAATGTAAACTTGCATGAAAAAGAGAATGTGCTGTTGATATATAAAAACGGGGAAAGAATTGTTATATTAAATCCTAAGTTGGTCAATGAGGTTAACTGTGTTGTGAATTGTTTTCTTTCTTTTATTTCTTGAAATCTAGTCATGGTTGGTTTTAGTATTTGTCATGTTCTGATGGACATTTAAAACAAAACAAAAAAACAAAAATCGGATAACTTACATGATGCGGGCAGAGTAAAAATGCATTATAAAATTATTATATACAAATACATATTCAACATACAAAACTATACTAAAATAATTGCTTATTCCTGGCAGATAAATAAAATTGGACAAAAAATAATTGCATCTAAGCGCGTACGTGTCATTATGGTAGTTGGTGTCAATTCTAATTACAATTGCACCAACACTAAAAGTGCGATACAAACCACAGCAGTCTCTAAATACGATAAAATAACCATAGTATTATTGTATAAATTTGTGTAGTCTAAACAGAAATGCACCTGTGAGTGTGAGCTAATATGATTGATCTCTGTGACACTTAAGATCATAACATTAACAATATATGTATCTTTAAAAGAGTTTCAAAAATATAACTTTCTGAAAAACTGCTTGTCCATCCATTGCAGAAATCTTTTTTATTTTCCAAATACTGATCATATTTCATAATTTCAGACAGTTATGTTTTTGATCCAATCACATATAAAATGTTTAACTTTACATAATACATGAAGAAAAATAACCAAACAGCTTTTCCATGAAAAATAAAAACAAAACTGTGGGAGAAATTCCATATACTGACGCCACTTCAAAGTAGTTGTTCATCTGGAATTGGTTTTATTTATCCAATTGAGTTCTATCAAGCCACTGAAACGACGAGTTTTCTTTATTTCATGGCTTAAAAACTTCCAATTGAGCGAAGGTTGCGCAGTCATTTTGGTTAGTTATCAATTGTGCCTGAGAGTGTAAAATGTATTTGATAAACACCACCAGTCCAGTTTCTTTCTTTGGATAAATAATAAAACTTTCATTTTAACTCCAAGTGAGCAACTCAGTATATTTAATAATAGTGGTTTAAGTGGCGCCTGTATATGGAATGTGTCCCAAAACTGTTTGGGAATATTGTCTTTCACAGATCATTACTAGTCTAGGATATATATACAATTACAATATATTTTTTTTTCAATCAAATATCTTCTTCACAACACAATAATATTTAACAATAACAATGAATGGAATGAAATATCGACCAACAAGGTACGTCAATTAGTCAATTATGCAATCGTAAATTGGAGAGGTTAAAACAAAAGCAAGATTTGAAACACGTATAAACATTTATGAATGAATCGATAATTGTTATTCGGTAAACATTTGTAAATTCTTAAGAAATATTCCCATGCAACAGCTCCATGTAAATGGTAAAACAACTTTAAAGTAGGGCAAATAATGGAATGTTTTGTATCAAATGCCTTCTTCAGCTAACGGGGAAAAAAAAAGACAAGAGCTTTTTTCTTCTTTTTTTTTCCTCAAAATGTTGAGTGCTCCTTATGTATTGTATTGTCATTATAAATCTTTCTTTTACATGTTGATTGAAGAAGGAACTTAAACCTGAAACATCTTTTTCACGTCTTGTTTCATTTAGGTTTACTTTATCTTAATTAAAATTACTGCTTTCTTTTTTCAGATAGCTTTGTACGTAATTTCATGAAGAATTTGAATCAAAACATAGCAGATCTGCAATACTTCATAGTTTTGGGTACATTAATCTCTTTGAGTCTTACCCAGAAGCAATATTACTATCAGGCTATTCAAACCATGACTGATAGTAATATTGCTTCTACCCCTTGATTAAAAGAATATGTTGTTAAAAACAAAGCAAATTATTTTTTAAAAATCTTTACCACATAATTTTTTACAAGGTCAGCTTATTGCATCTTCGAAAATAATGTTGTTTTTTTTTTTGGTGCTTGAGACCATCAACTTACCCAGTGCATCATTCAGAAATCGATTCTCTTTTATATAAGGTCTCATGTTGAATACGAGCAACAATATTATCGTTCTGCATGGAATATGATATCTCACACAATGTCTAATGATTACATCAACATAACTTATTAAATAGAGACAATCATTCCTGCTCGAAAAAGGGTGAGGTATTTAAACACCGGAAAGATGACATAATGATTGCTATTTGTTTCAGTGAGTGACATAATCAGTCGGATGGTGAAAATGTTTGAACTGAGATATTGCCAAGTTTAGTTAGAAGATTAATTTTTATTTTTTAAAATGAGTTCTTGTCATAATGATTAAATCAACTCTTTTTGTAAATCTTCGGGGAATATCAAAGCTTAATTTAACTTCTTAATATTTTTTCCAGCTAGTCAAATTGAAAAAGTATGAAATTTGAGAAAAATTGCTGTATGCCTTTCCCATACATCTGACCATAACTTCATGAAAAATCACCTGATTTACTTCAAATAAAAATCAAACTGCTCTGGTGAGCATATTCTTTCGAAAAATGCAAAAAAATGCAAATCCAAAAGTTTCACCTTCCGACTGATTATGTTATGCACTGACACATTTATTAAAAACCTACTGCATTTTTCATTCATATTTAATAGGGATTTATATACTAGGCTGTTAGGGATTTATATACTAGGCAGTTATATTAAGTAATTCCAGACTCTTTCAGGCATTCACTGCAAAACTTTATATATCATCAAGGAAAAAAAACCAATGGACAAGAAGTTGGTGGATCGGATCTTGTTCACGGGCATGTGGCCATGTTAAGATAAATAATTGGAAAAA